>NC_052352.1:6083585-6210367 GCF_009727055.1 Benincasa hispida | reverse complement strand
CCGAGCTCAACTGAGCTCCCTCGCAACACTGGGGGTATGGGGAAGGAACAATGCTTAGCAGTCTCCTTGCTAAGTGAAAAAATGACCGTGGAGGGAAGGGAGGAACCCATCGCGACCAACTTGAATGCAGTAACAACCGAGGACCCGTTGACTTATAATTCAGAAGAACCGGAGAAGATGAACCCAGAAATTGTGTCTACCTTTAAGCCTCTAGAATGAAAGATAGAAGAAGTACAGCTACCACCATTTCTGCAAAGTTTGAAAAAGAAACAGAATCATGAAGAAAAGATTGCGACAGTGGCAGTAACACAAAATACAACGATCCCACAAAAAATGTGCGACCTAGGAATCTTCACGATACCATGCTCCATTGGAGGGGTCTACAGTGACCAAGAACTATGCGATCTTGGGGCGAGTATAAACATAATGCCGCTATTAATCTTCAAACGATTGAATATGGGCAACCTCATGCCCACGACGGAGACTCTCCTACTTGCGAATAGATCCTGAATACATCCCGATGGAGAGTTGAAAGATGCTGCAATCTCAATTGACAAATTCATCTTACCGACAGACTTCATCATTTTGGATTATAAAGCAGACGAAAATGCACCCATCATATTGGGATGACCATTCCTCTCGACCATTCGCGCTCAAATTGATGTGCGCAAGGGGGAAATCATAATGAACATTAACAAGGAAAAGCTCCGAATTAAGGCAGTCAAAATCTCAGAGGACCGAGAAAAGAAGAAAAAGCCGCCATGGACGCAAAAAGTCCAGCCTAAAATAAACAGTCCCTGTGTTACTATCCTTTTTTAATATCCTTTTTTTTTATATCAATGCTTCATGAACTTTCATTACCTCTCTTTTAACTGTTATCATCTATTTGTCTTTATATCATTAATATATATATATATTGTTTTAATGCGATCGTGGTAAACGATTTTGTTAACTTTATTTTTGTATTTGACCCTCTCAATGTTTTTCTTTGCAAACGATCGAGGTAAACAATTGCGGCGACACTACACGAAGATGCAACTACTTATTTCGTCATCGCAATCAAAAGAAAGCAGATCGCCGCAAAGCAAGATGCATCTACAAATAATGCAGGCAACAACGCAAATTTGAGGGTCGTATCTTTCCTTGACTTTATTCCAAATTTTACACTATCGCATTGCATTTTAATTTTGAAAATTTTATCACCGCATCCTCTTTGGTTGGTGAAATCATTTAATGCTGATTAATTTAGTAAGTCACCGCATTATTTCTCTTTGCCAATTATGATTTCAATGATGAAACGCATGCCTATATTTTTTTTCATATATGCTAAAGTCAACTTAATTTTAGGACAGTGACCTCATGAAATATTTCTAGAAGTTAGTGGTTTGCTAGCTTTCTTTCAAACTAACTTATTACGAAACTTCTTAAGAGCATCACATGACTTCTTTCAATCTTTTAGCAATGAGGACATTGTCGCATTTTAAATTTGGGGGTGCGGTATTCATTTTTCGACCTTGCTATTTTTAGCCTTGAAAAAAAATCATAACATTGCGATTGGATCCTACTCGTAGTTAGATGTCCACATGACACACGTGGGGGCAAGCCAAAACGAAGGTAGGAATCGTTATCAATGCATAAATAAAATGATCGCAACTTCGCTGCCAAATGGGCATGAGTTTAGACTGAGAAATAGTGCCTTGCTCGTAGTTAGATGTCTGCATGACACATGTGGGGGCAAGCCAAAACGAAGGATAGGCATTTGGATCAGCGCAAGGTCATAGGAAAAAAATGTCTAAAATATGCAAGGATAAAAAATCATTTGAAAATACCTAGGGAAAAAGTTTTTTTTATGAAATAAATCATGTGATGCCCGAGAATCTAGTAAAGTCTTTTTGAAAGTTAAACTTGCGGTCCCTAAATTTTAGAAATATTTTAAGAAGAGACCTGGATAAGAATTAAAGAAATTTTGGTGTATAGGATTTGAATAAGGCGTCCTTGGGAAATCTAGGAAAGAGAAGGTGGTCGACTTTCTAAAGAAAATATTTAGCTTATGCTTGAGGACAAGTATTGTTTAAATTTGGGGTGTGTGATAACGGGCAGAAATGCACGTTATTGCAGTGCTAATTTATAAAACAATACAGGATTGCGATGATAAAAACATACAATATTACGTCCAAAAGCATTAAGTTCACAATATTGTGGTCGCATGCGTCCATCGCATTAAAACAACTAACTTGTGTATTTTTGTGCAGAAAATGCGTTGACGCAAGGTGGAAATGTGATCCACAGAAATTAACGTCCGAGCGCATTAAGAGATTGCATTGACGCAAGGCTATGCGATCAAATTGCACTCGCGAATATTTGCTCAAGAAGGTTGCCGCATAGAGCCGGCGCATCATGGTGGGCGCATCTGGGTGAAAAACGTAATAAACCATGATGGGACAGAAAGTTGATGACGGTCGATTCTCAATTAAGTTGACAAGTCGTTAACGATCTACTGTAGTAAGTACATTCAACTTTTCGGTGACAAATATTCAACGCATCAGATAGAGAATTAATGTCATCCCATCAATGCAATCATGAGAGAGAAGAATCCTTTCATCCCGAAGAAGCCTTTCACCCCGAAGCTCTATAAATACCAAAGGCCACCTTCAGTGAAGGAGTTCGTTCAGTTAAAGAATTTTCCTTTTAGATAGAAGTAGCCTTGTTCTTAGTTGTCTTTTACTTAGAAGGTGGAAGCGAGTGAAAGGAGATTATACCAAGAGATCGTTCAGGTGAACTTGGAAGAGTGTCAGAAGCATCGAGATCAGAGAGAGGGCCAACTCTTGCGGAAGCAATAACATCTTTTGAACAGAATAGAGATAACAGTGTAAAAGCGTTGGGAAGCAAGGAATTGCTACCAGGCTCTCTATCCTTACCTTCCATTGTCATTTTATACTCTGAACTTATTTATAGAAATGGAAATTTTATCTTTATATCTGTTCACTCTCCGTACATTACCCATGAGTAGCTAAATCTGTCGAATGGGTTGAGAAGCACTTAGCTAGCATAACCTGGGATCTTCATTCTATGCGATTATCTTGTATTATGTATGCATCATTCATCCATTAGAGATACTTGGGAGGGTTGTCTAAGGATAGAATCTAGGCTTGGAAAAGTTAGGTTAGAATCTAGGCTCGGGAGAGTCAGATTAGAAACGCATAATCAAGAGATAGAAACTTAGGAATAATCGTTGTTTGCTATGAACGCATCGCATGCATCCTAGAGATAGGTTATGATTGTATGCGGTCACCTTGTCCTTGTGAGCATCTTGCATCATCGCATAGGCAAAAAGTAGAGACTTAGGAATAAGCTCTATAGACACTATCACATTCATCGCATGCGTCCTAAAATTAGAAGCCACCACATTTGCATTGGAAAATTATTCGTTGTCGTATGAGTGTAGCATGATCGCATAGTTTGATGCATTCTTGGGAAACGCCAGCTAAAGACCTTCTCAACCCGTCCTGCCGCATACTCAGTGTATCTGTCACATAATCATTCTTATCTCAAATCCGCCGCATACTTTTTATATTTCAAACAACAAACCAATCAAACCATTAATTTATCTGTTACCGTAAAGTGTTCTAAAAATTACTGCCGCATATTGTTTTCCTTAGTCCCTGAGTTCGACCCTGAGCTTACCAGGAAACTCAGTGGGATTTATACTTGGGTCCTGCTGAGAAAACTTGTTTGCACAATGCATTTTCCATCAACGCAATCCTTCCATTATTTCACCGCATAAAATAACGCATTAGTCAAGTAAAAAACTAGGGGTCGTGTGAAAATGGAGTTTAGTGCAGGGGATATGCGTCGATCTAAGTTAGATGTATACGAACAAGAATATGATGCGGATGAGATGACTTATTTATCCCCGTTTATGCGTTATATTTCTATTCGACACTTCTCAATGCGAATGTCATACAATACCCTATCTCTAGGATGTATGCGTTTGTCATAGAATGTAATAAAACACTAGTGCGTCTATCTCTAGATGTACCAAGCGTTTCTAACTTAATGTTAGCTTGCTTATTCTCTCGAATAATTCAAGCTAAAGTGGTTTTTACCAAGTGATTTAGTTGGCTTAAGCGTTTAGACATGGATTGAAGTCATCGATGCATCTAACATAAAGCAAGAAATAAACAGTGGCGAAGTGAAGTAGATCAATTATGTGAATTCATAAAGAAATTGATTGTCTTTACAAGATCAATACTCAATAAAATGAGATGAAGAAAATGATAATTCAGATGAAAAGAAATGAGTCAAGCCACAAAGTACAATCTCTTGTCCTTTTTGGCTCAATTCAAATTCGTGTACAACCAACTTGAAGAATAAATGGAAGAAAATTCTCTCTCGAGCTCAGCTTTCTCCATTCCTTGATCGACGGTAGTGGTGGTTCTCTTCCCTCTTGTATTCTTTTCGTCACAGCACAGCTCTAAGTCTCAAAATTTCAGAATTATACAATAAGCTAAGAGTCTTCTCATCTGATGGGATTTCTTCTATTTATAGACGTCGGTCTTCACTAACTTGATAATGGGGTTGCATTAAATTCCATACCCTGGTCAGCCGCCTGACACTCAGATGCTTTTTCAGACGCCGCCAGCTGTAGATGCCCATGCTTGTAAGTGGTGATTTGACACAAACAACCTGAATCAATGAATCTTCCTTGCGTTGAATCCCTTCGATGCATGACTATACGTTGACATTGTCTGCGACACTTAGAATCTTTGTTGAATCCTGCAATATTATGCGTTAGCGCTGCAGTATTTTACATCATGTAATTAGAGTAAAATTGATTCTCATTTCCGTTGTACATGCCTATATTTACATCATGTGGTATTAGAGCATGTTTTAATTTTACTCAATTGCATGTGGTGGGTATCAATTTATTAGATAAAATTGAGATTGGAAACTAAAATGGTTTTTATGCTTTAGCAATTAAATTAAGCTTTTTTGTAGTATTAATTTGTAATTGCTCACATGTTTATGAGCATTAATGTGTGAAAAGAGTTTGTAAAATTTGCTAGAGTCATTAGAGTTGAAATTAGGATGTAATTGCTCGGTTCCGGGAAAAAGGGCAGCTTCAAAATGAAGGAAAAAGGCTCACAGACCCGATTTTGGCCATCAAACCCGACAGATTGCTCTTAGACCAGACTTGAGAGAAGGCTTCGACCCAGGTTGCTCGCACGCGCACCTGGCTCGCACGTTGCCCTGCCCCAATCTGACTAACGTGACCCGTGCACCCATGCGCTGACCAAGTTTGTCGCTTGCTCCACCTTTATCAATTTGCCCCGTGTCCGCTTCTATTGACTACGCTAGCGCCCGTTGACCAGCCGATCCAGACGGTCTGGACCAGTCCGTTTGACCTGGTTGAGCCAGTTTGACCGGTTCAACTTGGTTTTGGTGTTTTTGGGCCGGTTCGAGTGGTTTTTAAGCGATTCCAGATGGTTCAAAGGTGTTTGAAGCTGGTTCGAGAGTGGTTTTTTGTAGTACACCAAATTATTATTGTAATAATTTAGTTGTTAGCTTAATTTAAGAGCCAAAACCAATCCATTTTAGGGTGTTTAATTAACTATACATGTTGATGTATATTTTAATTAATTTTGAATCTTTTTATGCATATAGTATGCCATATAGATTTAAAATCCCACCATAGGTAAACATGTACATGTATTTAATATATGTTATAATTGTTATAATGTATATAGTATGCATGTTAAGTTTTTTTTTTTTTTTTTTTTTTTAAATATAAAGTTTTTTATTAAAGCATGATCAATCAAGTATGTATGTATGTTATAGATGTATGATTCTAGGGTTATAATGGTTATAATTTTATTTTATAATTGTTATAAAATAACCTAGACTTTAAAACCTATAACAAAGGAAAAAGTTGCATGCTCACTTAGGATTAAATTGGTGCAATTTCAATCGGCTTTTCTAAATAGTTAGAATAGGTCGATTACTTGTTAAACAAAGAGTTATTTACTTACCCGGGGAGATCTTGTCTAATGTTTGGGGTTCTTAAGATGACGGTTTACGGAACACCTCCTACCTGGAGATCAAACTAGCGTCTAAGTCAAATAATCCTAGTTTTAATGAGCATGCGTGAGAGATGTGAGGTAATAAAATTTGTTTTTCGCCTAGACATCATAGGTTAAAATCCAGTGTAAGAGTTATACATGGATCTATCACCTAGATTTAGGATATGTGTAATTTAGCTGAAATATACCTCTAAGTATTTTTTTTATACCCTAAACCGTTATAGAAAATTTTAGTTGGAGAGAAGTAGCGTACTTTTAGCTTTAGCGTCCCTAAGAGTTCACATCGTGAGGTCCATGCAGGGCTTTGGGCCGTGCTTAGGAGCGGACTTCCTTCAGATAGTGTTTGCATGGATCAATATCAAGGTGAATAGGGGAAGTAGTTCATAGTAAGTGGGTGAGGGGTATGTAACAACATATCCCACGGTCTCTTCCATTAGGTCGCACTATGAGATTCCTATAATGCGCCTGCATGTCTGTCCTGGAGCGACCTTTCCCTTCGGAGGGTTGTATTATAGGATTCGAAACGCCACGAACTCCAAATCGGGATGGGCTCTCTTAGATCAGTTTTCATATTGACTTTCCACTTTCGGGCGCATGTTGAATATGGTTTCTGAAACCCAAAAATGGAAGGTTACACTTACAAGAATTACTAAGATGTTAGTATATTCTCGACCAAAGTAGCGATAACTAAAGTGTTATAGAAATAAAGAGTTATTCTGGGGTAAGCGTCTAGTTAAGGTTGTCTTGGTTCAAAAGAGGAATAATCAACTGCCCTTCGGTGGAGATTACTCTAAACTTTTGAAATATCGTTGCAAAATATAATAATGAAGGGTGCATTATTATTTTTTTTTTTGCTAAACTGTGTTCAATTATCCGGACGTGTCTTCTTTTAGGGGCGTGTTGGGAGGATCAAGATCTTGCTGCCGCATTCTTGCGAGGTAAGGCAGGCTGGTGTGGCGAACCGCGAAGCAGACGCCTGATTAATTTGATGTCCATCAAACCATTACTCTCCTCATAATCATCCCCCAGAGGGATGCCCCCGCGTTCACACAACGCGCAGATCAGCTAAGGAAAGTAAATTTGTCCTCGTGGTTTTGCTTTGATGGCTTTGATCTAGTTCATGATTATCCTTCCTATGTTAAGAGCAATGTGCTGCATGATGCAATAAGTGGCCAGGACGCGTTCTCTCAAGACTGTTTCATCATGCGTTGTAGGCATGATACTTTTCTTAATCAAATATAACCACAAGTTTGCGTCCGGTTTCAGATTCCTAGAAGCTAAAATCATTACTCCACTTATTGATATTTGCCATGTGCTTTTTGGCCACCACTCTTAACGCATCTTCTAACTGGCTCGACGTTGGATGTTCCAAGATGCGATTTCCTTCTACGTCTAGGTTGCTTTCATTATTGAACACTTCATTGATTTTGTTGTCGGAGAAACGCACCAAGACATCATCGACAAGCGCTGTATTTCTCTCCTCATCAAACTCATTGCTAGAAAATTGGCGGAAAAGATTGGGCAAAATCCTCGTGTGCCCAACACATAGCTAACTCCAGCCCATTGTGTCCACAGTGTCGGTTATATATGGAGGCAATGGGTTGCATTCGGGGAAGAAGCCTTTCTTAGTATGGATGTCACTGAATTGGTGCTTCCTCCCTTTCGTCTTTTTAGGTAACGCGGAAGTCACCTTGCGTTTGCCCGGCTCATACGTTTTGGCGTCCCATGTAAGTTCCCTTAATTCATTTTTCAATTCCCTTTCCAACACCCTCAACTCTAAGCAAATTCCCTTTCTCTTTCTTCTTCTTCTTCTAATTCAGCGTCAAGCATCATTGCATAATACTCCGTTTCATCATTTTCGAGTGATACATCGGTTGGGTCGGAACGTATCACTTGTTCCTCTTCAATTTTTCCTTGATTCAAGCTTGCCAAAATTGCTCCAAAGAATTCTTGGTTGTCCCTTCGAGCTAACTCTACAAGCTCTGCACTATTTTGCTCTGACGCAGGACTATCAGAGCTTGGTTTAGGGTGGTGATTGGTGGGGTGCAATATGGGGTATGCGGCAACCCAAGAGATGAGATGATGATAGGTGAGGGTGGTTGAATGAGGCTGGCTCATTCCGCTTCAATGGGGAAGATTGTGGCCAAAGGTTGGATGGATAGAGGGGCAAGGGGACGCACGACGAGCAATGGCGCGGTGCAGAGATGGGTTGGAATGGGGTCATGCGTCGCACCCACTGGACTAATATTCGAAATAAACAGTGGTGGAGCAGGTTGTTTGTAGGGCTTTTCGGCAGCTACAGAGGTAGAAGGGCGCCTTGCTGCAGCTTACCGCCTTGGTTTGGTGGGGGTTTTGGGCTTCGGTTTGGCGAAGGTTTTGGGTGTTTGGGGGGTTTTAGAAGATTGAGGTTTTATGGTGGTTTCGTGGGGTTTCGACCGAGATGGTCGCTGGGAGATGGAGGAAGATCCGCTGTGCAAAGGCTTGGTTGGAAAGGGTCTTTTTGAGGTTTGGCGAGGGGATGAGGGGGCGACGTTGAAGCGGAAAAAGAGGAAAATGAGCTTACCGGCGAGCCTCATTCGTAGCTCTGCAATTGGTTTTGATTGTCGAAAGCTGAAGACATCGTTGCAGAAGGAATGATCAAAATG
This sequence comes from Benincasa hispida, assembly GCF_009727055.1. Classification (NCBI taxonomy): domain Eukaryota; kingdom Viridiplantae; phylum Streptophyta; class Magnoliopsida; order Cucurbitales; family Cucurbitaceae; genus Benincasa; species Benincasa hispida. The sequence continues at coordinate 6,201,642 of NC_052352.1, read as the reverse complement.
TTGGCTTTGTTCGAATGGACGGCGAGGGTTCGGAAGCAAGGACTTCGAGAGAAAGGGTTGAAAGCGATAAAAGAAGAGAGAATATCGAGAAGGATCCTTTTATAAACCTGTTAGAGAGGACGAGGTGACATCAGGCGGTGCCTGACATCGTTATTAATTATGTAAACAAAAGAACGTGCCTAGGGTTTCTAGGCAATCGAGTGCTTTGCATCTTCGAGGTGCGTCCTTTCGGTTTGGGCCATGCGTTGGCTTAAGTCCAATGCATTAGTCTTATTCCCATCCTAAACTTCTTCAGGTTGTACACATATTTTTTTTTAATTTAAATAAGAAAAGCAATAACAATCATTAATCAACTAAAACGTAAAGAAAGGACAAGCAACTAATCACAGAGTAAACACAAACACAAACATAAAATACAAAATGCAAAAAAAAGAAAGGTAGAAAAAGCATCCTTGGAATATGTGTCAATTTAAATGCATGGAGGCTTCAACACGAGCGTTAATTGGCTTCACGTAATGCGAGGGAAGACTTCTATCGTTCTACGTTATCTTCGAAGTAGGGCTTCACTCTTTGCCCATTTACCTTGAATGTATTTGTGCCATCTTCTTGCGTGAACTTTATGGCTCCATGAGGAAAGATTGTTTTAATAATAAATGGTCCTAACCATCTTGACTTTAATTTTCCTGGGAACAAACGCAATCGTGAATTGAATAATAAAACTTTTTACCTAACAACAAACTCTTTCTTACTGATGCGTTGATCGTGCCAACGTTTAGTCTTCTCCTTATAGAGTTTGTTGTTCTTGTATGCGTTCAACCGCCATTCCTCAAGCTATTGAGCTGAAGCTTGCGTTGATCGCCTGTAGCTTCCAAGTTTAAATTCAGATTCTTCACTACCTAAAAAGCTTTATACTCTAATTCCAGGGGTAAGTGACAGGCTTTTCCGAATACCAAGGGGTATGGAGACATACCTATTGGAGTCTTGTAGGTAGTTCTGTAGGCCCAAAGTGCTTCGTCCAGCCTCTATGCCCAATCTTTTCATGATGCGTTGATGACTTTTTCCAATATTGATTTTATTTCCCGATTAGATACTTCAACTTGACCGTTGGTTTGCGGTTGGTATGCGGTAGTGATCTTGTGCCTGACATTGTATTTAGCAAGCAATTTTGAAATGATGCGGTTAATGAAATGCATACCTTCGTCGCTCATCAGTGCTCTTGGTGTTCCAAAGCGTGTGAAAATGTTCTTGGTGAGACACTTAGAAACAATCGCTGCATCATTTTTGGCACAAGCCACAGCTTCCACCCATTTTGATACGTAATCTACTGTCAGCAGGATGTATTGTTGACCACAGGATTGCGGAAAAGGTCCCATAAGATCAATGCCCCATACATCGAATAATTCAACTTCAAGAATATTGTTTAGAGGCATTGCGTCCCTGAATGATATATTTCCTGTGCGTTGGCAAGGGTCACACTTGAGAGCATACTCCCTTCCGTCCTTGAAGAAGGTAGGCCAGAAATATCCACTTTGAAGAACCTTTGCAGCGGTTTTTTGCCCTCCAAAATGCCCTCTGTAAGGAGAGTCATGACACTCAGCAAGGATGTATTGTGTCTCTTCTTCTGGAATGCACCGATGCATGATGGAGTCGGGACCTTGTTTGTAAAGAAACGGTTCATCCCAAAAATAGAATTTGCTATCGTGAACTAGCTGTTTCTTTTGTTGAGAGTTGTAGTGTTCGGGGAATTATTATGTATTTAAGTAGTTAACAATGTCTGTGTACCATGGTTCCCTGTCTTCAACTTTGAATAAGCCTTCATCAAGAAATGCATCTCTGATTTCATCTTCTTGGTCTTGTATCTCCTGATTCTCTAATCTGGACAGATGATCAGCCACTTGATTTTCAGTACCCTTTCTGTCCTTAATATCAATGTCGAATTCCTGCAATAGTAGCACCCATCTGATTAATCTTGGTTTCGTGTCCTACTTACTCATTAGGAACTTAATGTCTGAGTGGTCTGTATAGATGGTTGCCGACGCACCAACTAAATAAGATATAAATTTTACGATTCCGAATACTACAGTGAGCATTTCTTTCTCCGTAGTTGTGTAATGTTCCTGAGAGTCATTCAGAGTCTTCGACGCATAAGAGATGAGGTGTATCAAATTCCCTTATTTCTGGCCCAACGTGGTTCCACTGCAATGCCACTTGCGTCGCACATCAGAATGAAACGTTGCATCCAGTCCGGTGCTATTAGTACTAGAGTTTGTAGTCAACGCATACTTCAGTGTTTCAAATGCATCGCGACAGTCGTCATTGAATTCGTAGGGCCGGTTCGCTTCTAATAATGCACTCAGAGGTCGCGCAATTTGAGAGAATCCTTTCACGAACCTTCTATAGAAGCCTGCGTATCCTAGAAAACTTCGTAGACTTTTACATTTGATGGAGGAGGAAGTTTAGCTATGACATTTACTTTGGTCTCATCAACTTCCAATCCAGCTTTAGATACCTTATGGCCCAAAACAATGCCTTCAGTCACCATAAAGTGACATTTTTTCCAATTTAACACAAGATTTGTTTCCTCGCATCAAGTGAGGACGACCTCCAGGTTATCTAAGCATGATTGAAACGAGTCTCCAAAAACTGAAAAATCATCTACAAATACTTCAACGGTTTGTTCCAAGAAGTCAGAGAAAATTGCCATCATGTATCTTTGGAATGTTCCAAGTGTGTTGCATAGTCCAAGAGGCATGCGTCTGAACGCGAACATTCTAAAGGGGCAAGTAAATTTCGTCTTTTCCTAATCTTCTGGGTTGATTAGAATTTGGTTTAAGCCGGAGTATCCATCTAGAAAATAATAAAATTCTTTTCCAGCCAGTCGGTCAAGCATCTGGTCAATGAAGGGAAGAGGAAAGTGGTCCTTCTTGGTTGCCGCATTGAGTTTCCTATAGTCCATGCAGATGCGCCAACCCGTGACAGTCCTTGAAGGGATGAGCTCGTTGTTACTGTTAACTATCACTATTGTACCTCCATTTTTAGGGACGCATTGAATTGGGCTTACCCAGCTACTATCGGACATAGGGTAGATTACTCTTGCGTCCAACCACTTTATGATCTCTTTCTTGACTACTTTCTTTATTATGGAATTTAGCCTACGTTTAGGCTAAATTGATCCAGTCTTCCCCTCTTCTAGCCTGATTTTGTGCATGCAGTAAGATGGGCTGATGCCACAGATGTTAGCCAGCGTCCATCTTATTGCCCGCATATGTTTTTGCAACATCTGCAAAAGAGAATATTCGTTAGGCTCAGAAATATTTGTTGAAATAATTACTAGTAAGGTGTTGTTTGATCCAAGAAAGCCATATTTAAGGTGGTTAGGTAAAGGTTTCAGTTCTAGTTCTGGTGGTTCTTCCAATGATAGACGCGTTGGTTTCGTCTGCCGCTCACTTAGACTTGACAACTCGAGTTTCTTCATGTTTTCTTCCAACGCAAGGACCTCATAAACTTGGGTCGCTTCTTCTTCAGGAAACTCTATTTTTTTAAGTTGACATTCTTTATTATTCGAGAACGTTTAATGTGTTTAACACATTAAATTTTACTTCCTCATTGTCTACGCGCGCATGGTCAGTTTTCTCTTGTGCATGTCTATTGGTACTTTCCCAGTGGCGAGCAAGGGTCGTCCAAGAATAATTGGTACATCCCTGTCTGCTTCATAATCAAGGATGATGAAATCCGCTAGGAATATGAATTTATCAACTTTCACCAGAACATCCTCAATATTTCCTTCAGAATATGTGATCGTCCTATCAGCGAGTTGAAGCGTTATAGAAGTGGGCTGCGTTTCACCAATTCCCAATTTCTTGAAAATTGAGAGTGGCATGAGGTTGAAGCTTGATCCCAGATCACACAATGCATGTCCTACGTCCAGCCTTTTGATTGAGCACGGGACTGTGAAGCTTCCCAGGTTCTTCTATTTCTTGGGTAATTTGTTGCTGACTAATGCATAGAGCAATTACTTCTGTTTCGCTGATTCTCCTCTTCTTTATTAGAATATCCTTAAAAAATTTGACATACTTCGGCATTTGTTCTAAGGCTTCTACAAGTGGAATATTAATGTGCAATTGCCTTAGAAGTTCAAGAAAACGCTTAAATTGCTGATCATCATTCTTCTTTAGCAAGCATCTAGGAAATGGTGCGTTCAGCTGCACCGTAGGTTTTTCAGCGTTAGACGTGCTTGGTTTCGAATGGCTTGTGGATTTTGGTATTTGTTCTTCTTGATCTTCCAATGTTGTCGGGCGTGTGTTGAGCTCTTTTGAAGGATTGTTGATTCTTGGGTTCATGGTTCTTTCTATAAGAGGTTTGCCACTTCGCAATGTCACCGCATAACATTGCTCTTTTTCGTTGTTATTTCCTGGGGTTTCCATATTGCTGGGCAAGACTCCTGGGTGCCGATTTTTCAACTCACTGGCAATCTGCCCCTCCTGTATCTCCAGATTTCTGAGGACGACGCTTGGATTTTTAGCAATGCGTCGTTCTGGGCGATATATTCCTTTAAGAGGTTTTCAAACGAAGACGCTAAACTCGACGCATGACTTCCTCTATTAAAGGATTCTTGGTGCAGCTGCTACAATGACTAGAATTCAGGCAACGGTCCTTGCCTTTGCTGTTGATTTACCCCTGGTTGGTGTTGCTTCTATTGATGACCCGCCCAAGAGAAATTTTGATGGTTCCTCCATCCGGGATTATAGGTGTTTGAGAATGGGTTATTTTTAATAAAGTATACCGTTGCGGATTTTGTGGGCAATTAGTGTAGGAATGAGGATCTCTACAGCCCACACAGCTAACCATGGGTTGTACGAATGTTTCCACCTGATTTACCTTTTGCGAGTGTGATGTATTCCCCAGTGACATATTCTGCAAAAGGTTTTTCATGGTAGCCACTTGTATAGAGAGCGTGGTTATTGCGTTAGAATCAATAAATTTCACATTCTGAGATCGTCTCCTCCTATTTGCTCTTGTGTCGTAAGTGTCATCTACCTATTCCATATTATGCTTGGCTATGCGGTCTAGTATTTCCTTAGCTTCATTATAAGATTTGTCCATGATACCGCTAGCTGCAGCTGCATCAACTACCATTTAAGATGCTCTATTTAATCCAACATAAAAGGTCTCCATGTGGATGGTTAACGGTAATCCATGATTGGGGCAATTCTTGACTAGTCCTTTAAAGTGCTCTCATACAGCACTCAAGGTTTCGAATTCTTCTTGCTCGAAATTCATTATCTCTCGCCATCTTCTTGCGTTTATGTGGGTGGGAAATATTTCTGCATGAATTCTTTTCCTAGGTCGTGATCTCCTCAGGCTCCAAAAAACTTACCTATTGCTTTGTGTCGTCACGTAGAGAATATGGGAATAAAGATAGTCTTATAGCTACTGGAGTGATCCAGGAATCACAAACGAGTTGCACGTCTCCAGGAAACGTTTCAAGTGGACGTGAGGGTCTTCTCCCCGAGCACCCCCAAATTGTCAAGCTGTTTGAAGCATTTGTAACATCACAGATTTCATCTCAAATCTTGTCCCATCTAGCGTTGGATATATGATCCTTGGTGAGAAATCATATAACACAGGAGACGCATACTCCCGCATGGGATGCGTACTACTGTTTGCCATTATGATAGGATCTTGCGCAGCATGGGCTAGCTGTTGAGCTAAGTTATGATTTGCTTGTTCGTCTGCCATTTGTTGTTGCCTTGTTTGCTGTCTGAGTAGTTGTTGCCTTAACCTACGACGACGATTGGATCGATTTCTTCGTCGGAAGGTCCTTTCAACTTCGGGGTTTTGTACGAGTTCAAAAGTGCTTTACCTACTCATAAATGTTTACAAGATTTGGCTTAGCTTGTAATACTCCCTCAGCTGTAGTTTTCCTACAAAAGATACAAGCAAAATTTCTGGTTAGTTTTGTTGCTGAATCCCCGACAACGGCGCCAAAAACTTGTTCGTTGAATTCGTGATGTGAGCTTAGGAGTGTATTGTATAAAGTAATTGGAAAAATAAGTGCAAATGTGAATGATTCGTTGATGCGTTAGTGATGCATTAGTGATGTGCAATGGGACGCGTGACACTCCTCTATAGGCGTTCAAGTTTTCCTAAATCAGATCCAAGTATAAATCCCACTCAGGTTCCTGGTAAGTCCAGGGTCGAACTCAAGGATTCAGATTAAAGCTAACGCAGAGCTTGCATTGTAGCTATTGTAGAAATATCCTAAGTGAATGCAGAAATGAGTTATTTACACTAAGCTGCTGTGTGCATGCAAAAAGATACAAAAGGGTCAAGTAGAAAACTGGGGGTCGTGTGAAAATGGAGTTTAGTGTAGTGATATGCGTCGATCTAAGTTAGATGCACACGAACAAGAATATGATGTGGACGAGATGACTTGATTATCCCCATTTGCAAGTGGTGATTTGACACAAACAACCTGAATCAATGAATCTTCCTTGCGTTGAATCCCTTTGATCCATGCCTATGCGTTGACATTGCCTGCGACACTTAGAATCTTTGTTGAAATTCTGCAATATTATGCGTTAGCGCAGCAGTATTTTAACAATAAACGCTCTTTTGCATGAGTTTGATAGTGTTTGAGTAATTCCATGCGTTTTCTCTAAGAATGATGAGATTTTATCATTAAAGACCCTAATTGTTCCAACTTCTGAGTCACAATAACTTGTATTTCTACAAGTTATCAAATTCACTCCTACCCCGAAGTAGGGGTAAGTAGATAGATTGCTCCCTTAAGGGTTAATCCCAGGGCTTAAACGATGTGGGTCCACACACCTTCTCATGGCTCGAGAGGTGTCCACACATAGTAGGTCTATGTTGTATTGTTCATTAGAGGGATTAGTGGTACTTAAGGAGTAAGATGTAACTATAGGGGCAAAACAGTAAATTGGCCCAGCTGTACTTACGAGCATCTATGAAGGGTTATCATACTAATGGTTAATTATATCTGATGGATACAGAATATATCTGTGGTAAGCAGAGTTCAGCTGTCGGTCTTTAGTGGAATGCCTGGCAGTTAACGGATGGTGGATCTCGTGGCTAAAGAGTTTAGTCAGTTATTCATGTACCGTTGGAGCTTTGAGCCATAGGTCCATAAGGTCCCCTTGGTAGCTTGGATACAAGTTGAGAATCAGTTTTTGGGTTAATTTGAAATGTTCAAATTGACAAGTGGGTGTTCGATTATATATAATATGATTGTACTAATTAATTATATATGATATAATTGACTTTATATATGAGATACATTAATTGGAGGAAAATGGATATAAATATGATTTATATCTAGTGCAGGAGAAAACAATATGGTGGATATATGATATTAAACTATAGGTTAATAAATATAATATGATTACATTTATTATTATTTTTTTATTTAATTTGGCAATTATGGGATAATTGGCCATCGTTTTCTCCGTAACCGTGCGTTAGTGGGAAGTTTCATTTAGTTTTCGTATAGACGATCGCTTACCTTTTCTTACACGATCATGTACTTCACCTAAACGATTGAGCATATTGTCTATACGATAGACGCTGCTTTCTCCAACTTGTTTGATCGTTATATACGATATCTTTTCCTCATCCCCTCTACCAAATCCGAACAAAGCCCACTCTTTGGATTCTCACTCCGAGAATACTAAGGTTCCAAATGGTAGTGTTGTCCTCATCTTCCTGCTGTTCGTGTGGATTCCGTTCATGGTAGACGATCTTGTGTTGCTAAATGAAAGCTTGATGTTCTAGCGAAAGCGCGAGAAATCTGTTCACTTGGAGAGAACGAGCTTTGCTGAAAATAGTCTTCAGCTAGTAAGTTCTCTTATTCTCGTGTTTATTTATCTATAAGCATGCCAATAATTTAGTAGTTTGATGCATATCTGTATGTGTGAATATAAATATGGTAATTCTGTCACGATGCGGAAAGATCCGTTTCCGCTCAAAGTTAATCTTGTGAGCTCCTTCAATTGGTATCAGAGTCAGGTTTCCAATATTCCAAATTAATTGATGCAAAGAATTGCATTTACATTCTCTATGGGTAAAAGCATGTCTACTCTCAGTTTTAAGCGTTAACTCGTTTGTGGATGTGTGGATTAATGGAGTTTCTGGGATGAAACTTCGGTTTGTTAAATTCTTTTACATTTCAAGTTAATTGTAAAGGCCCCTGCGTTTTTTGGCATTATCAACTGTTATCGATAGGGGTGGAAACGGTTCGGTTTGGTTGCCAAACCAAACCGAACTGAATTTTTTAATATGTGAAACTGAACCGAACCGATTTATTGGATCAAACTGATTTATGCGGTTTGGTTTGGTTTCAAATTTGATTTTGGCATTTAATTAAAATATATATATATATATTAATTAAAAACAGTTCGGTTCGATTCAGTTTTAAATTCGGTTTTACTCATTTTTTAAAATATATAAATTAATAAATATATATTGGTTAAAAACGGTTCGGTTCGATTTCAAATCCAGTTTTCGAAAGTGAAACCGAATTGAACTGCATTTTTTGGTTTCATTGAGTTTTTGGTTCGATTTTTAGAAACGGTTCAGTTTTTGTGGCTTGAATTACTACCCCTAGCTATCGAGATTGTATTCAAAGTTAGTTTGAGTCCGTGAGTAGTTCGTGAAGAGGCTTCATAGCAAGGGTTGCAGTTTTTTAAGGATGAAGACGACCAAGTGGTTGTCGGGTCGTGTAGATGATGGGGTAGACGATCGACTCGCGTGCTATTTTTCACGCGCGTACTAGACAATCATATAGCTTAGCAAGCCTCATCGCTTAGTTACTAACTATACGATCGCGGAGTAAATCGTTTACCTTTCGCATGTTAAGCGATTGTCTAGACGATCGGGCTTCGCAGCTTCGTTGTCGTCTAAACGATCGTTTAGTATCCACGTGTTTTCGTCTTGTGCGCTACACGATCGTTTACTTGAAGGTGTTTACTAATTGATGGGAGCTTCGTTCGACGGTTTAAGACCCACTTCGCCTGTGAACCGGTTTGCTTGGTGGAAAATGTAATAGATAGAAGTTTTCATTTTGATTTTAAAGGTGGTTCATCCTGGTCCATTAATATATGAGATTTTGCATGAGATGTATGTTTTATTTATATGTCATATGGTATGCACATATAGAAAAATCCCACCTTAGGTTATGCATTGGTCATGCATCATCTCTTTATTATAAGGTTTATGATTTAGAGAAGCATGATGATAGGACTCCAATTATGTGGCAATATCAAAACAAAGAGAATAAAAGAGAAAGGGGGAAATCGGCGGTTGAATTGATTAAGAGTTATTGTCAAGGTTGTTGGGAGAAGTTGAGGTTTAAAAAGAAAGAAGGAAACAGAAGGGAGAGGGGAATTTCTATATATTGAGGAGTGAGGAAGATGAGCTCTTGAGAGTGGGAGTTTGGAAGACACTGTCGTGGAGAAGCCATCGCAGTGTGCAGCTATCGTCTACTTCTACTAGGCGATCGGGTAGCAGAACTAAGCGATCATGTAGCATTTGATAGGAAATCGTATAGAAACTGGTGGGCGATCATATAGTAATTGAGAAAGCGATTGTGTAATAGTTTGTAGGTGATCATGTAATTAGTGAACGATCGCAGAAGATTTGGTGAGCGATCGTTTAATAATACTGGCCGTTCGTTTAGTATTTTGTAAGCAATCAAGTAATATTGTAAGTGACCTTTGGTCTTGTTGACTCATTTCGTTTAATAAAGAAGTTGTTCATAGTTTAACCGCTTTTTCGGAAGCTTATACCCATCTGTTATGTTAACAAGGAATTTCAAGAATCAATTTCCTTCATGCATCATACAATATAAGAGTTATAGTTATATTTATGCATGCATAAAGCATTGACATACATCATCTTTATATTATAAATATTATATTATAAGAGTGATGGAAAGCATGTGTGCTTGGTTGTTACTTGTATATAGAAGTTATGTATAGTAATGACCGGACATTGCATGAAGCATGACACATAGGTTAATTTATAAGTGTTATAAATACCTTATTGTGTGGCAATGTATGTTTTAGTTGTTTCTTTTATAAAGATTATAAAAAGAAATTAGAACTAAAACCAATAAGAAAGATATGCATGCTCACTTAGGTTTAATTCATGGTCCTAAAGTGTTTAAAACTTGAATGAGATAGACCTAAGATCATAGTTCTAATATGATTAGCAACCTTAGGCTTTAATCTTTTAATCAGTTTAATAGGATTAAATTGACTAATAAAAGGTTAAAGTTTAGAAAATCTATCTATAAGAGACCTTTTGTCTAAGGCGGGTTAATTCTAGGCTTGGGTATTTAAGGTGACGGAAACATAATACCTCTACCCTGGAACCTGCCTGGAAAGGTGAATTAGATAGATTTGATGCATGCAAGTTAAGGACAGTCCATTAAAACGTTTAATGGGACTAGTTGAATTTGTTTTATTTCAAAGACAAAAGTTGTTTTTTAGCAGACTTAATAAATGACTTAGACTAAAATCAGTAGTCGGATTGTCTAGGTTAATGAACCCCTAAGTAGAACATTCAGTGGGAGGTACTTGGGGCATTTGATGCTTCATTTAAACTTCTTGCGTTTCTCCTTTATAGTCTACACCGTGAGATCTACCCTCAACCTCGTAGCACCTTGGGAGTGTTCCCCTAAAGGATGGTGTTTGGGTAGGTCAATATCAAGGAGGATGGAGAGAATATTCATGGTAAGTGGGAGCGGAAAATGCGACAACATATCCCACAATCTTTCTCGTTAGGTTGAATAAAGTTTCCGTGCATCGCCTTGAGGCACCCTAAAAGTGTCCCCCTATTGGATGGCAGTTTTGCGCATTTCTTTATTTGATCTCTTGTAAGAGGATAAGACTACTTAGTCTCTTGTCCTAATCTGCTTCTTCTCTACGTGGGCTCATTAGGGCGGGACTCTGGGGCCGAAAATGAGGGGTCACACTTACGCGAAATTGTTAAGGGTTAATAGTTCTGGACCAAATAAATGGTGGCTGTTAGGTTCAGTTCCAAAAGTTGATTTTACCTGATGGTTGAGAATGTCTCATCTTAGTGAAGGGGCATCTGATCACCCTACCGGTGATGTTTCTCCTGCTTTGCTAGGGCATCATTGCAAAATAAAAGTTTTAATCACTTAGGGTACTTGGAAACTGTTTTGCTAAAACTAATTGGTTAAAATGTGGTTTAGCAAAGTCTTATAAAATTTTGTTCGTTTTTTCAGCAACGAATTTTAAAAATGGCTACAACCATGATTCCTTTTTAAGCGCCAAAAAACTTATTGGTGACAACTATTCAAGTTGGAAAGATATGATCACGACGATACTCATCATCAAGGATCTGATGTTTGCCCTTACGGAGGTCTGTCCTATTCCAACTTCAAACACCACTCAAAATATTTGAGAGGCTTACGAGCGATGGACATGAGTAAACAAGAAGGCTCGAGCCTATATCTTGGCCAATCTAAGTGATATATTGGCCAAGAAGCATGAGCCTATGGTCTCAGCGTGTAAGATCATGGAGTCCCAGCGGAGGATGTTCGAACAGCCGTCTGGACAGCTCAAGCACAAGGCTCTGAAATACATCTTCAACTCCAAAATGAAGGAAGGCTCCTCTATTCGTGAACATGTGCTTAACATCTCCACATTAATATGGCGGAGATGAATTGGTCTAAAATCGACGAAGGCAATCAGGTTAGCATAATCCTACATTATTTTCCAGAGATCTTCCTCCACTTTGTTAGCAATGCAATTCTTAACAAAGTGGAATATACCTTTACAACTCTCTTCAACGAGTTGCAAACATACCAATCTTTACTGAAAAGTAAGTAGAAGAAAAGAGGTTAGGTAAATTTTGGTTCATCTTCTAGGACGTTCCATCGAGGTTCGACCTCAGGGACGAAGTCTGCACCTTCTACGTCTAACTTTGCAAAGGGGAAGAAGAAGAAGTGTGGTAAGGGGAAAGAGAAAGTGTCTGCTAACCGACCACCTGTCGCCCCAAGGAGGCATTAGGAAAATGTTTCTACTGCAACCAGGATGGATACTGGAAGAGGAATTTTCCTTGCTGGCTAAAGGAAAGGAAGGCAGCCAAGGCTAAGGCCAAGACAGACAAAGGTTAATATGATTTACTTGTGCTAGAAACTTGCTTAGTGGAGAATGATGATTCATCCTGGATAATTGATTCGGGCACCACTAATCACGTTTATTCTTATTTTCAAGGGATTAGATCCTGGAGACAGCTAGAGACTGGTGAGATAATGATGCGAGTAGATATCGGGCACATCGTCTCAGCTGTGGTAGTGGAAGACATATAGTTAACTTTACAAAATAGGTTTCTTATTTAAAAAGATATTTTTGTAGTTCCTGATTTAAAAAGGAACTTAATTTCTGTAAAGTGCCTGTTACAATGTAAATATACTATTTTTTTTAATGTGGATAAAGTGTTTATTCATAAAGATGGTGTTGAGATTTGTACAGCTAAATTGGAAAATAACTTGTATGTGCTAAGACCGTTAGCCTTAAGTTCCCTCCATAACATAGAGATGTTTAAATCTGTTGTAACTCAATCTAAACGTCAATGAACTTTTGAAAAAAGAAAATGCCTAAATCCGGCACCTTCAATTAGGGCACATCAATCTCAATAGGATTGAGAGATCGGTGAAGAATGACCTTCTAAGTGAGTTAGAAGAAAATTTTTTACTAGTGTACGAGCCTTGCCTAGAGGGTAAGATGACTAAAAAACCTTTTACTAGAAAAGTTTATCGAGCCAAAGAGCCTCTTGAGTTAGTACATTCTGACCTCTATGGTCTTATGAATGTGTAAGCCCGAGGTGGCTATGAGTATTTTATCAGTTTTACTGATGATTACTCTAGGTATGAGTATGTTTATCCGGTGCAACGGAAGTCTGAATCCTTTGAAAAGTTCAAAGAGTTCAAGTTGAAGTTTAAAATGCATTGGATAGACGAATTAAAATACTTCGATCAGATGAGAGTTTTTGGATTCGGGGTTCCAGGACTATTTGATAGAACATGGAATTTTTTCTCAACTCTCAACACCAGGTACACCTCAGCAGAATTGTGTAGCAGGGAGGAGAAACGGAACCTTGTTGGACATGGTTCATTCGATGTTGAGTTACGCTTTTTTGTCAGACTCGTTTTGGGGTTTCACAGTGGAGACTGCAATATACATACTCAATTGTGTTCCTTCCAAGAGTGTTGCGAGAACACCTTTGGAGTTGTGAAATGAGCGTAAAGCTATTTTACGTCACTCCCGCATATGGGGTTGCCCGACACATGTTCTTGGGGCTAATCCTAAGACGTTGGAACCATGGTCGAGGTTATGCCTCTTTGTAGGGTACCCCAAAGCTTCACGAGGGGGTTATTTTTATGATCCATTGGAAAATAGGGTGTTTGTTTTCATAAATGCTACTTTCCTGGAAGAGGATCATATTAGGGAGCACAGTCCACGTAGTAAAGTCGTGTTACGTGAGCTTTCCAATGAAACTACTGGCTTCAACAAGAGTTGTTGAAGGGCCTGCTTCATCAGCAAGAGTCGTTGATGATAGTTCATCTATTAGGTCGATTCCACCTCAAGAGTTGAGGGAACCTCAACGGAGTGGGAGGGTTGTGAACCCGCCCATTCACTATCTGGGTTTCACGAAAATCCTAGCTATGGTAGCAGATAGCGACATTGAGGATCCATTGTCTTATCAAAAGGCAATGGAGGATATAGACCGAGATGAATGGGTCAAAGTCATGGATCTCAAGATGGAGTTGATGTACTTCAACTCAGTATAGGATCTTGTAGATTAACCTAATGGGAAAATACCTATTCTCTATTTCTTATCTTTCCTAGTTGTGTTTGTATTGTGTAAACGTTGAAAGACATCTTTTCCCAATATGAATGCACCTTCAGTTTATATTTTATCCATCCCTCTCACTTTCAGCATGAGCAACTAATTTTTATATGGGTTGAGAAGCATTACAACTAACATGAACTAAGTAAAACTTAACCACGCGTTTAACTTGTTTTATGCATGCTTATCGAATTGAATAAGTCGAAAGATTATTCTGAGTATATTAAATCTAGGTTTCAAATGACTAAAGATTTAGATCTCAAAACAATAAGAGAGCTTCTTTAGAAATAAAGAAATATCTTTTGCAACAAACACCATCGCATGTATCCTATAGATAGAATATTGTGGCTTTGTATACTGAAAAGTGTAAGTTGTAGTTTGAGTGGTCTGCTTGAACGCATGATTTGTGCATTTACTTAGGAATGTTAGTGAATAATCTTCTCAACTCTACTTTCATTCATTCGAATTTCATACTTATCACACAGACTGTTTTACTTAAAGTTCTGATTTCCATTGCATTCATCATTATAGTAGCCTTTAGTATCAATATAGCATTAAAACTCATCACCTACTTAGTAAACAAATCACGTCAAGATCGAAACAATAGTTTTCAACACATACATACAGCGCAATCCCTGAGTTCGACCGACTCACCAGGACGCTAGCTGAGCTTATACATGGGTTTAACTAGATGAAACTGTGTGTTATAAACCATCATTTGGCATTCATCTCATTGAATAGGAGAACTTGTACTGACCATGGTTACCTTGCAATTGACTGATCGTTCTTTGGTACACCCAGAAGGAAAAATATAAGATGTGCTCGTGAAAGTAAATAAGTTCATCTTGCCAACTGAATTCATTATTTTAGACTATAGAGCAAATAAAAATGTGCCCATCATTTTGGGAATACCCTTCTTATCAACAGGAAGAATCCAAATTGATGTGCACAAGGGTGAAATAACCATACAAGTCAATGGCCATAAGATGAAGTTCAACATTCTTAAGGCGATGGAATACCCTAATGAGATCAACGCACGTGAAGGAGCTGACTTCGAAGAGGTTTGACCTTGTAGGCTAGAATTTGAAATGAATGAATAGATGGAATTAAAGGATGAAACAAATGCAACATTTGAATCTTGCCATGTGGTGAAGTAGATACAAAAGATTTTTGAACCCTTAGGTTTGGAAGATCGAAAAGGCAAAATCAAGCCTTCACTTGAACAGTCACCAGTTTTGGAATTGAAAGCACTTCCCACCCACCTAAAATATGCGTTTCTTGGTCAGAATGATACCTTACTAGTCATTATCTCAGCTATGTTATCAGAAGAAAAAGAAGATGCTCTCTTGGAGGTTTTGAAAAAATACATCAAAGCAATAGGATGGACCTTCGCTGATATAAAGGGAATTGATTCATCCTATTGCATGTATAAAATCATACTTGAGGAAGGAAAACAAGAATCTATTGAACATTAGCACGGGCTCAACCCTGAGATGAAGAAAGTTGTAATAAAAAAAATCATTGAATGGTTGGACGTAGGGATTATTTTTCCCATCTCAGACAACACGTGGGTTAGTCTCGCACAATGCATCCCAAACAAAGACGGAATGGTTGTAGTTCCCAACCAGAACAACGAGCTAATCCCGATGCGTACGGTTATATGTTGGAGAATATGTATGGATTATAGGAAACTTAACGCAGCTACCAAGAAGGATTACTTTCCCTTGCCATTCATTAATCAAATGTTGGACAAATTAGTAGGGAACAACTTTTTTTGTTTCCTAGATGGCTATGTGGGATATAATTAAATCATGATCGCACCAAAGGATCAAGAAAATACGACTTTCACTTGCCCCTATGGGACATTCGCTTTTCGAAGCATGCCCTTCGAGCTATGTAACACCCCAAGCACCTTTTAGTGGTGTATGATGGTCATCTTTTATGATTATCTTGAAGAGTCAGTGAAAATTTTCATGGATGATTTCTCAGTATATGGCAAGACATATAAAATATGTCTAGCAAATCTTGAAAAGATTTTGAAGAGATGTGAGGTCACCAATCTGGTTCTAAATTGGGAGAAATGTCATTTTATGGTAACTGAAGGGATTGTGCTCGGACATAAGGTGTCCAAATCAGGATTAGAAATTGACAAGGCAAAAATTGACGCCATAGAAAAATTGTCACCGTCTACCAATGTGAAAACACTGCAAAGCTTCCTCGGTCATGTTGGATTCTACCGTAGATTTGTTAAGGATTTTTCAAAGTGCAAGATTGTTGAATTTTCTGTTGGAAGTTGGTAAACCATTTGAATTTGATTCAAACTGCTTAAGAGCATTTGAAACGTTAAAAGAAGTGCTGGTCACAACATCAATTCAAATCGCACCTGATTGGTCAGGACCATTTGAATTAATGTGTAATACGAGCGATTATGCTATGGGTATGGCCTTAGCCCAACGCATGGACAAAATTCTTCATCCAATCGCTTATGCAAGAAAAACCCTCAATAGTGCACAAGAGAATTATACAACAACCGAGAAGGAATTACTTGCAGTAATATTTGTTGTGGAAAAATTCAGACCACATTTGTTAGGATCAAAGATAATTATTCATACGGATCACTCAGTAATCAAATATCTTATGTCAAAAAAGGATCCCAAGCCACGATTAATCATATGGGTATTTCTCTTGGAAGAATTCGATACTGAGATCATTGATCGCAAAGGATCAGAAAATAAAGTTCCAGAGCATCTGTCAAGGCTTGAGAATGTTGAGTGTGATCATCGCCAACCAGAAATGAACGCTTCCTTTCCCGATGAAACAATATTAAAACTCGATGAATTCTTGCCCTTGTATGCAGACATTGTTAGGGTTGGTAACGGGGCCCTAGCGGAGCGGGGAGGGGTTCCCTATCCCCATTCCCATGGGGGGGATTTACCCACATCCTCGCCCCTCTCCCTGCCATTTAAAGGTGGGGACGGGGGCGGAGATTCCCCATTTAAATTGTTGTATTTTTTCCTTTGAAGTTTTATATATTTCACTTTTTTTATTTATGTAATAACATTTTTTTTAGTTTGAGTTATTTTATTTAAAATTGCCCTAGTCTATATAAAATAAACAAAATTTAATAGACGTTAATCCATAAAATAAACACAATTCACAACCTCATAAATCCATGAAATAAGTTTACAACTTATACTAAAAAAATTTTGAATAAAAGTTTGAAGTAAAATTAGGTCAAATGTCTTGTACAACGACCACAATCATAAACTCGTTTGTTCTTCTCTCTTCACCGATCATTTTATGTTTAACTTTTTCTCCTTTCTCGACGTCATCTTGTCCTTAGTTGTGAGTATTATTCCTATATTTAAAATATATTTTACAAATAATGTCATAAAAAATAAGTAGACAACAAAATCACTTAACAAATTGTCATAAAAAAATTGATGTTAATTCTTGAGCATACCTCAGTCCCCACTCCATCTTCATCAGAGTCATCTACATCTTCTAAAACAGTTGTTAAATGTTTAACCATTTCTTTTTCCATGCTAGTACCTTATGTTGGGGTTGATGCCCTAAATCTCGTATGGTTCTGTAGTTTGTAAACATACGTATGAACAAACATTTGGTGATTTATAATATGAGATGATTTATTCACTTCTGTTTATGAAATATGAGATATTTTACTTGCATTAACCACAAACCAATAAACTAAGATCCCTAGTTATCGTTGTAACTTAAGCATGTATGTGGAGACATACAAGTGGATCGTGCTTTAAGTGATAACCTAAATGGTCTGTAGTATATGGATAAAGGAGGGAAACCTTATCTTAATGACACTACGAGTGTGGCCTGCTTTATAGGTGTTATAAATGTTGTAAGGTGCTACAAATGGTTTGATCCTGATCATTCGTGTATTAAACATGCAAGCGGGGATGCTCTACACAAATGAGTTTGTATAAGATCGAACCACGAAATGTTTAGTCTCGTCATTCATGACAGAGACTTTCATTTCACTAGGATGACCATAGGTAACATGCCTTAATCCTGAGTGAGTTGTGAACTCCTGCCTATGAGGGCGGTTCTTTGATTTGCATGGATGCGAGTGGCCAGATCGTCAACTCAAACCTACCACTTTGGGGATTTGTCTGCTTGGGGAGTTGGGAACTCAGCTACACAAGACAAAATTCACTCATTCTCCGAACCAGTGGTAAGTAGATAAATTGCTCTTAAGGGCTGATTCCGGTGCTTAAACAATGTGGCACCACACCTTCTCTTGGCCCGATAAAGGTTTAGTCATAGTGGGATTATGATGTATTGTTCATTCGAGGGATCAATGATACTTAAGGAGTTAAATGTAACTACAGGGTAAAAATGGTAAATTAGTTCACCTGTACTTACGAGCGATTTGTGAAGGGTCATCATACTGTTGATTGGGTATATCTGACAAACACAAAAATATATCTATAGTGCGAAGAGTGCAACTGTCGGTCTTTAGTGGAATGTCTGTAGTTAACGGATGGTGGATATCGTGATTAAAGTGTTTAGTCAGTTATTCACATACCGTTGGAGTTTCAAGCTATAGGTCCATAAGGTCCCCTCCGTAGCTCAATGGATTCGTGTTGAGAATCAGTTTTTGGGTTAGTTTGAAGTGTTCAAATTAACAAGAGATAATTTGATTATATATGATATAATTAAATTGATTCAATTATATGTGATATAATTGATTTAATGTATTTGATACATTATTGTTTGATTGAAGGAATTAATATAAATTTGATTTATATTAAATGCCATAAAGGAGAAAAAGAACTATGGTTTATATGTTGCATATGATGTGATATTAAAACTATAGGTTATAAATATAATATGATAAATTAGTTGTTATATTTATTTATAACAAATTAATTATGAGTTAATTGTTGTTAGTTTTTCTCCAATAACCACCTTAGTGGGTGGTTTCAGTTAGTTTATGGTGATCAAATGGATAAAGTGAAAATCATTTTAATTTTGTCATTCCACACGAAAAATGACCAAGTAATTAGATTACAATTTGAGAGAGTAAACGATCGATCGAGTTTTACTATACAATAGTTACTCGCTACTAAACGGTTGAGTACTCAAGTCTATACGATAGACTTCTTCCTTCTTCCACTTACTCGATCGCCTAGTTCCTCCTTCACTCTTCCAAATTCATACAAAGCCCACAACTCTTGGATTCTCACACCGAGAATACCAAGGTAACCGAGTGGTGGTATCGAGTTTCCATTCGAGGGTCAAGGATCGAGTTTTACTCAATTGTGATCAAGGTTTTTCCAGATGCTCACTGCGTTCGTGCTGTTGGACGCAGTCGAGTTTGATCGAGGAAATACTAGAAGAAAGGATTCTTCAAAGTTATGTTTACTCGATCCTTTTCTTGTTTTTAACTTTGAAGCATGTTGTAATTTAGACTTGATGCATAACTGTTCTGATTGATTGTAAATGTTCATGTTCTTTCACAATAGGATTTGGAACGATCTTCTTCTGCTCACTGATTCTCTAGATTTAGAGTTCCTTCACCTTATGTTTTTACATTGTTATAATACAAAAGAATATTTGTTAATATATTAAATGTCAAAGATAAGTTAAACAACATAAACAAACTAACAAACTTGTTAAAACTTCAGTTGCAATCCAATTTTGAGTGCACATCAAAACCTCTATTGTTTATGGATGAAGTTTGTTACGATGTGGGCTTATAATCCTACCACAGGTACTAAAAGTATCTTAAACTTCAAATAAAAAAAGAACGTCCTATGTTATGTATAAAGTAAGAAAATTTCTTTGGATTTCAAGAAAAAAAAAAAAAAACAACTTTGGCGGATCAACTCATCAAGTCTTATAATCCTACCACAGGTACTAAAAGTAGACTCTGATGTAATACTAGATAACAGGATGGCTAATATGTCTCTAGTAATTTTTTGTAAAATAGGATACTTAACCTCATTCAATTTTCACCAACTTAGAATGTCAATATCTGATGATCAGGATAAGATAGGTTCATCTTCATCTTATTGGAATTTGATACAAACAAGTCATAATCGTTAAAATCATAAAATTCTATATTTTGTATGCTCCATCTAAATTTTTAAATCGAGAGCACCTTCACTTTCATGTTTCAACTGATATTTTTCCTTCAAATTTGAACAAATTTTTTTAGTCCTTTCCACCTCAAGAAAAAAAGTATCTCCATAAATTATAGGGAAGTAAAACTCAATCAACCTCAACTTGTAACGTGGATCTAAAACTGCAGCAATGGCCATTAGACCATGATTTTCTTCCAATATTTATCAAACTTTGAAATCATATTTGAAGTCATGTCTCTTACCTATTGATAACTAGAATTCGTCAATTCAGAAATACTCAATTTTAGGTTACAATTTTTTTAGAAAAAAAGATTAGCAGTAGGATATTTGGATCCCAAAAATATTTCAGTTATGTGATGAAATATTTCCAGTTTCTCACATATCTCTTTTGCTAATACTCAATCTTGATCTAAGGGCAAATACTTGTACTTTGGTTCACATTGTTTTAATCGATAAAAAACAGCTTTGAACTTCAATGCGATAGCTAACATAAAATGTGTAGAATTCCACCTAATATAACAATCAAGACTTAACATCCTACCATCATAAATATTCAACTAACAAGCAGTTCTCTCAAATTTCTCCATTTTTTGTGTATGTACCCAAAAACTCATACTACTATGAACTCTTTCAATCCATCTCCTATCACTGCCAACCCATCTTTCACAATTAAATTAAAAATATGAGCACAACACCGCATATGAAATAAACTCTCATTTCAAGATTAAGTTTCAAGACAAATTATCAACAAACATATTGACCATGTAATCATTTGTATTACAGTTATACACAGGATGACAATTTCTGATCAATATTCCAGTCCAACAAACATTCTATTACTTATTCGTAAAGCATCTCAGAAGTGTGTGGAGAAGGGACATATATAAACCTAACATAACACATATATGAATAACAATCATCAATCTATCGACAAAAAATTAGAAATGAAATATTATAGAATGTTAGATAGATATACCATATTATTTTGTTTTGTAAAGCCCAATTATCATCAACAAAATGTGATGTGATAGCCATATAACCTTTTGTCTGGTGGTTGGAAGTCCACATGTCCACTATAAGGGCAATTTTTCCATTGATCTCATCCAACAATGTCATGATTTTTGACTTTTCGGCCTCATAAATTTTTCAGGTTTTCCTTCTTTATTGTGTTTCGCGACACCATCCTGAATAACAGTTGGATGACATTACAAAATTCCCTAAAACATTCATGCTCAAATATTAAGAGAGGATATCCATGTTTGATTATCATCCTAGCTAATGCTCTTTTTGCAGCTTCCTGATCCCTTCTCAATATCCTCACGAATAACACAATCATCAACATACAAATTATCGTCATTTGAAGAGCATGAAGTTGAACTTGGGGTTGGAGTTGAAATTAGAATTATATTTGGACTTGGAGAATGTTTATTTGTAGGATATGATGAAAATATTTTTTTGGAACCTAGCAAATTGTACCAAATAAATTGCACTATGAATGAGCTATATTTGTTTAAAATCTCTCTTATGTGTACAATCAAGTTAACACATTATTTTGTTTTTAATTAGTAGAATAGACTATGAAATTGTCCTTTCAAAGAAATTTATTTTTGGATAAAATTTTGTTGTTTTCCCCCTTTATTTTACATTGTTTCTTTTATGCATTTCGAAAGTAGATAATTTTCTTTTAATAAAATACATACATATCTTGGATTATCAAAGTTAAATTTTGAGGCTCGGTAGACATTTTTTTTTAAAGCTAGAGTTTCCATAGTTCCATCTTAGATATTTATCTAAGCTGACGTCGTAAGAACATGAAATTGTTGTCTTACTCATTTCGCAAAGTTTGTGAATTGTTGTTATGTCTCAATTGTTGGGTTGAAATATATATATTGTCCTGTAAATTGAAAATTGCATCCACCATGACTTAACTTTAAAAAAGTGTGACAAGGTGAGCTTAGCCATACTCAACATATTTTTTTTTAAAATAACATAATTAGCACAACCTTCCATCTCAGGGGTAGAAAGTTCGATTCCCATCTCACGATTATTGTACTAAATTTTTTTTGAAAAAGTGTTTATCATGTCTAAATTTATATTATATCTATCTCATACCGTTAATAATATCATACAAAGTACAAATTTAAAATAATTATTGGGATTTTGGATAAGAGCGATTTGGACACTATATTAGTCACTCTTGAAGATTTATTATTATTATTATTATTATTATTATTAATCTAACAATTACGAGAATCGAGTAAACACTCGAATCATAAAGCATAATTAAGAAATTGATTAGATAAAAGAATGTTAGTTTTTTATTAGGCTAATTAATGGAAAATTCTTATCAATAGAAAAATCCCAAAAATATTTACATTTTATAGCAAAAGTTCTAAAAGTACTTTGTATTTTTTAAAACTTTTTGCTATAAAATGTAAATATTTTTAAATATTTTTTATTTTTGAAAAGACCCCTTAATTAATGTCTTTAATAAAGACCAACGAAAAATATACAAAATAGACATTATAAAACAGTCCTACGGCAAAATTCAAAGGCCATGAAAATCGCCAGGCCCAAAGTAAACCCAAAAGACGCAAGTAGCGGCCCAACTCAGTGGACCATGAATCTAACTCCATTTTGAGGCCCAAACCACTCCCTTTGCTTCCGGGGAAATTGGAGTGTATGAAAGATTTTAGGATTTAGTTTTGAAAAATGACAAAATTAATAAATAATAAAATTTATGACAACTCACATGACATGCACATGGCCACGATTTTTCAAATCCTTGTTTTACCCTCGTCTAGTTTGTAGCTTTTGTTATTGATGAACTACGAATAAATGGTGAGGGTAGAATCATTAACAATGACGGGGTTTTGTGGTAATTGTTGATGTCTTAGTTTCTCACCTTCCTTCTAATCGGTCCATTTGAAAAAACTAAAAATAACTGCATTCCTCAAAATAACTGTCTTCCTGATTTTCCTTACGCAGTTAAGTTTCGATGGAGATTTTATTATTAATTAGATTCAGATTAACCACTTTTCAAATTAATCTTACTTTAATTAATATCCATACTTTCTACTAAAATTATACTTTAAATATCCATACATTATCAAATTTCATTTATCTAATCAAAATTCAAATTTATTCAAATGTTTGAATTGTTTTTCATTATTTTATACATAATCTTAATAGATTAATCAAATATATTTCCATACTTTTTAATGTTTAAATTGTTTTGCATAGTTATGTATTCAATTTTACATATTTCATATTTAATCACTATTTTAGCTGACATTTTGATAATACCTGACATGCCTTTAATTGGCATATATCTGAAATATTAAATAAAGTGTAAGTGTAGAACTTCATTAATAACCAATATATAAATACAGAGTAGGTGGAAAGCTTGATTAATAACTGAGATATAAATACAATGTAATTGGAGAGTTTTATCAATAACCAAATTAATCACATTATAATCTAAAGATCCAATTTCAAAACTGAAAATGAGTGTCATTCCATATTTTTTACTCTTTTTTATATTTTGATTCAAATTAGTTATCTGTTTTGATTTTATTTAACCGCTGAAAATATTCAGAATTAATCAATGTTTAATTTGTTTATCCCCATTTTGATTTTAATTTATAACATATCTATAGATTTTATATTATTTTATTCATTTTTCATGATTTTAAATTCGAATTGAAATTTCTTTTATCCTGAATATAACTTTACATAATATTTTATACATATTATCATATAACAAACTATATGGTTCATTTAAATGTTATCATTTTTTTGTATTTTTTTAATCATCTTTTATTCATTATCATCTTATTATGTTATCATACCATTAACTTGACTTTCTGACAAACAAGTAAGTATTCATTATTGCAGTCTTGCTATTTTTGTTATGTCTCTATAAAGAGTCATGCTTCTTTTGTAGGTTTTGTGGTTGATGGAGTTATAAATACAATATAATTGTCACACCCCTTCCCATATTACCCTCTTGATCCGAGAATAGATGTGAAGACAACAATTTTCAACCATCTTATGACAACTACTGCCCAACATACTTTTGTAATCCTGTTTCTTGAGCACATGTTCACCTAATATACAGTTCATATCTCACTCAATATATGCATAACTTTTATACCAACTTATTGACTCAGGTGCTACCATGCAAAGAAATTTACATGTATTTACATAATAGCCACAATGATATTAAACATTTATATTTACAACCCTTAACTCAAAATTCTACCCTGGACCCTATGACACGTACAAACAAACTAAAAGTTAAATAGACATGATGAACCACCTAAGCTTCAACTTCCTGAGACTGGCTAGCAGATCTACTCGACTTCGAGAGGCTGACTGCTACCTGGGGAGGAAAACATTTAAAAACGTAAGCTTAAAATACTCTACTATTTAGGAAAACATACTTTCGTTCATAGATAACATAAACATTCGTATGATCGTGATCAGGGTCTAGAAAATATAACTAGAGAACATAAAATCAAATCAAATAAAAACCCTGAAAGAAAACTTATCAGTATCATATCGTAAAATGTCACTACTTCACTGTTTGAACATGGGAGAGAGCCTTTTTGCTCAATCCCTACCAGCTAGCCTAGATTGAAGTGAGAGCCCTTTTGCTCAATCATCTCCCTGCCTGAGTTGAGAGAGAGCTCTTTTTCTAGACCCCATCAACTTCGATAACATAAGTCATACGTGCACACTGAGTTAGATTGGGTCCTGATCACCTTACGATACCTTCAGTGTCAAGGATCCCTGACATAACTGAAATCTGGGTACCTTACAGTACATTCGGTACCAATATTGGAGTAGGATTCATACAAGGCGCAAACATAAAAAAACATTTAATAAACATAAAATTGAATACCCATTTGAGCTGATCATACTTCATAAATTGTATATCATCGCATAGTGCCTTATAAGATCAAGTATGCTTATAGAACATTGGCATATGCTTACAAAAAACGCATGTTGAGCTCATAAATGACTTCATCGTTAAAAAACATGGATTATGTGATAACATTCATTTTAAGGCATGTATTGAGAAAATCATGATATAAACCTTCGTGTGAACTGCCTGTGCATTGAATTTCATTCATAATAACTAGCATTGGAAAACAGTATAAAACTATGTCACTTACCGTCTTAAGCTACTTATCCAAGGGGTCTGTAAGCCTCTCCCACTTGCATATACCTTGTAATAAGAAGAGGTCCCTTGATTAATATCATTAGCTTCCTTTCGAGCTTAATTATCATCATTGCATACATAAATATCATCGCATCATTAATGAGTTCATCACATCACTTATAATTAGCCATTTTACCTTTCTATTGGCTAAAGACTGACTACTCTCTCTATTGGGTGCTCAATGGTCACGAGGACACACTTATGTGTCTATACGTCAGTCAACATTTGTATGCCTTACTTCATGCCTATGTGTGTTGTTGCATACCTTAGCAAGTTAGTTGTTTGCTTGCTCTTCGTATGTAACTGCTTGCTCATTCATCCATAGCATCATTTCATATTCCAATCTTTTAAACCTTGCAATTCTAATTTCAACCCTCAATTAATTAGATTTCTTCCCATTAATGTGCTAAAATACTTATTAACGTGCTTACCTTAAAATTCGAGCATTAAATCCTTTGGATTTGGCTGGACAACTTCAAGTTCCTTCAAGCTTGTTCAACAATTCCTTAGCACCTTCGAAGCCCTATAGGTACTCACAGTTCTTCTTAGGTGTAAGCAAAAGTTGATAAAACTATTTTTTTTTTCTTGCAAACCATATTTATACTTGAGTTTGGATGTGAGCAATCTCAACTAATCACCACCTAACATGCTAATCCTTGACTTAACATCTCTAAGGTTTCTACTTAGTCTACTAACTGATGATTAAGCTAAATGTTTAGCTTAATTTTCCTTGCACGGAGCTTGCAATCACTTAGGTCCCATCCCTGGTCATCGCATACTCTTAGTCGTAATTGCATTGCCTCGTCTTAAGTGTTCTTAGTACACCTTATGTAGTTAATCCTTACCTCCTTAACACATCTTTTCATATCAACTGAGTAACTCATCATAACATTTGTCCATGGCAGTCTTGCCTGCCAACTTCTAAACTCCACGGTCGCTGATTCTTTTATGACCATCCCAATATTATGCCTCAACATCCTCCTTGGAGTGCTTGTCTAGGCAACTTAGCTATTTGCATACTGCCTATACTAACCTTCTCCATCTTAGGTGAAGTTGGTCACATACTTCTCTCATAAGCCTCGGCTAGACATCAAACTTGACAGCTAACTTAACTTCTTTCACGACCTTTCACGTACTTCATGACTTATACTTTGGCATAGTTTCCCTTCCTTAAATACTTGGCCACGTGGCGTTTTGGAAGGGATGACCATATACATTGACATGACTTTGTCGTATGGACCTTCCGTTTTCCTTGTAAGTGTGAACCCCTCTTCAATTCACCCGAAAGCTCACAATTCATATTTAGAATATTTTTTACCTTCAAAACGGTCGAGTGTCATCCTTTAACACTTAGAAATTTTCTTCTCCATTAACATCTCAAAATACTTCATATTTTACAAACATTATAATTATCATAAACATAGATTTACAATGACATTAAATGTATAATTAAGAGGAATTCAACGTAATTAACTAGTAAATTGAGTTTAGGGTTTTACAATAATTCTTGAAGCTTAAATGAAAATGAAATTATGAATACAGTGTAATTATAAATAAACAAGCTCCCTTTTTTATTTTTCTTCCCCCGGATTATATTTAATTTTAAATTTTATTATCTAACTACTTATTAAATTAATCACAATAAACAAAAGTTTCCTGATTTTTCTCTTCAATTTATATTTAAATTTATCTTTTACTATCAAATTTGATTTTAACTAACTAACTTTCCATTTGTTTACATGTTTGTTACGTACTCAACTATATCTAAATATTTTTTTCATTATTTTATACATATTGTTATCAAATTAATTTTATTTTTTTTCTTTCATATTTTCGATGTTTTCAATTTTTCATATAGAAACATGTAAAAATGGCTTGTTGTATTTAAAAAGAAAATAATTAAACTTTAAATGTTTAAAATATAATGTATACATATAATATATATATATATATATATGTATGTATGTATATATATACACATGCATATATATATTCTTCCGTTTATTATTAATATTAATACTGATATCAATGTATATATATACACACACCTATAATCTTCTGTTTATTATTAATATTAATTTTTATATTATTATCATCATTATGATCATTGTTATTATCAAAACAAGATAACAAAAAAACCCTAAATCTCATATTATTCATCTTTTCACTTAGTCGCCCCAAAATCTCTTTTTCTTCCTCTGAATCTCATGTGTGCGATCGTTAGTTCAACAACTCTTTCTTGAGTTCCATCATCTTGGCTAGCTTTTGACCGTTGGATCGATAGGACAATCGTAGAGGAGTGAATGGGGTTTAATCAAAGTAATTAAAAGTGTTTCCTAATGTGAACCAGATAAATAAATTAACATTTGTTTTTTGCTAATAAGTAATTTAAACAATAAATTCATACAAATAAATTCAACCCATAATAATCGATAAGTTAATAGTACTACTTTAAAGTACTCAATTCGATTTTAATAACAAGGTTGGTAATGGATATAGAAATTCAAGAAGAACCAATCAAAATAATCCAATATGAGCAATTAATTTCAAGAACAAAAATTACAATTAATTTAAAGAAATAAAATATAATAAAAAATTAATTGCAAAATTAAATAGGAGAAGGATAGAGAAATTGACACCAAGAATTTTATAGCAGTTCGGCACAACCGACCTATATTCACTTCCCAAGCTCCTCTTAGATATGTCACTACAAACTTGACTCTTTCCACGACTTAGAGTCGAACCGTACAATGTTATTTTTTCGAGCACAAGAAAAAACTCAATCATTTCCAGGGTTGATGATTAAACCAGTACAACAACTCTTTTTCCAAGAATAAGAGCAACCCTTATAATAATTTAGAAAAATAAACATCATACTCGACGAACTCTCTCAAAAAACAGATTTACAAATTTAGCACTAAATGAATCAATCCTTGCAACATAAAATATCTCTCTAGAAAATAAAATGAAACGAATAAAATTGAAGGTTGGACCGAGAGCAACAATGGTGGCTTAATGAGTTATGGATGATTGAAAATAATAAAAATTGTTGTTGTGATTTTGAAGATGAGTTTAAATAAGGAGGCCATATTTAATTTGGACCATTCGATCTTGGAAAAGAAAAATCAATGATAGAGATTTTAAATTAAACTAGCTCTTAGACACACACAAAATATAATATTAAATTCCTTTCCTTTTAAAATTCATTTTTTTTAATCAAACAAAAAATAAATATCTACCATGTGTCCAAAACTAGTAGTTAGACACAAACATACATACAACAATATTAAATTCATTTTATTTTTAAATTCTTTTTTTGAAACCAATCTAAAAATCAAAAGCTCACCACGTGTCATTCCTTCATTGCTTCAAGTGGTACATTTCAATTGATCTACTTTGACGAGAAAAATTATCTCACGTCATCAGCTCAAGATTTTTCTTTTAAGATTGTTTTGGTCATGTCTTCTTCGTTTGAGGTCCGATTTAGGTGATTCAAATTGTGTTGGAACCGTTTTTCCAAGCTCTATGTAATGGACACTTCGAAACACTCAAATTATTAATAGATAAAAGTAAGATAAAAGTAAGTATGTTATCATAAAATATTAATGAATTAATTGACTAAAATTGATTAATTTGAGATTAAGGACCAAAAATCCAACATTGATGACCACCCTCATCAGGTCATCGACCTTTTTTGCTCCCACACATGTTTTCTACTTTTGTTTATACTTTAAACTTCGCTTTCAACAATGACATGATGGAATTGATATAGTGTTTAAAGTTGGTTTTCAAGATCTTATGAGCAAAATGGTCATACGGAATGAAGACGATGAAACTTCCTACAACTAGTTTGATGTCAAATGCAATCATATTTCCAATAGTCACATCTTCCTGAAGTTGGAATTCTTTCAAATATTCACTCGCCAACAATAACTTCACTGGTATAATCAACTTTTCTCTTTCTCACCTTGGAGGAAGTCCATTGTTGTAGACATTCATAAGTTTCTAATGACCCCCACCGCCTGGTTGTTATCTTCCCCTTGCACACGTGTATTCTATAGACAACTAGAAGCGTTAAGGACCATATTGGGTGATTTTTAATTTTTGCTTCTAATGTTCAGATACTGTGTATCTGTAGTCCTAAAATGTTAAGGTAGAGTGTATTTGTGGTATTCGAGTTGTTTTTGAAGCAGTTATTTTTGCATTCTCGTTTGTACTTAATTTTGTTGTTTTATGATAGTTTTGTTATTTACGAATTAGTATTTTCTATTACATAAATTCGTTTTGCTATTTTTATAATCTTAAAACCCTTTTGTCATTTTTTTCAAAATAAACTTTAAAATTTGTTATTTCTCTTGTCAACCCTTAGTTCTTCCCTGTCCATTAAAGGGAGTCCACGAGATTTCCTAACCCCCCCCCCCCCCCCCAAAAAAAAAAAAAAAAAAAAGTTGGTTACATAAATAACAACCCGACCCAAAATGATTTTTTAAAAAATGTAGAAAAAGGCTAAACATTTTAGGACACGACACAAAATTAGCGCTAGATATTACTATTAACAGTTATCAGTGATATATATATAGGTAAATGACTAAAAATGCAGCCCACCATTTCATGCTTCTTCTTCCAGTTTTCTCATATTGAAAACTATATCTGATAGCAGCTATCAATGATAGCCACTAAAAACTGCTATTAGTTGCTATCATTGATAGCTGCTATCGGTGAAAGCTTTTAATTGGATAAATATTAATACAACCTTAAAATAATAACACTTGAAATATCACATTTCAATTTGCAATCAATTTTCAATGGCTATCATTGATACACTTTTATCAATTATAATCAAACTTGAAATATTAACATCTAAGGCTATCGGTGGATAATAATGATATACTTTTACAAGTAGTTATCAACTTTTGAAAGGAAACTATCATATTTCAAATATTAACATTTAAAGTTATAAGTGATAGACGTCTATCAATAAGAGGTCTATAAACGACTATTTCTAACATTTACCGAAGTCATATCACCAATATCATTAATATCATTCATTTTATTGATATATACCTAAGTCATATCACTGATGTACGGATATCACTAATAGCTATGGTTATCATTGATAACTTCAATTAGTGGCTATCATTGATAACTTTTAGCAGTGGTTATCAATGATAGACGTTCATCGAATGGAATTGACTTTTATATCATTGACATCATCAATATATGGATATCACCTAAGTTCTATCACCGATATCACTAATATCTCTTATATCGTAGTTATCGGTGATAGCTTTTATCATTGATAACATGCTATCATAGATAACTTTTGTAATTTCTTTTTACCATCAAATAACATGTCATCATTGATAGCTTATATCACTGATAACATGCTACTACTGATAACTTATAGGTATTCCATTTACACTTTAGTTTGAGATTCAACTTTATTAATTAAATTCACTAAGTTGGCTATCGATGATAAACTTCTATGAGTGAATATTAGTTGTGGAAAAAACCATCAAAGAGTAACCTATCAATGATAGAAAATATTAGTTACTATCACCGATGGACTTTCATTAGTGACTATCAATTTTTGAAAAATTGACACTCAAAGCTATAAGTGACTAGTATTGTCAAACTTTTATCATGATAATCAATAATAGACTTCTACCACTGATATCTACCTAAATTCGATATCACTTATACATGAATATGAATGATATCTATCTAAGTTCTATTACTAATATCATTAATAATTGTTATTATCAATTTATAAGTATTACAATACATAAATACACAAATACCCAAATATTTCAACTTGTGCCCTTTTTGGGCAATCTATGCCATTTTTTCAACTTTATATTTGATAGACATCATAATCTTAAAGTCTTATGAAAAAGGAAAAAAAAAAAAAAAAAAAAACTATTAGTCAGTTTGATGTCGTTCACATATCCTCTTTTTTTAAAGAAATAAACTTGTTTATCACTATTCATGTTTCTTATTTCAAACTTTTAAGAAATATTTCTAAAAGTGGTGCAAATTTGTGGACTACAAAAAATAGTTTATTTCAAATCCGTTTTCATTTGTTATTTATATTTAATGTTTCGTTATAATAATCAAATTTGATGATTGACTTGTTGGTATTAAGTCATCGATGAATTGGAAACTTTCAAGTCTTGGGTACAAAACTCAGTCTCAAAAGTCTTATGAAAAAAGAAGAAGTAAAAGTCGAGTAAAGGAAATATTTTTTAAAAAAAATAAAAGAAAAGGAAAGAAAGAAAGAAAGAGAAGAAGCAACCGCCGGAGAAAGAAAATAAAACTAAAAAAAGAAAAGGAGGAAGCAAAAAATAGAGAAAGTTAAGAAAATTATAAACAAAAATCGAAGAAAGGAAAGGAGATAAAAAAAATATAAAGAAAGAAGAAAAAACGGAAGGAAAGAAAATAAAAAGGAAAGGAAAGATTAAAATTAAAAAAAAAAAAAAAATAAAAAATAAAGACTTGAAACAAAAACCACAAAAAAAAAAAAAGAAAAAAAAAAGATGTGCAACAAGACAAGACAGGGGAGAGTGAAATTAGAAATTAGAATAAATTTAAAGGTTAATTGGTTAACACTTATATATTTACAAATACTTTAAAGAGGTGATAGATATCCTTAAAAGAAAGATAAGAAAATCCATAAGAAAACCGAAAAATCATAAAATCAAACCAACTGAATGAAATCAATGAATCAATCGTTTGATTTTTTTTTTTTTTTTGGTTCATTGAAAAACAACCAAAATCGCACATCAACCAAATGAAAAATCGAACTGAACTGATTCAAACCAGTTATTCGGCCAACCCACAGTAACCCTGTTATTCATTATCATTCACATGATCGCATCCCTCACCGTCTCTCTCCCTCAGTCGTCGTCTGCTCGTGTCTCTTAGTTGTCGTCTCATTCGCGCTTATCTCTCTCACCTGTCGTTCTCATCGATTTATCCCCATCATCGTTCGAGGTCACCGTTCGTCGTTGAAGTTGGGTTTCGCATTGGTCGTTTGTCGTTGAACTTCGGTTACGTTGGATCTCGATCGTTCATCTTCTTCTTTCTCTAAGCTATCGAATGATTTTTGTGACTAATTTTTTATTCTGCAGCTGGATTTTACTTGTTTTTGGTTATTTTAGACCGAGCAATTCCATCTTTTTCTTTTCTCTCCATCCTATTCTTTCTTTGTCGATGCTATTTTGTACTTAATTTTTTTAGACTGTAAATACCAATAGGGAAGTGACTTTGGGTTAAAATATGAAAGTCAAGAGAAAGTTATAAATGGGTGTTTGGCTGACCAACATGAGTTGAGTTGAATTAGTATAACATGCCAACTCATTGTTTGGCCCATCTGAAGGAACTCTATAAGGAGAGGACCGTGAGCGGATGAAAGATTGTCCCAAATCCATTTTTTTCTTGAATGTAAGTTTTACAGTAAATGAAAAACAAGATATGCATTTACATAAATTATAGCATGCGTTAATAAAGGAAATCTTAGGGTTTTAGAAACCCTTACATTTGAAAATTAATCTTCAAGAATCCCTCAAACAAGTCACGGACGGATCTCCTTCTCCAAAACGGACATTACCAAACAGAGCCTTCTGTATTCTCCTTAGGGATTAAGAATGACAAAAGGTGTGGGCTTTGCCTTAGAATTTTGGAATAGGGGATGAGATGGAGAGGGTGATAGGGTGGAGATAACTTTTCTTCTCTTTTCATTTTTCCCAGTGAGAACTCTTCTCAGAGATAATTGAGGAAGAAGATGAATCTAACATTATCTATCTCTCTAACCCCTCTCATCACGTACTTGGCTAAGAGAAATTAGAGGAATAAATTGTAACTCTCTCCCTTTAATTAATTAATATTAATTTAATAAAATTAAATTAATAATAATTATACATATAATGACAACCTTATTATATGTATATAAACTATATGTTATAGCCCATATAACACATAATCTATAGTTACATATTGTATCAAATACAATATAACCTATAGATGTATCTTATCTCAACAATACATGACATTTAATATAATTCACATTTATATTAAATTAACTCATATGAATCTTATTCGTATAATTAATATTTGAATCATATTCAAATATTGAATTTCTCTCGACTTATTCATGGTATCTAGTATAAATCATATTTATATTAAAATTAATTACATGAATCTCACTCGTATAATTAGGATTTAAATCATATTCAAATTCCTCTCATATTACCTTATATTATAATGTATCAAGTACATTATATTAATTATATCACGTATATACATAACACATAACACTTCAAACAATTAAGACCCTTTAGGTTATTATTTAAATAAGATCCACTTGTATGTCTCTACCTACTTGTTTAAATGACATGAAATAACCTCAGATCTTAGTTGGTTGGATTGAATATATGCATATAAAATAACACTTATTTTATTAACAACAATATGTTTATACAAAGTTTACAAACTGCAAGATTACAAGGAGATTTAGGACATCAATCCCAACACCATCAACTTTAGATGTTGGTAGAGTTGAGTTGGTATATTTTACCAACTCACCCCAACTCTCCCTTATTCCCATGTTTTCAGTGGCTTCACCTATCGACCATTGTCACACTTCGAGAACTAACTCCGATCTTCGACAATCACCTCCGATGACAACTCTGGCAACCAACTCTGGGCTCTAACAACCACCTCTGATGAGAATTCCAGCGACGAAATCTGGACTCCGACAACTCCGAGCTTCAACAACCTTCATGTGACCAACTCCGACAACTACCTTCAGTGACCTAACTCCAACCTTCGCACTACTAATCCAACGACCAATTGGCTCTAACAACAAACTCTGATGACCAACTTCGACAACCATCTTCGTAGGCTCCGACTACAAACTTCGATGAAAATCACCTTTGAGCGAGCAACTCCGACAACCAACTCGAGACTTCGACAACCACCTTCGACGACAAACTCTGACAATCAACTCTAATACCACCTTCATGCGGCTAACTTCGAACTCCAACAGTCACCTCCGACTACAGTCTCCAGTGAAAATCATCTTCAATGATCAACTTTAATGACCACTTTCGCCCGACCAACTCTGGATTCAAAAACCACATCCGATGACAAACTTCGACAACCAACTTCAATACACCTCCATGTGACAAACTCTAAGCTCCAACAACCACCTTCAACTACAAACTCTAACAAAAACCACATTCAATAATCAATTTTGACAACCACTTCCGACTACTATAAGACTAATGACTGTTAACGTATGTTGTAAGGTTGTTGATTATATAAAAAATATTATTTTATCTATATTAAGTACAATATTTATACGTAATGAATTCACATATCAAATGAGTGTTAGGAATATTTAGACGAAAAATATGTATGTAGTCGAAAAGTACGTAATATATAACAAAAAAAAACTATAAAATGAATTTTTTTTCATAAAACATTTTCCAGCGAGAATTAGTGAAAATAGAGATTCGTTCTCTGATGATTCTCCAAATTAAAGGAAGTGAGAGTGAAACTGTTGAAGAAGTTTGATGACATTTTATTGGTTATTACGACGATGAGGGAGATTTAATTTAAAAAAATCATGACATAGTCAAAATATAGAGTAACAATAGGAAGAAGTAGAAAAAGAAGATGATGATAATGTAATTCATGGAGAAAAATTAGCTAGAATAAAATTTTTTTATTTCACTTTAGTTTCTCATTTAATTTAACAATATCTCTACAAAAAAATTTAATGGGTTAATTGTTATTCATTGCCCAAAAAATAAAGAAAGAAATAAATAAATAAAGAAGGATTTTAAAAATTAAAAAAAAAAATTGTAATTCATATTTTATTCAACTCAAAAATTGGTAGAATTATTGAATAAGAAAATTTTAAAACAAAAATAGTAATCATAAAAATATATTATTTAAAGTTAAAGAAATCGCATCAGATACTCAGACATACGAATTCAACTTTGTACCATAAACACAAATATATGAACTCATACTAAATAATTCTATACTCACATATGAACTCTACAAATATATAAACTCGACAGACAAACTCTAAACATTCTAGTCTCCGTACTTTCAAATGTTCATTTTGGTATTTCTACTTTCAATTTTGATTCATTTTAGTTCTTGATTTTTTTTTTTTTTTAAAAAAGTATCCATCTGATCCTTTAAAAATGAAATAAAAATGAAAATTAAGGGACAAAAATGATCAATTTTTGAAAGTACAAAACCAAAATGATCAAAATTCAAAAGTATAGGAATAAAAATGAACATTTTAAAGTACATAGGCCAAATTAGTATCTAAACATAATAATAACAATGCTTCTCCAAATTAGTAAAAATTAGACTAAAAAACACTTTTGGTCCATAAATTTTCGTAAAAATAACAATTTAGTTCATAACAATTTAATCTCTAAACTTTCACTTATATAACAATTTAATCTTTACCGTAACAATTTTATCCCTTAACTTAAAAAAGAATTAGATGCAAGGGTTTGAGAATAAACTTGAAATAGATGTAGTTCGGTGTAAGGATAGAGGTAGATGAATCAAGTTTATATAGAGGAAGGCTAAGAATGGAGAGAAATGTTCCATTGTCGATAATGGCGCCAAATTTTCCCGCCATTTCGCTGCACCATATCTAGTGCTACTGCAATCATACGGCGACTATGCAGGGTGCAAACGGATCGAGTTAGTGGCCAGAAATCGACCCAACTCAACGGTGTTTCGGGTCGTGTTATTATTATTAGTATTTGTTTACTCTGTTCACAATTTTGAGATTAAAAATCACTTTTAACCACTCAACTTTTATTTAAGTAATAATTTATCTTTATTTAAAGTTTATAATAAATATCTTACATATTTGGTATTTAGGAATTGAATTTTATAAGATTTTAGTTATTAGTCATGTGTTGTATATAAAGTTACATACTTTTAATTAAAAAGATAAAAAAAAAAAGTTATAATCCGACAACCCAAACCAACTTGAATATTAAGAGTTGGGGTGGGTTAGAAACTTTATTTGGGTTTTTTGAGTTGCCAATCCAACCAATCTGAATTTTCGGATTGGTCCAAAAAACCCCCTCAACTCGACCCATATACACCCCCAATTTATATCATTACAAACAAAAATTTAGAGACTAAATTATTACCTATATGAAAGTTTATGGACTAAAAATGATTTTTAACCTAGAAATTATAAACGGGGTGTTATTTTTTTTAAAATAATACTAATAATAATAACACAGACCCGAAACACCGTTGAGTCGGGTCGACTTCTAGCCGCTAACCCGATCCGTTTGCACCCGACATAGTCGCCGTATGGTTGCAGTAACACTACATATGGTGCAGGAAAATGGCGGGAAAATTTGGCGCCATTATCGACAGTGGAACATTTCTCTCCAGTCTTCCTCTATATAAACTCGATTCATCTACCTCTATCCTTACACCGAACTACATCTATTTCAGGGTTAATAATTCCAATTTATCTCAAACCCTAAAAATGGCGCAGAACGGCACCTCAGAAGTTAATGAATCACTGCGGTCGCCCAAGGTACAAAAGCTTACTCACGAGAACGGTGAATCTGAAAATGTTAGCCATTCATCGACGCTTCTCAGAGTCAAGAAGTTGTCCGAGAAAGCCATTTTGCCATTGCGAGCCTCCGCTCTCTCTGCTGGTTACGATCTTTCCAGGTGAGTCCTCTGAGATTCTGTTAATCTCCATGAACTAATGCAGGAAATTTCAGTTCTAGTTACTTATCATACTTTTGCAAGTTAATAATTCAGTGCAATAGAGATGAAGGTCCCTGCTCGAGGAAGAGTTTTGGTGCCGACTGATTTGAGCATCGCGATTCCGGAAGGAACCTACGCTCGGATTGGTATTTCTTTCATCTAATCTATTTACGTACCTTCCATCTTGCATGTTTGCCGTTTTCTGGAGTTGATATTGAAACATTTTGGCTCTTTTGCAGCACCACGATCGGGCCTGGCTTTGAAGCATGCGATCGACGTTGGTGCGGGTGTGATAGATGCTGATTATAGAGGCCCCGTGGGAGTGATATTGTTCAATCACTCCGATGTGGATTTTGAGGTGAAAGCGGGCGACAGGATTGCGCAGCTAATTCTTGAGAAAATAGTGACGCCGGAGGTGAGGGAAGTCGAGGATTTGGATTCCACTCTGCGAGGTGAAGCTGGCTTTGGATCTACAGGTGTTTGAAAAATGGCGGATTTTTAGTTCTTTTCCCCATTTTGTTGCATCTCAAAACTATATCAGACTTTTTGTTGAACATATGTTATTAGGAACGAGAACTTTGTTTTGTATCCCGCTACTTCAATCAACGAATTATCAAAATTTCAGATACAAGGGGGGGAAGGCCATTATAATTGAAGTGAAGCAATCAAATGTTCGACAATTTATTTCATTTGAAAGCCTGGCTGCAGATTCAACTGTTCCCCATCATGGTGGGCTCTGGAATAGTACATATTGCATAATGTAGAAAAATTTTGCTTATTAGAAGTTGGGGCATAATTTAAAGATAAGCCACTCAGCATAAAAATACACAATTAAAGTAGTTAAAAAAAGAGCAAGAGGGGAGGAAAATATATGAGATGGTTTATGTTATTTGATATCAAAATTCTTGGCCATCAGCAATAGTTAAATTCTGGGTAGAAGAGTAGGAAGATCAGCTGGGACATCCGAACTTGCCTGCAAAAGACACC
Organism: Benincasa hispida; assembly: GCF_009727055.1. Classification (NCBI taxonomy): domain Eukaryota; kingdom Viridiplantae; phylum Streptophyta; class Magnoliopsida; order Cucurbitales; family Cucurbitaceae; genus Benincasa; species Benincasa hispida. The sequence continues at coordinate 6,163,629 of NC_052352.1, read as the reverse complement.
AACAAAATCATAAGATAGGCAGTAAGGGCAATCCTAATAATGAGCATTCAAGAGACGCCATCTTCACCACTAAAAAAAATCATAACCCTAAATTCTTGATAATTGTGAACAATCAAACATACCCCTAGATATCTTTTCAACAATGTTGTTGTACTGTGGTTAAAGCCTTCAATTGGTTCTCCCTTTGTTCTAGATGCATTGAGTTGTTTTCGAACCTGGGTTGCAAGTGACTGCATTCACATATGACATAATGTATATCAGTATCGATAAAACCAAACCCACTGAAGCATCGCTAAATGGCAACTCAAGAAATGGAACAAAAAAGGAAAGGGAAAAACATGTCGAAGCTGAATCATTCAGTACTTTTCATGTTTATTGTGAGGGTGGAGGGGAATGATCCTAGAAAAGCATACCTTGCCCAGTTCAACACCCCACTGGTCAAAAGAATTGATGCCCCAAACAAAACCTTCTACAGCAATTCTATGTTCATAAATTGCTAACAACTGTGGATTAAATATAATTAGTCATGGCATCATAAGTGCAAATAGGTTGAACGAAGAAACTTCAAAAAGAGGGTATTTTGAAACAGATTACACACCTGACCAATGTTGTAAGCATTTAATGATGGAAGAAGAATACTGAGAGAAGGCCGATTGCCAGAAAATGTCTGAGGGGAAAGAATAAAGTTAGGTTGTTGAATCCATCCAAAAGAATAGATAGCAGTAAAGATCAATGTGTAACCTTGTGGGAAATAAGATGCTCTGGAACATTCTCCTTGTGCAATTGCTCTGGTGTCTATTAGTTCACAGGATGAACACGATATGTTATCACTCAATTTCCCAAAAACGGGGGAGGGAGAAAAACAATACGATCATAGTGTTTTCAATGCATATCATTGTAATGATAGAAGATGGTTCTTTTTCAGAGTTTTCATTGAATTGTGTAAAAACTGACCTTCCCATAGGCTAAGGCATCTGGCTGTGCAAAGAAGTTAGACATGAGTTCATCATGATTACTCACAACCTCACCTGTGTGACAAATGGAAAATTAGATATGCAAGAAAAAACACACACTCTGGCTTTCTTATGATCATAGGTTGACGAATAAAATACCTTTTAAGTAAACGGGTTGCTGGCTCTTTACAACACCAATAAAATCACAAGGAATAACACGTCCCTGGAATTTTAGAAAAAGAAATAGTTCAGAAAAACTAGCAATCAATTTATAGCAATAACTGACAGAACTAACAATCTCCCTGGTCATAAAGTAGCATTTACCGTTAAACAAGATCCATATGTGTACTTGGGGCATAATTAAATAGTCATACATACTTGGTGAATTAATTGGTAAAAACTGTGTTGGCCGTTGGTTCCAGGTTCCCCAAAGTCTATTTCTCCAGCCTCAAAAGGGAGTGGAACCCCATCAATTGAAACGCCCTTGCCATTACTCTCCATGCTAACCTAGAGTACAGTGGAATGAGCATTTAGAATTTAGTGGTGCGGAAAAAGTTACACAAAGAAGAGTTTTAGCTGCATGCCTGTTGAATGTGTGGAGCAAACTTCTCCAAAGCCTGGGAATAAGGTAAGATGGCCTGGGAAGTAATAGATGTTATTAGAATTGAGAAAAGAACAAGAGAGAACTAAAACTTCAAAACAGAGATATTCTCCCAAACCCTACAAACAAGATCACAAGAACTTACTCTCGCAGCATGCCCAAGAAAAGAAACGTTCCATACACTCAACAATCCCAAAAGCACCTGAAGAAATTATGATATTGTTAAAATGTTAGGAAATGCATGACTATAGTGTAGACAAGAAAATGTACAGCTTCTGACCAAATACATACAGAAATAAATACATCCAAAACTAAAAGAAATAGAAACCACAGCATAGAAAGAGAGAAGAATGAGGAAAGCAGAGGGAATTTATCGATGGCAAAATGTTAACAACTTTGTTTAGCTTCACCCAAACTTACTGGAATGTTTTTCTCAAAAGGAGAGGAGTAGAAATGCTGGTCAATGCTTGAAGCTCCCTTCAAGAATCTGTAGGCAAGAAATGCATCATCTTAGACATCTCAAACTTGAAAAAGATTAATAGAATATATTTTCTTTTTAGATCAGAAAACAATATATGTTCTTGTACTTATTACAGGACTTTAGCAACCAGTATACTAAATTTCAGAACAAGTTCAAAAGATTTCATTCTTTCTTTTGTTGTCTTTCATTATAGATCCAACTGTTGTAAGCTAAACTTGATTGAAGTGTTTGATCTTAATAAAGGTACTGACACTGCAGATTGATTGACTTTAGGGAAAAAATCCAAATCAAATTAATTATGATTGACTTATACTTCTTTCAAGTATACCAAATTAGGAATTCAGTCGAGTCAACATCTGAAAAATAAAACATGGGCAACACTTGTTGGAAATATAGCAATGAAACTCTTCATTATGAACATAGATCTAAACTATTTTCCGTCCATTTTTGTTATAACTAACACATTTTCCATCTAATTCTAACTGTGTACATTTACTAAACAAACACAGAAACAACTTGAAGGATGTATGGTTGGTTTCCACCTTACACACAATATTATCCATGTTGAGTTAACAAAAAGTAAAACTACATGTTAGAATAACAAGGAACCATACTTCTCAACAACTGCGAAGCCATATTGAAGGGACAAAGGCAACACTCCTACAGCACTGCAAACTGCAATTGAACTTCACATTTTCAACTGTTTCATTGTGACTTATGGGATAGCCAACATAAAGCCACAGAAGAATTTCAAATGAGCAAGAAATGTTTACCACTATACCGTCCACCAACCCAGTCCCAGAATGCAAAAGCATTATTAGGATCAATTCCAAACTTCTCCACAAGCTGCATCAACAAATCTACTGGTTAGTATACTGCAAGTGGCAAAGCCACAAATGTTTATCCATGGAACCAAACCAATTCCACAAATGCCCTGTTTTTTTTTGTTTTTTTTTTTGCTTTCTTTCTTTCCACTCCTTTTCTAAAATTTGAAAGAAAGCTGCTGAGGTGAATATTTTTCCAGTTTAATAATTGCTAGGCAGGGATCAAACCATCGACTTTTGAGATGATAATTGATTTCTTATCCACTGAGCTATGCTTAGATTGTTGGTTGAGGTGAATATTTTAAACACAATGTCTTATATAAAGCTCACATCTTTAGCAATTTTCTCTAACTCATTCTTGAGCTATTAGTCTTTTCTTACATATATTTTAGATATTATGGCTCACCTCACTGAAGCCCACACTTAATTTTCACATCAAGCTTAAGCTCCAAAAGAATACATTTCTCACTTGACAAAATATTAAGGGGTTGTTTGAGGGAGCTGTAATGAAATGAGTTTGTAATGTAATGTAATCCAAAGCCCATGTAAGGGGCTGTTTGAGGGGCTGTAATGAAATGAGTTTGTAATGTAATGTAATCCAAAGCCCATGTAAGGGGCTGTTTGAGGGGCTGTAATGAAATGAGTTTGTAATGTAATGTAATCCAAAGCCCATGTAAGGGGCTGTTTGAGGGGCTGTAATGAAATGAGTTTGTAATGTAATGCAATACAACGCCCATGTTTGGATTGAGCATCTTGGGCTCAATTTGTAATACCAAACTCATTTCGTTTCACAGTTTTCAACTCAACCCTCTTTCCTACCGTTTTCACACTTCACAATCTCATTTCCGTTCCGCTCTCGATTCCTCACTCATTCCAACAGCCCTCATTCCAACACCCCTTAGATTCTCAGTAATCCAAATTACATTCCAGCCTCCCAAACAACCTCTAACTAAAACTAAAACATGTACTCCCTAGGATGCTAACCAAGTAGCTGAGGGGGAAGGAGTCCTTTAATCAAGCTTGGAGGCTGAAAGTATGAATATAAAATTTCCACAAATTGAGGTTAGCTAAGCTGCCAACTTAAATTTATTTTAATGTAAAGACTGCATGTATGGATATGCACAAAAATGGGACAACATGAACATTTATCCCCAAAAGCTGTAGTGCTTCGACTAAAAAAATGTCTGAGAAGAATAAACATTCAAGTTATCAGGCATGGAGGCCACATCAAAAATACGAAGGATAAAAAAGATGATAATACCGGGAGGTTTGTGCTAACTGCTACCATATGCTTTGCAACAGCTGAAGGCCTGGGATTGAAGAAATTTGTCATATTCTAGCTTTTATCCATGAGAAATAACAAAATGATACTCTATCCCCGTGAAATCGGGGAAAAGAAATTTTGTCTCAATTTGTCAAATGTTCAAAACCATTTAAAAATACACCAAAATAGATAGGTGATTTGTGAATAACTGACCGATAAAAAACATAAAAAATTATCAATTTTCATCTTTAATATACCCAATAACTGATGCAAATTATAGCAAATTATATGCACGAGACTCAACAATATGACAAATCCCCAAACAGTTTAGCACTAGACTTGAAGAAACACAAAAATACTTGACTCAACAATATGAAAACTCCACAAACAATTATGTGGACTGAAGCAAGCACAAAAACATGACTCAACAGTCGACACACAATTTAGAAGGAGACTCAAAGAACAAGCACAAAAAAAGCTCTCCAACATTTTACATCTTAAAACTGCGGTAAGAAAGAATGAATGAGCATCCCAATAAACTCAAATTCCTGGATGAACTCATCTCAATGTACCTTAGTATTTTTACATTCTTTTGTTTTTTCCTCTATGACTCTTGGCTTACATTTGTAACTTGTAAGTCACATGGCTTAATTTATTAACTATCTTAGGTAATTAATTGTTTGCTCAAGTTAGTCAACCTTCTATAAAGTTAGCTTATCTCTTTGCTATGTCAACCTCACAAATCTATTTGCAAAGCGAATACCATTCAATGCCTGTATGAAGTAGAGATGCCAAAACAACCTTAACAATAATATTGTAGATGATTACTAACCCAAGAGCCGCAGAAATCCATTCCCTAAGTGTTCGGGCATTTAACATAGTTTCAGCAGTGGTAAAAGTCTTTGAAACCACCACAACTGCAAGCATATTCAATAAGTAAAAACAAAAAAAAGAAGGTACCTATGAAGAGAAGAAGTTTGAATGAAAATGCTCTTGACAAAAAATAAACAGCCTACCCAAAGTAGTTTCAGGGTTTAAACCGGTGATATTTCTCGCGACATCAATGGGATCCACATTAGCAAGACTGCAAACAAAGCATAGAAAATGATGAACTCTTTCAGTCTGATTCCCAGTAGCACAAAATGGTGAAAATCCACAACCACAAATCTTAAATCTAATCATTCATCTATTGAATAGTTGAACTCTTATAGTTTCTGAATATTCCTACTCCTTTTACAACTTTTCCAATAAGATGAAATTCCAGGTTTTCTAAAGTAGATTGCTTCATTGTTTCATTGACGGAGGAAGTGTCACAGAGTACTTACAAACGCAATTGACGTCCTTCTGCAGACTTAATAGCCTCTGGATCTGAAAATACCATTGAAAATAAGCTACAGGCTCATGTTGAAAATGAGTGAAAGGAACCAATTGAATGAGTAAAGCCTTAGGAGATGATTCTACTCAAAGAAACTAATTGAATGAGTCTTGACTTTAGAGATAACTCTACTCAATGGACTACAATAATACATATAGATAAGAAGAATAAATATTTTCTCAACCTGTTTGAAGTGCAGTGTGCACAAACAGAGGCCCCAAGAAGCTGCCACCAATGCCAATAGCGACAACATCCTTCAGAGGTTTTCCTGTGGCTCCAACCTACCAAAACTTGCGAAGTATTAGAAGTGCAAAGGGTATTAGAGCCAATGAATAATAAGGAGCAGAGATTTACCCAAGAACCATTGCGAACTTTCTCAGAGAAATCCTGAATCTTATCAAGAACGTTCCAAACATCAGGCACAACATTTTTTCCGTTACTCTGTATTGTTGCATCTCTTGAAGCACGAAGAGCAACATGCAGGACTGCCCTATTTTCTGTGCTGTTTATCTATGGGCCACAAAAATGAGGATGGAAAGAACAGTTATCTTCTATTTTTGCAGTGTCAAATTCTTGATGATACAGATTTTACACTCTTCAACAAGGCAGAGAAGAGCTTAACTACTTTTTCATTCAGAAATAAATATATAAAATGCCAACATTTCCTTCCTGAAGAAAAGAAGATTACTGGACGAGATCATTACTTTTGATTGCACAAAAATTTTCACACGAACTGGTCAAGCATAGAAAACCTGCACTTACATGTTCCCCATTGTACATCCGATTAATTTTTTCCTTGAGATTTGCCGCCTAAATTGGACAAAAGGGAAAAAGATATCAGAAAACAACAATTTCCACTACATAGTAATAACAGCGAACAAAACCCACCTCTGCCAATTTGAAGAGTTTTCCAATGGTTTCAAAGGTGGCACGTTGTCGTGAATAATCCAACAATATGCCATCATACTCACTAACAAAAAATTAGCATCATCAATGAAACGGTGTTATCAAATTAAAGCATGTCAAGCACAATTAGGTAGAACCAAGAGATGGCATGAATATGAACAAAAGACTCAAGGAAACAAAAAGAAAAAAAAGAAAAAAAAAACTAAGAGCATCATACACCATCAAGGAATTGCATCTGGCAGCATCGCTCATCAAATCACGCAGATGGGTCTTGTTAATGTCCCCAACATGAGCCTGCAGCCAAGATAACCTTCAGCATTATGATACCACATAAGAAGCTAAATTCAACTTCACTCCAATCCAAATACCTTCAGATTCTTCCATGCCTCGGTGTCAGAGATTAGAGAAGCCATTTCAAACAATCAGAAATCACCTGCAACAGATTCGTAATTTCAGTAGTAAACCTAGCTACAGAAAATAGAAAATTCAAGATTTTTTTCCCCTTCTGTTGACAGTTCTCACAAGATTTGACAACTACAGAGCATTCAAATCCCAAAACCACCCAAAGTAGAGCATAGGATTCAGAAAACCAAACTTATTCATAAAAAATCCGGGATGAAATAGCAAGTAGAGGAATCGAGACATTGATGTAGCATAGATAGGGAGAGATTCTTATTCGGAAAAGAAAAAGAAGAAAAGAGGATTGGAATATGTAAAGATATACGACGATAACAGAAAAAGAGGAAACAAACATTAGGTTCGATTCCGAGCTGGAAATCCGAGATTGAAAGAGATGAAGAAAGTTGAAATCACCTGTGCGAGAGAAGAAGAAAATGTTGTATTCGGAGATTACGGTGATGCGAATTGAAAAGGCAGAAATTTTGAGCGAAAACCATGGGAAGTGATGAGTGGAGGTCTGTGGGCTTCGGGTCGGAAGTGCCACGTGAGATCGGCGTTGTGAGGTCACGTGAGGAGGAGCGCGTGGCCGGTGCTAGTTTTCGCTATGAGCCAGGGCATCAATTTGATGCGGATCCGAATCCAATACCATCTTAAAACACGTTTGAAGCAAATAGTGAGCTTGCTTAATATTATGAACCTATGAACCAATTCAAATTAAGTTTCGCAAATTATAAGAAATACCTACAAAAAGTACTCGATGTTGAGAAATGCTTAGATTATTAGTCATCTTGCAAAAATGCTTGATTGAATTTTGGAAGAAGAGTGAAGATTATATTTTATGTTACCGATGATATCTTTCTTTTTTTTTCTTTTTTTCTTTTTTTTTTTTAAAATTTTTTTTTTTTCGTGCTATTCTATTTTTTTTAAATTGTTAAAAGAGATATAAAGATTCGGTCTTTGGGTCATTGATTTTTTTTTTTTTTTTTTTAAAGCAAACAACATAAACCAATCACTCTCATTCAAGAATAAGAGAAAGAATAGATGTTAGAAAAGAGTCTTTCTAGACCAAAGAAGATGCCGAGTAAGCAAAATTAGTGAGTCACTTTGTTCTCCTCTCTAGAAACCTTACAAAAATTACATATATTGACAGATTCAGCAAGATTAAGATTCTCCCCCATAAAATGATCAACCTCAGACAAATCACTGTCTTGATGGTTCAGCAAATTAACCACATCAAAAGAATCAGATTCAACCACCATCGAAAGATTTTGTCCCTTCCAATGCCTACAAACCTCGAACAAGCCTTCTACCATTGCTTTCGTTTTCAGTAGGGGTGTTCAAATAACCCAACAAGCCAAACAATCCAGATTACCCAACACAAAATATAAAGTTTGTGTTGAGTTAAACTTTTTCTATTTTTATTGGGTTTGATCGTGGGTTGGTTAAACAAAATTTTGGGTTGACTCAACTCAACCCAACCCAATATATATATATATATATTTAAAGTTTGATTACTTTGTACGGATTAATGTGTGACCTTTTATTTTTTTAAAAAAAAATTGTCATGATATTTGTCTTGAAATATCATATATGTTTGGTATTTAACATTTGAATTTTGAGACTTTAGTTATTAGTCATGTGTTAGATATTAATTTACATATTTTTAATTAAAAAATAAAAAAAAAAAGTTATAATCCGACAACCCATTCCAAAATTTAAGGATTGGGTTGAGTTGGGTTGGAGACTTTTATTTGGATCATTTGGTTATCAACCCAACCAACCCGGAATTATGGGTTAATCTTAAAAACACCTTTAACCCAACCCAATCAAACCCATGTACACCCCTAGCCTCCAGCACCTTGACCCCTAATTATGATCGATATGCTTACAACCACCCAAATTTAGGAATCCAAGGTAACCCGCAAATTCGGCCGAAACCCCCCATATTGCCTAGAGTCCGACCACATCGCATCGACATTTAACTTCCAAAGGCCCTCATTAGGGGCTTTCCAACCACCTCTCCCACGATTGGGATCAAAATAGAAAAGGAGAGACTAACCCAAGTAAGCTTCGACCATCGCTTCCAGCTCCAAGATAAATGTCTCTTTCATCTGAAGACCATTGGTTGAAACAAATAACATTCTTTTAATGAAAATTGGGTAATCAATGGAGCATTTGGGGCAAGGAATTTGTTATTATAGTTGGGTTATGATAATTTGTCTTTGGAGTGTAGATTGTTTTAATTTGGGTTATAATAGTAGGTGTTTGAGGTGTAAACTATTTTAGTTTGACAAAGAAATAGTAAACACCGTAAAAGAGAATAAAAAAAATGAAGGTAAAATAGTAAAAACTGTAACAAATGGAGGCTTTGAAATAGTGTTAACTGTAGCTAATTGGGGATTAAAAAATAGTATTATTGTATCGAGAGGTGGTTATTATAATCTTAGGATGATCCTTGTCCCAAACACATCGTAGAGGACGTTTGGGGCAAGGAATTAGTTATTATATTCCTATGTTATTATAGTTTGGTTATACTAGTTGTGTTTGGAGTGTAGATTATTTTAGTTTGGATAATAATAGTATGTGCTCAAGGTGTAAACTATTTTAGTTTGAGAATGAAATAATTATCATTGTAGCGAAAAATACAAAAATGATAATATAAAATAGTAAAAATTGTAGAAAAACAACAAATACGGTAACAAATGAGGGTTTTAAAAATAGTGTTGACTGTAGCTAATTGAGAAAAACAATATAGTATTTACGCAAGATGTGGTTATTATAACCTTAGGATAGTCCATGCCCCAAACACACTCTAAGTTTTTTTTTTTTAACATATGCATTTAATTACTTGTTTGATGACATCTCACGCCTTGAGGTGTTGTTTGGTAACTATTTATGTCTCGTTTGGTACATATTTTGTTTTTAAAAATTAAGTCTATGGACATTGCTTTCACTTCCAAAATTTTTCATTTGTTATCTATTTTTCACCAATGGTTTAAAAAACCAAGCCAAATTTTGAGAACTAGAAAAAGTAGCTTTCAATTTATTTATTTATTTATTTATTATTATTTTTTAATTTGGCTAAGAATTCAATTATTATACTTAAGAAAATTACAAATCGTTGTAAGAAATGTAGATGAAATAATCTTAGTTTTAAAAAACAAAAACAAAAACAAAAATCCAAATGATTACTAAACGAGGTCTTAATTCTTTTATTTTTAAAAAGTAAATCTATAAATACCACATTCATATATTACTTTCTCTACCTTTTGTTAACTATATATATATATATATATTATAATATATTATATTTCAAAATTCTTAAAAGTTGGCTAATAACTCTACTTTTTATATGGGAATATGAAAACCATGCATAAAATATTGTGAGAAAGTCGGCACACATTGAAAAAAAAAAGAACAAAAAAAAAAAAACAAGACCTAAACTTTTTAGGGGTGTTTGGGGCAAAGAGTTGGTTATTATACTCTTAGGTTATTGTAGTCGAGTTATAATAGTTTGTCTTTATGGTGTAGATTATTTTTGTTTGGATTATAATAATATGCGTTTGATGTGTAAAACTATTTCAATTGGATAAATAAATAGTAAATACTGTAACAAAAAAAAAAATAATGAAGGTAAAATAGTAAAAACTGTAACAAATAGTAAATACGGTAGAAAAATGGGATTTTGAAATAGAGTTTACTGTAGTATTATAGCCTTATGATAATGTTTGACTGTTGAAATTGAAAACTTAGATTCTCATTGAACATACATTTTAAATCATATCTAATAGATAAATTATTATTTTTAAATTAAATTTATAAATAACTAAATAAATTTTAAAGTTTAAAGACCTATTAGACAAAATAAAATAAAATATTAGGAACTTAGACACTTTTTGAACATTAATAATATTAACAATAATTAGATGTTGATTATGTAAGAATGTATCTGGAGAGATGCAATTCAGGTTACATATAATCATTATCATTTATATCGTACCACATCATTTATAATAATATTCATAACATCGTTTTATACAGATGGACTATTATAACATTTTTTAAGCTAAATTAAATATAACACAAGCTAAATTGAATATAACTCAATTGACATATGTTAGTAATTAATAAATTGGTCGTTCAAATTCTCTCATTCACATATATTGAAAAATCATGTTTTCATGTATAATTGACAACTCGTGTAACTCAATTGACATATGTTGATCTATATTGAAAAATTACATTTTTACATATAATTGACAACTCGTGTAACCTTCTTTGAAAAAAAAGAAGATGTTTTCAAATGATGAATTATCCATATCTAATATTAATTTTTAAAATATTTTAGCGATATATCATAAGATTGAGACTTCGTTGATGTTGATACACTTGGTCCATTTTTAGAAAAAAACACAATACACAAAAATAAATGAAATATAAAGAAGGAAATTTAAGATTCCGTTGCCGGGAATCGAACCCGGGTCTCCTGGGTGAAAGCCAGATATCCTAACCGCTGGACGACAACGGATGGTTGAAAGAAAGGGCTTCATTTTATTTTATAGAAGAAAAGGCGGCATTTTATTCTTTTATAAAATACTTCTAAAGTATAATGCGATATTTAAAAAACGAGAAAAAAGATTTTTTCCGTTGCCGGGAATCGAACCCGGGTCTCCTGGGTGAAAGCCAGATATCCTAACCGCTGGACGACAACGGATGATTTGAAGAAAAGGCGGCATTTTATTATTTTATAAAGTACTTCTAAAGCATAATGCGATATTTAAAAAAGAACGGGGAGAAAAACTTTTTTCCGTTGCCGGGAATCGAACCCGGGTCTCCTGGGTGAAAGCCAGATATCCTAACCGCTGGACGACAACGGATGTTGATGCTAGTTCTCTTTATATAACAAAAAGAAACAAGATAAATTGATTTTTTTTAAAAAAAAGTAATTGCAAAATCTTTAAAAGAAACAAAGAAGGAAAATGACGGTGAGATACAAAATAAGTTTCGAAAATGAGCCCACAAATAATTAAAATCGGTGAGATAATAGGATGTAAAAATATACCATCTCATGTTAAAATCCCAAACAGTCCTATTAATGCTTTATTTTTTCTTGTCACATTCTCTCTCTCTTCAATTAGTGCTTTAGTTTCAAGTCTTTCTAGTGTTAAAATTGAGCTTAACTCTATCAAATCTCAAGCAATATATATATATATATATAACTAATGGTTCTACAGTTAATTTTTATGCTAGCACTAATTGACGTAATATTTGTTTTGAGTAAAACCAACTACAAGAATTTCTAATGGTTCTACAGCTAAATTTTTATGCTACTTACATGTATTGTAGCTTTATAATATATTTTAGTGTTATATATGCAAATCTTTCTCATGCAAGAAAGAAAAAGGTAAACTTATCTATCTATTTATACAATTTCTTAAAATTTTTATCTTCATAAAGGTTGAACGATTGAAATTCCCCCTTCAATATGACAAAAGAAAAATCAAAGTTGAATAGTCCTTATAAGTTGACTAAGAAACACCAAAAGAATTGAAATAGAAAGTTCAATTATCATTTTGCTGCTTCCATACAACAGAATCACACTAACTATACACATGCAGACAGACATTATTACAAAGCTTAAAATGATCAAATCATCACATTGTTCCTCTCAATGGATAAACAAGTAATGTTCCATCACTCTCTTTAAACATCCAAGTTTTCCACAATCAAAATTTCAGCTACATAAGTCTAAAAAAAAAAAAATAAGGGTAAAAAAGAGACTTCAATGACTGTGGGCTTTGTCAAACGAACCGCCTCGTGAAGTTTCGAGTAGTTGCTCGATAGGTACGGACAAGCAAGCCAACCCCCACACCAATTCCTAAACAAACACCAAGCCCTATACCAACACCAACTCTCACACCTGCATTAAACCAGGAGAGTTCACCATCTTCATTGTCTAAATATTCTCTCCTCTTCCAGTACATGTTGTAGTAGTCGTCGTCACTGTTGTCGATGTCCCGTTTGTATCTTACATATTCAGTGGCCTACAAGAAGTAAACGGATATTTGAGGATATGAAGGCCAAAAGTGCATTAGCACAACCACCCTATAATCAAATAAGCTTAGCCGATTCGGGACTTGGGCTGCCATTACAAATTAAGAAGGCAGTTGAACTCAAGAAAGATTTAGCTAGTAGAGAAGAATATGGATTGAAATCCAAACAACATAGCATTATAGTAGGCAGAAAATGATGATTAATCCAAAATGAAAAGGCTAACAACTACACTGGATCAGGATGAAAATTAGGATTAAATTTTCTTTCTCAACAAGTAGGTGCATACCCTTGAATTTGATTTGGATGATATCATCAAGCATTTGATATAATTAAGATATTTTTGTATGGGGTTTATATACATATAGAGATTGACAATAAATTTAACTTGGCTATAAACAAATCAATCTAACCAGGAGAAGGTTAATGGAACTTGCAATATTTGTGTAAACAAACTCACAGGGTCCAGAAATCTCAAGTGGCGAACCCCGGAGTATCAGTGATGTACCTGTAAATCATATTCTGAGAATCGATCTTCATTAGATTCAGGTGTCTCAGATTCTGGTATGGCATCCAACATGGATTTCCAACTTTGCTTCTTCCGAGAACTTAGCTGCAAAGTTTTGGTCAAGATGATAGGATTTCCAGAGAAGCTACCAGCTACATAAACCTCGATTATCAGGGAAGCAGTTTCAGCTCCATTCATATGCTTTCCCTTCAAGAAGCCAACACCTAACTTCGACTCGCAGCTCATGTTCCACTTCTTCGCATTGCCTTTAGATTCCCCTAATAAACCATTACGATTTGCCATCTCTAGAATCCCAGAAAGAATCAAATCTTCCTTGTCATATACTTCAAACTTTACACTTCCACTCAACCTTATATTATCAGTAGTCACAAAAGTAACTTCTTCTGATTTCTTATCAGCCCTATCTCTCCTCAGGGAGGAAGAGACGCCCTCAGAGTGACTACTACATCTAACACCATTGACCTCAAAAAGGGTGTCGGGGCTGAGAGGGATATGGTTGAGTGTGAGGAACTCGGGTGTCAAGTTGTCCACTTGGAAATTACTGATCCTAACATAGAAGACTCTCAAATCAAGCCAAGATGATGAATACGCTTTAACACGAGGCTGGTGACGTGAGAATCTTGCAAGTTGAAGTTCATTATCGATCGATTCAACTTTTGGTAGTGTCTCAACAGCACCTTCCATGGTTAAAGGAGCTCAATTCCTACCCCAACTTATCGAAATGGCAATAACATGGGAGGAATCATCCAAGAGTAGATCAAAAGGCAAATCTAGGTTGTCTCTCAATTCAACCCTGAAATATACACATTGCTAAGATCATTAAAATAAAAAACAAACTGACAAACCCAACCAAAATGACAGGTAATCAAGTTCATAAATAGAAAACTAATTTCCAGCAATAGAAACCCTTAAATTAAGGGGAGTGAAAAACAAAATAAAAGAAGTTCCAATTCAGGCCAATTCAAATCACATGGCAAACCCAACCGGCCACACAAGTTGAATGAGATCCAAGTATCCAAACAAAGAGGATAAGAAGCAGACTATGCAATGAACTCCATCAGTTGCATACGTATAATCTGTGGATGTTAATGAAAGACATACAAACACTTAATTGAAAGAGAGATTAACTAAGAAAATACAAATGAAACTCCTCAGATTTGAATACACAGAAGCCGTTAGCAGAAAGAGAATCCACCCCAACCACGAATTAAAGCTTGCAAAGTCACAAATCCAAATAGTTCTGATGAAAAAGAAAATACCCAGATCTCTTTTTGGCAAAATTTGATCAAATTGAACTTCTGACTCACCTGATAAAACGTCTTGGAACAATAGTTCTATACTGAGCGCCTCCTCCAAGAACCTGCCAGCCTCCAGCAAATTGAACAAACCCACATCACACGAGATAGAAGCAGCCAAGAAACCCTTGGTCTGTATTGTTTCAGAATTACATCGAACCCACAAATAAAATAAAAAGAAAAAACAGAGAGAAATCAAAACCCCTTTTCACAGTTGGATAAATACGTATAAAATAAACTCACACGTCAAATCCAGCAATCAAATTCTCGATAAAGACTAATATCTATAGTTATCCCTCTGCTTGTGCTAAGAGTGTCCTCAAATCGCTTTCAAGCTACACGATTAAAGCTTTTGATTCCAAGCCAAGAGAAAGTGGGCAGTACCCTCCACACAAACAAATTACCGGGTCCCTCGTCACCCAATTGAAATCTGACGGTAAGAAACGATTATTAATCCAAATTGAGCTAAAGCATTGAGGTGGGTCTACAGGAAAAAGTATGAAAATGATGAAAATGGGAACAAAATCCAGAAGCTTGTGGGAGCAAGAACGAAAACCACCCGTTTTCCTCAAGAAAGTGATGGGAAATTACTCGAGAAGAAGAAGTAAATCTGAAGAAAAGAAAAGAAAAGAAGAGAAGATGGGGGAAAATATGGGAGAGATCGATCTTATCCATTAGCAAGGAGTACGGATTGGCGCAAGGGCAGAGCGTTGACGCTCAAAGATTGGTGACGATGACCGGAACCATAGCGCGGCTAGTGGCATTGCGTTAGGACCGTTGTCCATTCTTATGGCCACGTCTTAGTAAAGCTTGTAATATAAGAAAGCCCATGGGCCGTCTTTTACCGTTTAACATTATCAGGCTGTTTTCTAAAATACAACCCATCGAATCCAAATAAATATAGTAAAAATTTTATAATCTAGACATCGATAGAAGTCTACCAGTGTCTAATAATATCTATCATTCATAGATTATGAAACTTTACTATATTTGTAAATATTTTTAACAGTTTTATCATTTGAAATAATTTCTCTTCTTATTAATATTTTTTCTTTTTCTTTTTTGAGAAAAACGTTATTTAGGTCTCGTTTGGTAACCATTTGATTATTTTTATTTTTGTTTTTGAAAATTAATCATATTTTATCCACATTTCTTACAATGAATTGCATCTTTTTTAAGTACAAAATTCTCAAGCAAATTCCAAAAACAAAAACAATTTTTTAAAAGTTTATTTTTTTAGTTCTCAAAATTTGGTTTGATTTTTTTGACCATTGGTGAAAAGTAGATAACAAATGAAGAAATTTAGAGGTGGAAGTAATGTCCACATATTTATTTTTAAAAAACAAAAACTAAAAATAAAATAGTTATCAAACGAGGCTTTAATATTTAAAAAATTGGTGAATATCTGCTTGCATTTGTTGATGCTTCTCGACTTTTTTGGAATGTAAAACTATAATTTTATCAATAAATCTGTTTTAAGATTATATTACAAATTTGGTCACAGAATTCGGAGAAAGTTATAATTTATTCGTTGGGTTTTATTATTTGAATTTAGTCTCATAAGAACTATTTATGAGATCTTATCAAACTATAAGGGGTTGTTTGTTTTTTGAGAATGCAAATGGTCGTAAGAATATTTTAAGAACTATTTAACATCCTTAGATAATCATATCTATTTTGTAAGAATATTTTTTAAGATATCTAGGAATAATTGGATAACCGTGTAATAGATTTATAATATTTAAAAAAATGCCCATACAACTATTCATTAATATATAATTAATTTGATTTAATTTGAAGTTATATAACACATTTGTTTTTATTGATTTGATTTTTTTTTACAAAATTGATATATTTTCATTATTATTATTTTTAACAAAATAATATATATTAATTTAAGAATGTTTCTAGTAAGAAATATTAATTTAAATTTAAATATGAACATCTTTCTAAAAAACAATAGAAACAAATATAATATAATGAGATACATAGTTGGCGGTATTTATTTTAATTATAAAATGAAAACAAAGAAGGTTGATTATATATATATATAGAGAGAGTGTGTTAAAAAGGTAAAATGTGGATGCTTTCAACATGGAAATCCTAAAAGCCCATGTTTCCGATGGCATCTAGGAATCTTCAATGTCCAACATCTTACATTACCTAAAAATAGACATATAATCCAAATGCTCATTCTTAGAAATCTGGAGTTTCATGAAACAAAGGATCCCTAAGAGGCCGTTTGTTTTTTGGGGAATGTAGATAACCAAAATCTTAGATGCTCGAAATTATATATATATTAGAAATTATAGATGACTGACATTTTTAGACTACCATGTTTATTTTGTAGGAATATTTTTGCAGATATCTGAAAATATTCTGATAACTATGTTTGTTTTGTAAGATTTCTACTTGGAATTGTCTTAAATTTATATAAAGTTCAAAGAATGGCCTCATGACTATTTATTACTTTATAATTAATTTGATATGATTTGTACTTATCTAACATATTCGTTTTTATCAATTTTAATTTCTTCCAAAATTATACAATTTATATTATTTGTATATGTTATTTTTCTCAATATAATAATATATCATAATTTAAGATTTTTATAAAATAAATATTAATTTAAAGTTAAATTTGAATATATTGCTAAAAAATAATAGGAATAATGATATAACTAAAAATATATGATATAGATGATTGAAAATATTTATTTTAATTATATAATGAAAATTAAGATTAATATATATATGTAAAATAGAAAAAAAGGAAGGACAAAAAGTAAAACGAGGATGCTTCTAACTCATAAATCTGGAAAATCCATGTTTCAAGAAGACATCCAAAGCTCTCCAGATGCCTTCCGTCTGAACACCTTAGGATGCTAAGAAATATTTAGATATTGGGGCATTTAACAATACTGTAAAAAAACACGGTAATTATCACATCCCCTTCCAGATTACCTCCTCAACCTAGGAGGAGATGGAACAATAGTAGGTGCCAAACCTCTTATGACATCCACTGTCCCTTAGCTCTTAAATACCGGTACTCTTGAATAAATCAGTGATAGAATAGACAATATTTTTCAACAATTCATGCAACGATCTTAAAGCAACATTTATTTATATACACAAGCCAAAAGAGTTCATATTACAAGTTCCCCCTCTAAAGTTTACCCTCATCCCTAATATGCAGATGTTGTTATACAAAGTCATTCACCTAACTATCAAACTCTGGATGCCCTTATAGTTCTGAATCTTTGAGTAGCAGATTGACAGATCAACTAGGCTCCAGGGTATAAACCACTACCTGGGAAGAAAACGTAAACATGGAAAAGAATGAACTAACGGCCAATGAGTGACAAATAAAACATGTTTCCAAACATAATCACATTCAATCATCCTTTTTGTAAACCTCAGGGTTTTAACCCGGAACATCAAATATAACATTCAAGATAATGTTATAAAAATGTTGGAAACATCGAATAACATTCGTTAGTGTGGAAATTATCATTCACCAGTCTTGGTTGAGGGAGAGCCCATTTGCTCAATCGCTCGATGTCGAGTCCTTAGTTGGTGTGGAGTAATCTTAACATAACCAACGTCGAATAATACCTAAGTGCACAAGGTTAATTTTTAAATACCGTCATACCTTAAGTACCAAGGGACCCAAATACCTTCTCATAGTCCTTCAATATTGGGTTTCCTCAATAGCTGACCCAAATACCTTATCCTAGTCCTTCAGTATTGGGTTTTCTCAGTAAATGACCTAGATACCTTATCCTAGTCCTTCAGTATTGAGTTTTCTCATTCAATCGTCAAATTTATTTAAGTACTCAGTTTTAAGCGATCAAACATTCCAGTAACATAAACATCATAAAAATAGAGTTACTGAGGAGCATCTATACTCAAGGAATGCTTTATAAAATATGCTTCTAAGCATTTAAAACTAAGTATGCTTAAGAAATTTATTCAGAAAAGCATACTTAAAACTCATTTTAAACAATGAGAATAACATGCTTGGGAAAACCCGTAAATAAGTAAAAATTACAAAATCATTAATTTATTTGAAAAAACATGTCACTCACTCTTAATCGGCAGTAGCTCTTTCCCCTAGGTTCTTGCTTAATTTCCCAAGTTCTCCCTCGAATCTCGATCCTGTACTGAGTTAGAATAACTTTAGGATCTCGTGTTTAGGGCTAAATTAACTTTAAAACACCTCCAAGGCCCTAAACCTTACTTACCAATGCAGTAAGCATGTTTCAAACTAACTCAGGATAGTTGTTGGGTGCATAACAGTCTTCCTCAGCACAATCTGGGCTCATGAACTACCTGTTGGGATTGGTGTCCTCGATCTTTTATAATCTCGTAGTTTGTAAACTTTGTATAAACATATTGTTGTTAATAAAATAAGTGTTACTTTTTAAGCATATACTCAATCCAATAAACTAAGATCCGAGGTTATTTCATGTAATTTAAATAAGTATGTAAAGACATACAAATATATCTTATTTAAATAATAACCTAAACAGTCTGTATTAGATGGATAAGTTTGGGTACTTTATCCTGGTGACACTACGGATACGACCCGCTTTGTAGGTGTTACAAGTGTTGTAAAGTGTTACAAATGATCTGATCTTGATCATTCATGTGGAGACATGTGAGCAGGGGTATCCTATACAAAGAGTTTGTATAAGACCGGACCGTGAAATGATTAGTCTCTTTATATAATGCCGTTAATAATAGAGACTTACATTTCATTAGGATGACCATAGGTGACATGACTTGAATCCTGAGTGAGTTGTGAACTCTGCTCATGGAGATGGTCATTTTGATTTTTATGGGTGAGAGTGGTCAGATTGCCAACTCAACAAGCCTACCATTTTGGGGATTCATCTGATTGGGTAGGTGGGAACACAACTACATGAGACAGAATTCACTCCTTCTCCTATGTAGGGGCAAGTAGATAAATTGCTCCCTTAGGGCTAATTCCGAGGCTTGAACATAGTGGCCACACCCTCTCTTGGCCCGAGAGGGACTTGGTCATGTTAGACTATGACTTATTGTTCATTAGAGGGATCATTAGTATTAAGAAGTTAGATGTAACTACAGGGGCAAAACGGTATTTTTGGTCCAGCTGTACTTACGAGCAATTTGTGAAGAGTCATCGCACTGTTGATTATTTTTATCCAATTGACACAAAAAATATTTGTAGTGCGAAGAGTGAAGTTGTTGGTTATTAGTGGAATGATTGACAATTAACGAATGTTGGATAATTTAATTGAAGAGTTTAATTAATTATCAGAGTACCGTTGGAGCTTCAATCTACAGGTCCATAAGGTCCCCTTTGTAGCTCAACATGGATTTAATTGAGAATCATTGGATTAATTTTAAGTGTTCATTAATTGAGAGAATTAATTATATATGATATAATTAATTAATTTAATTATATATTTGAAATAATTAATATAATGTATTTGATACATTATAATATAAAGTAATTTGAAAGGAATTTGAATATGATTCAAATACTAATTATATGAATGAGACTCATGTAATTAATATAATTTATATTAAATACCATAAATAAGTTGAGAGGAATTAAATATTTGAATATGATTCAAATATTAATTACATGAATAAGATTCATATAAGTGAAATTAATATAAATATGATTTATATTAAATGCCATGTATGGTTGAGAGAAAATATATCTATAGGTTATATTGTATTTGATACAAATATGTAACTATAGATTTTGTGTTATATGGGATATAATATATATATATATATATATATATATATAATAATAAGGTTGTTATTATATGTATAATTATTATTAACTAATTTTATTAACTTAATATTAATTAATAAAGGGAGAGAGTTACAACTCCCTCCTCCTAATTTCTCTCAACCAAGTACGTAGAGTTAGAGAGATAGATGGTGTTGGATTCATCTTTTCTCTATGGATGACTGAGAAAAACGTTCTCTCGAAAAAGAAAAAGAATCACATAGAAGAGAATAGTTCTCTAAAAATTCCTCTCCTCCTCTCCATCTCCCTTCCCTCTTCCAAGGATTTAAGAAAAGCCCACAACTCTTGCTTGAATCTTTTGTCCCAAGAGAATACAGAGGGTTCTTAAGTGGTGGTGTCTTGTTTGGAGAAGGAGATCTGTTCGTGACTTGTTCGGGGGATTCTTGAAGAAAGTGTTCTTGGAAGGTAATGTATGTGACAGATGGGTCAAGGCTAATGATATAGCTTGTGCTTATATCCTCGCCAACTTATCTGATGTGTTGACAAAAGAAGCATGAGGATATAAATACTGCCAAAGAGATTATGGAATCTCTGCGAGGGATGCCATTAAGCATGTTTAAAACAGTCACATTAAAGTGGGGACCAATGTTTGTGAACATGTCTTGGACATGATGGTCCACTTTAATATGAAAAAGTAAACGACGGTGTCATGAACAAGAGAAGTCAAGTTGGTTTTATTCTAGAATCTCTTCTGAAGAGTTATTTACAATTTTGAATGCATTAATGAATAAAATTTGACTACTTTGCTGAATGAGTTACAGGCTTACTAGACAATGTTGAGAACAAAGGGTTTGGTGCCAAAAGTAAATGCTACTACTGCCGAGAAGTGAGGAATGTCCTCTAAGCCTGAAGTTGCTTCCTCTTCAAAGAGTAAGAGTATTCTTGTGAAGAAAGGCAAAGGGAAAGGGAAGAATAAGCCTACTGAATTGAAAGGCAAGGATAGCGTTGCAAAGGGAAATGTTTCCATTGCAACGATGAAGGGCACTGGAGGAGACACTGTCCTCAATATCTAATCGAGAAGAGAGCAGAGAAAAGGTAACCAGACTAACTTGACCCTGGGACCATCTACTTAGCTCATCTAGTGGGAGAAGTTGCTACTTGTTTTTAATTGTTAAAACTTGTAAAGAACAAATTGTGTATATTTTTGTGTTAAATGAAATGTTCATTTTCAAAATTATGTTTGTTCTAGCAACCTTTGTTAAGAAACAAATTATTAAATGCCATTTGTAGATATTCAGATATCTAAATGGCTAGATCAAAGTATAGAAAGTTTAAAGATTTCTAGATCTGACTGTTAAAAAAGGGTTGTTGAGACAGGTTAGATGCATCTTGCTCAAAGAGTTGAGAGTACCTCAATGTAGTGGGAGGAAAGTGTGCTTCCTGGCCATTATTGAGATTAAGATGCAATCCCCTTATAGTTTTATCTAAAACCTTTTGTATACTAAAATGTTTACAATAATTCTCTCGGCTAAAGTATTTGAGAATTACCTAATAGGACTAGGAATACCAGATAACCTAGGGCAAGTGAGAGAAATATTGGGTATACAGATACTGAATGGTAAAAGATGGGTATGGGATGCCCTAGTTTATTGTATTTCTCTATAAAACTCAGAAACTCAGTCTTATATATCGGATGTATAAGTTACCACTGGAGTTTTAGTCCAAGTGGGAGTTTGTTGGGTTTTATGTCCTAAAACTCGTGGTATGTAAACAATGGAGTTTATTCTGAAAATTCAATAAAGATGTTATTGAATAGATCTATTACTTGAATAGAAATCCAATAAACCTAAAAGTTCCTTGACTATTGGATGAGTACTTGAACTTTATGTGGAGACATAAAGGTAGATCAGGTTCGAGTAAATAGTCAAAATGATCTATAGTACATGGATAAGGTTGGATACCTTATTCTGGTAACACTATTAGATACGACCTGCTCTGTAGTTGTTACAAGGAGTTGTAAAGTGCTACAAACGAAGTGATCCTAATTCGTTCATGTTGGACATGAGAAGTGGGGGTGTCCTTGTGCAAAAGAGTTTGTACAAGATCGGACCACGAAATAAATCACTCTTACTTTATAACGTTGTTTGCTATTTAAGACTGACTATTTCAAAGCGATGATCTAGGTAACTTGACCTTAATCTTGAGCTAACTATGAACTCCTATTTATTCGGGATTACCCTTAGATTTTCCTAGGTGAGGGTTGGCTCAACAGTGCCGACTCAATATGACTGCCATTTCAGGGGTAAGACTGGATAGATAGCTGGGGATATAGGGTGCAAGAGGGAATTCACTCCTACTCGCTTTAGGGATAGTCAAGAGGTTGTTCCCGTAAGTGCTGATTCTGAGGCTTGAGCAAGGGATCCCACCCTCTCATTTGGCATGATAGGG
The DNA here is from genome assembly GCF_009727055.1 of Benincasa hispida. NCBI lineage: Eukaryota > Viridiplantae > Streptophyta > Magnoliopsida > Cucurbitales > Cucurbitaceae > Benincasa > Benincasa hispida. Next base: position 6,140,751 of record NC_052352.1, on the reverse strand, counting down.
ATTCAGTTTTGTGATTGGATCACAAAACAATTGTTCATTAGGGGATCAATGGGGACTTAAGGAACAAGAGGTAATTTTGGGGGTAAAATAGAGATTTGACCCAGCCGTTATTGCGAACAACCTGTGAAGGGATAACTTACTAATCATGGTTATATCGAATGGACATAATATATCTACAGTGAGGGGAGTTCAACTATGGGCTTTAGTGGAGTGACCCATTAGTTAACGAATGAGGGTTAGATCGGTCTAATGAGTTTAGTCGATTAATCTCAGATCGTTGGAGCCCATGATCTGTAGGTCCATGAGGTCCTCCTACTAGCTCGAAAATGGATAGCTCTAGAGTAGCGTGATAAATTAATTTGAAGCGTTCAAATTAGAATCAAATGGAATTGGAGAAAATATATATTTAAATATATGAAGATGAATTTGTGTAAAGATTAATTTAATATTAGATATTAAATTAATTAGAATTATTTAAATTGTTTAAATAATTATTTATTAATTTTATTAGAAAATTAATTTTTGAAATTAATTTGTGAAATTAATAAATTTTGATTTTAGAAATAAAATATGATTTTAAATTCAAAATGAATTTTTGGAAATTGGAAAATCACACAAAACTTGAAAATAGGTTTTCATGTTCATCTTCAAAGTAACTTACAAGGAACCTACTTTCTCCTTTGGTTTACTCCAAGCACGAGCTGTATCCCATGCAGCACATCTCTTTGCATGATAATCTGCAATATATTGAAGATATTGGAGTAAAGAAAGGTAAACCGACTGAATTTTTGCTGAAAAATTCAGATGAAGAAGGTGTTCTTCAATGGGTTCTGTCCAGTGAGTTTTCTCCATATTCCTTTTGATTCCAGCTTATTTTGAGTTCCACAACTCAATCTAGAGCATCAAGATGATAGTAGGGAAGATCTTGAGTTTTTCTTTATTATTGCATGCTATAATTTATGTAAATGCATATCTTGTTCTTGTTTTATTGTAAAACTTAAATTCAATGAAAAATAAAAATTGGGTTGATCTTGCTTCCGCTCAAGGATCTCTCCTCAGTTAAAGTTCTTTCACTACCCTGACCAATGCATGGTCACCAATCTTGGATGCATGGCTTCCTCCTCCAACGTATGGTCTCCCTTAAATCTCTCCAATCATTCTTTTTTTTAGTCCTCTAGCAAGGTTTGAGAGTTAGATAGTGAGAAATGACCCCTTTGGAGGTATTTATAGGCAAACTCAATTTATTGTCATCATCCCTCAGGCCTCCAACGCATGCCACCTTCTACTTGAGGGAATCCAAGTGTATCTTTCATGCTAAGTCAACACATAACTAGTGCCACCTCCTACTTGCATGAGATTTTGAGGTGTCTTCTTCTAGAGGTGTCCAATGCATAGCTTCTCCCTAAGGTGTCATTTCATCCTTTAGCGTGCTCCAATATGCGTCCACCTTCTCCTTGGCTTGGCCAAGGTTTCACTTGGTTGAGCCACGTACCCCTTCTTGTTGTCAATCTAACCTTACTCCCTAAGTTTCCAAGACCAACGCAAGGTACCATCTTCTAGACGCATGGTTGCCTCCCAACCACCTCATATGTGTCCATTATCTCTCTCAATGTGTCCAGATGATGTGATTAATGCATGGTCCCCTTATTGGATCATCAATTTGTCCCCTAACTCATCCCATAGTCTCAAAATTAGGGTATGCATCCAAGACATGCGTCCAACTTATTTTGGTATGTGTTTACCTAGGTTTTTTTTTTAGCCTTTTTGATGTATCTCTTTCTAAAGGTTTATCTTATGCTCCCACTTTGCTCCTAATTAGTCCAAGATGAAATTCACAAGGTCCCTCATACGTCCAAATTCCTTCTTATGCTCTAGTACTCTCACCTATGCATCCATCACCCTATTCTTTAGGGTTTCCTCCACTAGTTGTGTTCTATGTTGCTCAACACTTAGCCAATTTTCCTCTTTCACCGCCCCATGTGGCCACACTATGTTCACAACATAGTTTGAACACTTATAAAATTTTTGACTCCAACTACTATACCTCCAATACTTAGAACTTTTTTCTTGTTCTAAGGCATAGTTTAAGGACTTAGCCAAACCTTTTCCTTATAAGGCTTTACCTCTGAGTTCTCCTCTTCCATCTAATGAATCTTACAAGGCTTGGGTGTTACAGTAATCCAGATGCCCACTTCATGGAAATCTAGGATGCCCGCGAAACAAACGACCCTTAAGAGTAAATTCTATATTATAAAATCATAGAGAGTAAATTATAACTTCATCTAAATCATATGGACTAAATTTATAATTTAACCACCTTTTATTATTTCTTTAGTTCAAATATATATGGGGTAAAAAATCAAAGGTTTCGTTCATTCAGTTTTTTCTTTTTTTTTAAAAAAAAAAAAAAAATTCAAAACCACACATATTTTCTCTCAAATTCTTAGTATGGTTTGCATTTTCCAAGGCCCTATTTGGCAACCATTTGAATTTGAATTTATAATTTTTGAAAACTAAGTATATAAACGTCATCTCTACCTCTAAATTTAATAATTTGTCGTTTAGAGTCTATTTGAAATGACTAGAGAAAAAAGATATTTTTCCAAAAAAGATATTTTTATTTTTATTTTTAAAATAAAAACGGTTTAAAATACACTTTAAAAAGTTATTTTGAGTAGTTGTCAAACAATTCAACTTTTTTCCAAAATGATATTTCAAAATTAAACGCTCGAAAAACTAAACCAAATACATCCTTACTTTCTACCTAAGTTTTTAAAAACCAACTAATTTTTTAAAACTAAAAAAAGTAGTTTTAAAAAATTTGTTTTTGTTTCAAAAATTTAGCTAAACATTCAACTTCATTTAAGAAATATAAAAATCATGGTAAGATATTAGAGAGGAAACATGGTTAATTTTCAAAAGCAAAAAATAAAAAATTAAATAGTTACTAAACAGGGTCTAAATAAAATAGTTGGATTTTTAACCAACTTCAAAATAATAATAATAATAATAAACATTTCTTTTAAATTATCAAAACTTAGTTTTTTTTTTTTTTTTTTTTTGGAAATATTGGTAAAAATAGATAACAAAGTAGAGACGTCTAATTTTCCCACGGGGATGAGGTCCATGGGTCCCACAGGGCCCTGCCCGCAACGTAGCGGGGATTTCCCGATTAGGTAGGGAATGGGAGAGGGAGTGGGGAAAAAAAAATTCCCCATGAGCTAAATAAGGGACGGGGGCGGTGAATGCATTTTCTGTTCCCGTCCCCTTCCTCGACCCCGGCCCCGCCCCGTTCTCCACCCCTGCCTTGATTAGTTTTTACATATTTATTTAGTATAGTAATCTAATGATATGTTATTATTATTATTATATTAATATTGTATTTAAATTTCAAATTTGATTATTTATTGGGAAAGATAATGAATATGTTTAAATTGAATATTTAAATTTAGATTATATATGTGAATAATTTGATTTATATTTATTTCTTTCTACTAAAAAAATTAATTAGTTTTTTTAGGCCAAAATTTGAGTAATTTATCTTTAAATTCAAATTTTCATTCAAAACTAACCATAATAAACAATTTAGTGATAAAATTAATTATTTAATTAAAATTTGCTCATATTGGTGATTTAAATTTATTGACTTTTTTATAAAAAAAAGTAACGGAAAAAATTTCCTGCGGGGAACCCGATCCCTGCGAATTCCCCACGGAGAATCCCGTCCCGATCCCTGCGGGGAATTTCATGGGGATGAGGAATGAAATAGGAAATGGGGACGGGGATGGAGAATGGAATCCCCGGCCCCGTCCCGTGGACATCTCTATAACAAAGTAATAAATTTAGAGATAAAAAAAGGCATTTGTAGACTTAATTTTCAAATACTACAAAAGATTAAGATTATCAAATGAGGTATAACCATTTTATTGTTTGGTCTATGGTCCATACTGTAATTAGTTTGTGGTCAAAATGGAAGAATGAATAAATAAATAAATAAATAAGTTGTCATCCAAGTTAATCAATTATAAATTAATTCACATGGTATAGTTGTAATTAATTACGCTAAAATTTTTTATAAAACATGGTATTTAGTATTATTTTTTTAGTTACAATATAGTTAGAGGATAATGAAGAAGAGATAGGAGAAAAAAGAGGAAAATAGAGAAGTAAAACGAACTGTTTTTGTTCATATACTTACAATATGTTAAAAGGTTCTTTTTGTAATGAAATAAGAAGAATATGAACAACAAAATAACAATGAAAGCATGACAAGAGAGAAAAGTAGAAATAAAGAAGTAGAGAGCTAATATTGAACTCAACTGTGGTGTCCTCTACGAAGACACCTTACAACCATATTTATGGGCATGGTGGAGTATATGTTACAAGGTAAAACTTAATAGGGGAGGTTATAGGATTGGATAGCCGATGAATTTTATAGGTTTACTCCCCCTATAAACTTCATCGGCTATCCAGTCCTATAACCTCCCCTATTACTCCTCCCCATGAAAACATTTACTTTTGAAAACCTTAATGATGTATGAGGCTAGCCAATAGTGTTATTATATAAAGATGATAAAGCATAAAGTACCAACATCACTATTCCACGAATTTCTTCAAATGACGACTTGTGAGACTTATTGACGAAGGTGTTACCTGGAACAACATTTGAGAAGTTAATACACAACACTTGTATATGACAACCAAGAGTATCAAATGATGTTTTCATGAGGGGGAGTAACTTAATAGGGGGGGTTATAGGATTGGATAGTCAAGGGAAAAAGAGTGCAACACATTTATTCCGCTTCATGAAAACATCATTTAATACTCTTGGTTGTCATATACAAGTGTTGTGTATTAACTTCTTAAATGTTGTTCCAGGTAATACTTTCGTCAATAAGTCTCCGAAGTCATCATTTGAAGAAATTTGTGGAATAGTGATGTTGGTACTTTATGCTTTATCATCTTTATATAATAACACTATTAGCTAGCTCGTACATCATTAAGGTTTTTATCATAATTAAAGTAGTTGTTATGATCTATTTCATAAACTACCATAATACAAAAATTCTACTATATGTACTAAGTAACTTGTTTTAAGATCTAGTTCTTATGAGTTAGATAAGTAACTTGTAACTTCACAATCAACTAGATCATAAATAAATTTATGAGAATAAAATAAATCCATGTAAACTAATTCTCAAATAAAAACATAACATATTTTTAACTCTATTCTAATATCTTTTCTTGGAAGAATATTATATATATGCTACGATAGGTAATGTATAAAGTAAAGATATAAGTACACTTATTTTAAAAAAAATTATGGTTTTTCAGGACCCAAAGTTCTTCATTATCTTTCTGACATCAAATGATATAAACTTTTCACACCAAATGAATGAACAATCATAGAAATATTTAATGGTGGAATAGTCCATATAAGATCTTATATGTATATATATTGATGCAATTCCATTTGCATTATGCCTTATTTTCAAGCTAAGGTAAACCTTATCATCTCAATTTATTTCTTAAAAAAATTTATTTGCCTTTGAAATCTCTTCAGGAATTTATGCTTAAATTATCAATATATTTATATATCATAAATCTCAAGATGTGATTTCTTAATAAATGCATATGGACAAATAAAGGTTATTTTTATACACTCATAACAACAAATATTTAACAAAATAATTATATCACATTCTTCAGGAATGTTTTATATACATTTTTTTAATATTTGAATGATATGAATTTGGTACCTCTAATCCTTTAGGGATATAGTTATTGAAGAGATTCAAATAAATGTATAATGACTTCATCCATAAAATATATGTTAAGCTTTTCATAGACAACCAAACACACTTGATATCTTATGGTATTGTATCCTCCCTAGGAGAATATGTCTCATTATAATCAATACCATTTCTTTGCGAGAATTATTGTGGAACTTGTCTCGCGTTATATAATGTGATCTCATTCTATTTGTTTTTCTTACAAATATTCACTTGTATCCCACATGTTTGACATTCTTTAATGTTTGAACTATTAGTTCTCACGATTTGAAAAATAAGTTTATTTCTATTTGATTGTTTCTTTCTACATAAGTCAATCATTTCTACGCCGCGACATTTTCTCTCTCAATATACCTGAGAATATAATACTCATTTTCATAAATAATATCATGAGCAACATTGTATGCAAAAATGTTGTCAATTATTTAAGTATGGTTCCATCTTTTTCTTGTCATGACATATAATTTATCAAGATCTCTTTATTATCCTCATTTACTTCAAGATTCTTATGAATGCTCGTATTTAAGATTTCTGCTAGAATATCCATATTCTTAACTGAGTCATTTTGATCATTGAGTACCTTTTTCGAGGATCTTTATCTTTGAAACCCAAGTGTCTATCACACAACAGATATGTTACAGACTCATTAATATTAACAACTTATTGCATTGGAATATCAATTTTAGATGATATATTTGCAACCATTATATATAACTTAGTCACTTTCTTGCAACTGTAAATGTTTTATAAAGACATCTAGCATTAATTTACAATATTTTACAAATGAATATCTTTTGAACTTCTGGTTCAAAGTGATCTGTATGATGATCAAAATGAGACAATACTTATGTATTTTATTCAATTTATTTTTCAAACTTTTCCTTAACTCTTCTCCCTAATGTTGAAAAATTTGTCTCATTAATAACAATTAAATTGTATGGTAAATAATCCACCCATTAGGGGTTCAAGTAATTAATTGATGTAAAATCAATTTCAAAATAGATTCTAATTGCTCAATCATCTTAATTGTTGTTGTGGAACAATTTAAACATTTACTGCATATCTTGCATATGAAATATATTTGGCTTCTGGTCATAAGCTCATCAGTCGTTGGTCAAGCATACATAATAACATGATCTCATATATAGATCTACAAGTTTTGCTATTTGAACATAAGCTATAGGATGTTCAACACTTATCTCAATCAATTATCAAATGTTTGGGATGCGAACTCACTAGCATTATCAAAACAAAATAATAAGTATATATGTGACCATCAACTGGATGCGCNATTATCAAATGTTTGGGATGCGAACTCACTAGCATTATCAAAACAAAATAATAAGTATATATGTGACCATCAACTGGATGCGCAAAAAAAAAAAAAAAAAAAACATAAAACCATCAATCTGTTCCAAAAGTAGGAAATGTTCAATTTCAGTTTTAACTAGTGAGAGTTTGATAATTAATCTCTTGAGAACACGACACTATGGCAATTTATTAGGTGGAAGAACCTTCTAGTTCTTCAATGGATTGTCAATGTATATTTTCAATAATTATTTTTACTATTGACCCAAAATGACTCATCCTGTAAAAGAAAAATATTTTTGGATCAATGAACTTCAGGTTCATTGTTGCATATATTTTAACTACATAAATATGTGTGAATACAATTTAGAAGAAAAACACAACTTTTCTATATGCACTTCCCATAGAAGACAATAAATATAGTATATAAATACCATATATTATTCTTATTATCACTATTTGTAGATGATATCTATTAGTACATATACCTTCCAAATTTACTAAACTTCTCTTTGATTTATAAGAGAATAAAGTATATCAATTGTCAATTTTGCTCCTCTGGCAAAATATTGTTTTCTTTTTCAAAATCTTTAATCAAGTCTACAAGACTTAATATCATATTTGATTTTTCACTTCAAGCATTTGAATTCTTTAAAACATATTGTCTACTTTTAAGTATAATATGCATAGATATATTATATGCAAAACATAAATGTTATTTATTCTTATTCTCTTCCTGGGATTCAAAAGAAATCCAAATATCTCGTATACAAGTTTTAAAAAACAATAATAATCTATCCAGAAGATTCTAAGAAATTTGTAATATAATATCATATTTAGGGGTTAAAAAATAAGTTATGATCTATTCCAGAGATTCAAATAAATTCTCAACTTTTGTTCCCACACATTGTTTCTTTTTCATTAATAAGGATTTCAATTCTTATTGTATGACAGGTACAAGATTATTGTCTCTTTTGCATCACATTTAAAAAATAAAATTTTCCTTCAAAACATTATATATGTGTGGTTTTAATAGAATAATTAATTATTTTTTTATTAACATGATTTAGACCTCAATGATTAAATATTGGAACATTCATTTTTGATATTATATTATTTGGTCAAAATTCATTATTTTTCATAGAAACATCTACTCGTATATTTTATTCAATCTCAAAAGATACTAGATAAACATTCATTGCAATGTTTCAAACTTTCTTTCTCAAACTGCTAATGCAAGAGCATAATATGTTAATATATACTTATTAGTTTATAAGTATTTATTAATTTAAAATATGTGCAACTATAGGCATAAGACAAAAATAATGAGCACTAATTAATTTAAGCAACTTTAGGTGTGTTAAATCGAAATTAGCGTTAGGAAGAGCAATTAGCTATTATGCATAACTTTCAAACTTTACTATAAAGGAATTAAGTCAAATATATATAGACATAGATATAGATATATATCACGACATATAAAGTTCAAAAACTCACGAATTTATCCATATGAGAATAATTTAAATATTAAGAAATCAAGTAAATTTCAATTTTAGCACAACAAACAAAAATTGACTAATTCAACTCTTAGGTTAGTTCTCAGGTAGAGGTGTTCCCTTACGGTCAGTTTAAATACCTCAGCTTAGCTAGAATTATCCTTAGACAGAGTTCTCTTAGTCAATTTTTATTTTTAATTCATTGATCTTTTAATGAAGAGATAATTAATAGATTAACAAATCTAAGTGCATTGTTAATCTTATTAAAACAAATTCACTTTAATAAATAATCTTTAATATCTTGAATCTTTGCAAATAAAATTAAAGATAATTTTGAATATTTATTCTCATTTTTGAAAGATAAAATTATTAGAGTAAATTAATGTGCAACAGAGAAAAACAGAATCAATAAGCACTCTGATTATACTTAATTTGAGCTTAAAACATGCTTCAAAGTAACTTTTTATAGAAGAAAGTTTGCTGAACACAATACCTTTGAAGAATCCTCTTCAAGTTCAACTGAGTTCCACGTGAAAGAGCTTCAATATTCAAGTAGACCACCATGAAGGTCTTATCTACTATTATCTTGCAAGGATTGTGTGGTAGAAACATTAAATTGAGCTGGATGTATATAAGATATGAAAAGGGTTGGAGGTTTCTGCAGAGTTCTTCAAGAAGTTCTTATAAGCACGAATCAAATATTCAGCTCAACACTTCAATTTATAGAGCTTTTATCATGCAAATTTATAGCTTGCATGAAGGCCAACTCCTTCTTCAAGGAGAAATAGAATTGAGTGAATAAGGTGGTTTATTTCAAAGTGGAGATTTCCAACTTTTGGAAATCTCCACTTTGATTTTGATTTTCAAAATGAATTTTCAAAGATGATTTTCAAAATCATTTTCTAAATTAAACTTATTTAAACTGATTTATTAGTTTTATAAAAATTAATTCAATCAATTAATTTTTAGATAAAACTAATTAATTAAATCTTTTAATTAATTTTGTTAATTTAATATCTAATAGTAAATTACTAAAAAATAATTCCATCATAATAAAATTAATATTATATAATTAATATTTAAATCATATTTTAAACATTAATCATTTCTCCAATTTCGTTTAATTTTGATGAAATTAAACATTTTAATTGTATCGAATACAATAAGTAGAAATCCTGATTGAACTTAAACATTTCAAATTCTAAACCCTAATTTCAAATCTGATCAAGATTACTCAATTTACTAACCCAAATTACGAGCTAGTAGAGGGACCTTATGAACCTACAGATAATGAGCTCCAATGACTTGTAATTAATTGGTCGAACTCTTTAAACCGAATTAATCACTATTCGTTAACTACCAAGACATTACACTATAGCTCGATAGTTGCACTCTTCTCACTATAGATATATTTCTGTCCATTTTAACCATAATCGGTAAGTTAATCCTTCACAGGTCGTTCGTATTTACAGCTGGGTCAAAGATTATCATTTTACCCTTTAAATCTTGCTTCTTAAGCTTCTACTGATCCTCTATTGAACAATTGAGTTATAGTCTAACTTATAAATCATAACCCTATTTTCCATGAGAGGGTAGGACCTCGTTGGTCAAGATAAGGCATCGGCGCTTAGGAGAACATCCCATCTGCTAACTCTAAATCGGGTAGGAGTGAATTTCATATTGCAAAGTTATGTCCCCAGCTACCTATCCGGTCTTATCCCCAAAATGGGAGGCTTATTGAGCAGTGCTATTGGACTACTCTCACCTATGCAGATCAAAGGATAATCTCGAATAAACAGGAGTTCATAGTTAGCTCAGGAATAAGATCGAGTTACCTTAGGTCATTGAGTTTGAGATAGTCAGTTTTAACAATAAAAGATTGTTATAAAGAAAAGTGACTATTTCGAGGTACGGTTTTATGCAAACTCATTGAACAGGATGTATCCACTCACATGTCTCTACATGAATGATTTTTGGATCACATCATTTGTATCAGTACACAAAATGGGTCGCATCCTATAGTGTCACCAGGATGAGGTACCAAATCTCATTTGTATACTTGTAGACCATTTTGGCTATATACTATAACTTGATTCGTTTTTTTTTGTGTCACCAGTTAAAGTTAAAGTATTCATGTTATAGCCATGGATTCATTTTTTGGATTTTCATAGAAGGATGCAATATCAATAGTAATTTATTGAATAAAAAACTCAACAACATTTTTATTGATGAATATGTTAACAACATTTACGAACCGTGAGTTTAGGCCATTCCCAACAATCTCCCACTTGGACTAACATTTGTTCACAATGCTGAGAAATAAAGAGAGAAAAATACATTAAACTTGGGCATCCAAAATACCCTTTGACATTCTCCCACTTGCCCTAGATTATGTTGCTCGTAGTCCTAGTCTAACCAGGTGGCCTTCGAACACTTTAGCCGAGAGGGCCTTCGTAAACGGATCAGCAAGGTTGTCTTCTAAGGCTATCTGCGTGACTATCACGTCTCCTCGGTGTACTATCTCTCTGATGAGATTGTACTTTCTTTCGATATGTTTTCCACCATTTGTGACCTCAAGATTCCTTAGAATTAGCATCTGCACGCTATTGTCAGAATACAGAGTAATGGGCAAGTGTATATTTGGAACGACTTCCAAATCTGTCAGGAACTTACGCAACCACACTGCTTTTTTAGCTGCTTCGCATGCAGCTACATATTCCACTTCCATCACGGAGTCAACTATACAACTTTGTTTTATGCTTCTCCATCTTATAACTCCTCCGTTAAGAGTGAAAACTAATAATGAGGTAGATTTCTTGAAATCTACGTCATTATGAAAAATCATAATCAGTGTATCCTATAAGGATCAAATCCTTAAATCCATATGTTAGGGTTGATGCCCTAAATCTCGTGTCCTGTAGTTTGTAAACAGTTTGTACGAACGCTTGTGTTGTATAATATATGATATTTTACTTCACATCTTGTATTTTGCTGAGTTGCATGTTTTATTTTCTTTACCACAAACCAATAAACTTAAAATCCCTGGTTATTTGTATGTAACTCAAGCATGTATGTGGTGACATACAAGTGGATCATGTCTTGAGTGATAACCAAAATGGTCTGTAGTATATGGATATAGGAGGGAAATCTTACCCTTGTAACACTATGAATACGGCCCGCTTTGTGGAATGACCATAAGTGTTGTGACTTGTCACAGATGGTCCTGTCTCTTATACACATCTAGATGTGTATAAGAGACAGCCTTTGATTTGTATGGGTGCGAGTGGCCAGGTCGCCGATTCAAACCTACCATTTTGAGGATTCGTCTGATTTGGGAGCTGGGAACTCAGCTACACAAGATGGAATTCACTCCTTCCCCGAGGCAGGGGTAAGTAGATAGATAGCTCCTTTAAGGGCTAATTCCGGGGCTTGAACGATGTAGCACCACACACATTCTCTTGGCCCGAGAGGTGTTCACACATAGTTGGACTATTTTGTATTGTTCATTAGAGGAACCAGTGGTACTTAAGGAGTGAGATGTAACTATAGGGGAAAAACGGTAATTTAGCCCAGTTGTACTTACGAGCATATGTGAAGGGTCATCGTACTCATGATTGGTTATATCCGATGGACACAGAAATATATTTGTGGTAAGAAGAGTTCGGCTGTTGGTCTTTAGTGGAATGCCTGACAGTTAACGAATGGTGGATCTCGTGGCTAAAGAGTTTAGTCAATTATTTATGAACTGTTGGAGCTTTGAGCCACAGGTCCATTAGGGTCCCCTGGGTAGCTTGGATAAAGTCGAGAATCAGTATTTGGGTTAATTTGAAATGTTCAAACTAACAAGAGGAAGTTCAATTATATATGATATAATTGGACCGATTAATTATATATGATATAATTGGCTAAATGTATGAGATACATTATTTTGGAGGAAATTAGATATAAATATGATTTATATCAAGTGGAGGAGCAATTACTATAGTAGATATGTGATATCAAACTATAGGGTAAAAATATAATATGATTATATTTATTGATTATTTAATTGGTTAATTATATGATAATTAACCTAAAATCTATCTCGGACATGCATTGGTGGGAAATAGCGTCGGTTATTGTAACTGATGAATAAAAATGAAATTTGTTTCATTTTAAATCGTTCAAAAAAAAAGATCGGAAGGTTAGCGTTGGTGTGAAAACGTAATCGATCGCTTAAACTCGAGAGCCTATAAGATAGTCGCGCAGTGCCTAAACGATCGCATACCTCGCGCCTAAATGATCGCCTACCTAACGCCTAAATGATCGCACACTAAGTTCTAAACGATCGTATAGTGTGTTGTGTTTGCTAAACGATTGCCTATTGTTTTCTAAATGATCGTTTAATAAAATCTACACGATCGTGTAGATTCTTCTAAGTGATAAGCATCTTGCTATGCGATAGCTTCATATTCTCTCCCACTTGCTTATCGTCTACATGATCAGTTCTTCCTCCTACCTCTACCAAACTCACCAAAGACCACGCTTTGGGTTCTCACTCCGAGAATATCTGGGGCTCTTTTCTAGTGGTGTTGTCCCCGCTGCGTTCGTGTGTTTGCGGTTGTTCGTGCTACTGTTGTCGATGCATCAGCTGGTCGTTGGTTGTTCAGTAGAGGTCTTCCGCTGCATTGAGTTTCATATTTTAAAGAGCGTTTTCAACTAGTACGGGAACTCTCTCCCTTGTTATTTCTTGTTCAAAGCATGCCATTAATTACTGTTTGTTTGCATAACTATGCGTTTGAATGTATTGATGTATTTCAGTCATGGTGAAATTGGAGCGACCAAACGCGCTCATGGAAATCTTCGTTAAGAGAACCTTCACCATACACAAGCGTATAGTTCCTCGTTCTCCTGAGATACTTGAGGATGTTTTTTACAGCTGTTCAATGACTGTGCCTGAGTTAGATTGGAACCTGCTGGCGATTCTAACTGCATAGCATATGTAAGATGTGTACACAATAGAGCATACATCAGACTCCCAACTGCCGATGCATATGGAATTCTTTTCATTTCCTCAACTTTTTAAGGTGTTTTGGGACACTGTTCCTTTGACAGATGAATTCCATGTCTAAAAGGTAACATACCCTTTTTTGAATTTTGCACGTTATATCTTGACAACATTTTGTCAATATAAGATGTTTGAGATAGTGTTGAGGTTCTGTTCTTTCGATTTCGAAAATTCTGAATCCCAAAAACGTATTGAGCATCTTCCAAATATTTCATTTGGAATTTTGATGCTAACCATCTATTTACGTCATCAAGGTAACTTGTCTCATTCCCAATGAGCAAGACACTATCAACATAAAGGACCAAGAATGCTACAGTTTTGTTGACTATCTTCTTGTATACACAAGGTTCATCAATGTTTTTTTCAAAGTCATATGATTTGATCGCAGTGTCAAATATTATGTTCTAGGATTTAGAAGCTTGCTTCAACCCATAAATGGATCTTTTATGTTTACAAACTTTTTGTTCTTGATCCTGTTTAATGAACCCTTCTGGTTGAGACATAAAAATACTTTCATCAAGATGCTCATTCAAAAAAGTTGTCTTGACATCCATTTTCCATACCTCATAGTCATAATATGTGGTAATGGATAAGAGTATTCTTATTAATTTTATCATGGCAATAGGAGAGAAGATTTCTTCATAGTCAACCTCCTCCCTTTAAGTAAAACATTTTGCCACGAGTCTGGCTTTATAGGTTTGCACCTTGCCAGTTTGGTCTCTTTTCCTCTTGTAGATCAATTTATAACCTATAGGTTTAACCTCATGTGGTTGATCTACAAGAACCCAGAAAAAATTGAAGTATATAGACTCCATTTTTACGTCCATGGCTTTTATCCATTGTTCTCTATCAACATCTTCCATTGTCTGTTTAAAGGTCAATGGATCCTTTAGACCATCATCAAGTATAATGTCTTGGGTTAAACCCATGTAGCGTTCACATTGATGAACAATCCTCCCACTATGTCGAGACATTCTTAACTCCTGAGAAGAATGTGATGGAGCAACAACCATTATTGATGAACCAGCTTTATCAACAACTTTTGTTGATTTATCTATAGTATCTTTGGTCATTTATTTCATATTAGTTTACTGCGAGGTTAATGACTTTTAATATGATCTTTTTCCAAGAATGTAGTGTTTGTCGAAACAAATACTTTATCTTCTTGGAGATCATAAAATAATCCTCCTTTTGTTTCTTTTGGGTATCCAACGAAGAGGCATAACTTCGAATGTCGTTCCAATTTCTTAGGGTTATGTAAACCACGTGTGCCAGACATCCCCAGATCTAAAAGTAATGTAAACTACCTTTACGTCCTTTCCATAACTCATACGGTGTTTTCGAAACACTTTTTGAGGGAACCATGTTCAGAATATATACCGTAGTCTATACTGCATACCCCCAAAAGGATTGAGGTAATTAAGCAAAACTCATCATAGATCGAACTATGTCTAGCTGAATGTATATGGATTTACAATTCCATAACTATTTGGTAGATCATGGAATTCAATCCCAACTCACAGCACCTGAAACACCACAACAGAATGGTGTTGCAGAAAGGAGAAACTGAAGAAAATCGGATATGAGGATTTTCATGAGCAGTGGAAGGATCGTTCCAAATTTCATTCGTATATGAACAATGCAATTACAGTCAAGAAATGGAAACATACGGTTATGCATAAACCGAAATTACAACATGCTTTTCTACAAATCAAGGGAAAAAAATTAACTATACCTTTGAAGACTTATCTTCAAGACCCTTGATCACGAATGCTTAGACAATCAACAACACTACAACACTCGAACGCTCGTACAGCACGACCGCTACACTGCACTTATCACAGCGAACTCGAACAAAGCGATCACCAAGGTCATGAACACTCCAAACACCACGAACGACCTCCACAAAACCTCGACTAGTGTCGAGTTGAGTATGACACAACCAAAAAGGTTACCTCGATATTCTCGGTATGAGAATCCATAGTGTGGGTTCTATATGCACTTGGTTAGAGGATGAAAACAAAGGAAGAACAATCATGTAAACAATTGAGCAAGTGGAAGATGTCAAAGCCTATCGTATAGGACGATGCCCAATCGTTTAACAAAAGCTATGCGATCGTCTAGCTAAAGTTATGCGATCGTTTAACTCATCGGTAAGCTGAGTGTCTATCATATAGAAACACTCCACGATCGTCTAGTCTCTCCAAGCTGTCATTTAGTAAATCATATTTATTTGACAACCTTTTCGTGAGAACTTTTCAAGATTGGAAATCTCAAATCAACAACTACTAAAATTAGGAAAATATTTTTTCTTTTATCTCACGGTTACCATGAAACCACCAGTAACCTCCCACTCAAATGGTTATTAGAGAAAAAGAGATAATTATCCAATAATTAATATTATTATAAATATAAATGATAATCAACTTACCATACTATATTTATAACCTATAGTTTTAATATTTCATCTTATGAAACATATAAACCATAGCTCTTTTTCTATTTCATGGCACTTAATGTAATCTCATTTACATTAATCCTCCACTAAATGTATCTCATACACCATACATATCATATCATATATAATCGAAATACCTCTTGTTAATTTAAGCATTTTAAATCAACACCAAGAACTGATCCTCAACTTGAATCCATTGAGCTACTAATGGGACCTTATGAACCTATAGCTCGAAGCTTCAACGGTATGTGAATAACTGACTAAACTCTTTATTCACAGGATCCACCATCCATTAACTGCCAGACACTCCACTAAAGACCGATAGCTGAACTTTCCTATTATAGATATATTATGTGTCCATATCAACCAATCAACAGTGCGATAACCCTTCACAGATCACTCGTAAGTACAATTGGGCCAATAATTGTTATGTCTCTATAGTTACATCTAACTCCTTAAGTACCACTAATTTCTCTAATGCACATAAGTCATAGTCCTACTATGACTGAGTTCTCTCTTCTAAAGAGAAGTTGTGGCCACTATGTTCAAGCCCTGGAATCAGCCCCTAAGGCGCAATCTATCTACTTACCTCTGCTTCGGGAAAGAAGTGAATTCCATCTTGTGTAACTGAGTTTCCAGCTCCCAAATCAGACAAGTACTCAAAGAGGTAGGCATGTTGAATTGGCGATCTGGCCACTCTCACCCATACTAATCAAAGGACTGCCCTCAAAGGAAGAAGTTTCCAAAACACTTAGGATTGAAATCATGTCACCTATGGTCGTTTAGGTGAGATGTAAGTCTCCAGTATCGACGATGTTATATACATAGACGAATCATCTCGTGATCCAGTAATACAAACTCTTTGTATAGGACACCCTCATTCGCATGTCTCTACATGAATGGTCAGGATCTACCATATGTAGTAGTTCACAACACTTACAAACCTCTACAAAGCAAACTGTATCCGTACTGTCACTAGGATCAGGTATCCCACCTTAATCCTTATACTACAGACCTATTTAGGTTATCACTTAAGGTATGATCCATTTGTATATCTCATATACATGCTTAAGTTTACATACAATAATCATGGAGCTTTGTTTATTGGATATGAGTAAATGCCATAATGAAATAACACTTATTTTATTCATAAACAATGTGTATAATTACAAAGAATGAGACTTTGGGAGAATTAGGACACCAATCCCAACACTCACCACCTCGATCTGATCGAAATGTTTTAATTCTTTTACCTAATAAATTTTTTGTCTTAAATTTCCTGAACTTTTCAAGAGTTTCAAACTTGTAACTTATTAAGTAGATATAGCCATATCTAGAATAGTCATCAATAAAACTGACAAAATATTTAAATCCCTTTCGTACTCTTACATTTATCGGACCATAAAGGTCTGAATATATAAATTCGAGGGGTTTTTTGACATGAAGAATCCTTTTTCCTTCAAGACATGACTCACAAAAAGGTAAAGAACTGTCTTCTAACTGACTTAGATGACCGTTTTTAACTAATCTCTCAATCCTGTTGAGATTTATGTGACCAAGTCTGAAATGCCAAAGATAGGCGTTAGGAGAAAATTTTCATTTTTTAATTCGAGTTTCAGTTGTTTTAAACATCTCTATATTTAAAATGGATTTTGCTTTAGTTTGTTTTAACACATATAATTTATTTTCAAGTCTAGCAGAATAAATATGAACATCTCTTGAAACACCGAACACTTCATTAATTTCAAAAGATACTTTATACATATTTTGAAGTAGACATGAAATGAAGATTAAGTTTCTTTTCATCTTTAGTACATAATATACATTTCTTAACAAGACAAAAGAATCTCCAAAAAATAACTTAACATCTTCCACTGCTTTTGCTGAAATGACTTTCTCCATTCCCACCTTGAAAGTCATTACATACTTTGAGAGTTGTTTCCAAGAAATAGTTTCCTGTAGAAAAGTGCAAACATGGTTAGCGGCTCCTGAATCTAATATCCAGGTCGAGTGAGAATTTTCCATTAAACATGTTTCAAATACAAGTAAATCTTATTTACCTTGGTTTGCATTTTCTGCTTTATTCTCAGCCAAATACTTCGGGTAGTTCCGTTTCCAGCTCCCGTCTTCTCCACAATAGAAACATTTTCCTTTGGGAGCTTTATTTTTATTTGCAGAGGGTTGTTTATTCCCTTTTCCCCTTTTCTTCATTTGTACACTTTTGTCTTTAGATGAAGAATGGATAAACTCTTTTTCATTTTCATCATTGACTAATATTTCTGTAGTTCCTTCAATAAAGTAGTCAAATTTTAACTTATCTTATTCATTATGGTATTAGTATGGAAAGTTAGGTAGCTCTTTGGAAGAGAATCTAATATCATACTAATTTGACTAGTTTCGTCTATGGTAGCCCCGTGAGCTTCAGGGACATTAAAATGAACCATCATGTCTAGGACATGTTCCCGGACATTGGTTCCATCTTTCATTCTCGGGTTATAAACATATTTTATAGCCTCGTGTCGAACAGAAGATGACAGTTGTCCGGACATATCCTGTAATGGCGCCATAATTTAACGGGCCGTGGGCATGGGTTTATGTTTCTTGTTGAGCACATCAAATATGCTCGCTAAGATATAGGCCCTAGCCTTTTCATTCGCCCTCACCTACCTATCATATGCATCTCGAACACTTCGATTTTTCGTCGAACTGGGAATAGGAGGACATTCCCCCGTTAACACAAACCTCATATCATCAACTACTAATACCGTGTTTAAATTTGACTTTCAATTGGAATAACCCTAACCGTCAAATTTATTAGAAGCTAGAAGTTGTATAATTAAGTTTGACATGTTGAAAAATAAACAAATTCTATTATTAAAGTGCATATAAATCCAATTTTTAGCAGAAACCAATAAAGTACCCATAGATCTTTATTTATTTGCAACAATACTATAGTGATTTAGAATAAGTGCTACTTGAGGTAGTCAAATATCCCTTCACTAAAGACATTCTTGACTAAATACTGTCTCTAGAATAACTCCTATTTCGACAGTCATTTAGCTATCGTATTTTAATCGAGAACTTACTAGCACTTAGTAATTCTGTAAGTGTGATCTACCGTTTTCAGACCTTATAGAACGGTATGAACATGCCCCCAAACTGGAAGACAATGTGCAAGATAGAACAATAAGATCCTATTCATTTCTTAAACTTAGGTTGTTCCGAATCCTATGTTATAACCCTCCGAAGGGATCACTGCTGTTAACAACTAGCTAGTGTCGCCTAAAATCGACAGCAAGCGCAACGTAGGAATCTCAAAGTTCAAACTAATGGAGGAGACCATAGGATACGTTGACACATTTCCTTCACCCACTTACTATCAACTACTTCCCTCATTCACCTTATTATTGACCCATGTAAACACTTTCCTGTTGTACAGGTACCAGCACACATTGGAAGCGATGTGGATCGATAGGCATTCTAATTGATTAATTTTGGCAGAAACAAAAAACATGCTTAAATAGAAATTAATGGGTTTCAAGACATACCTTTGAAGAACTGTTGAAATCTCGATTTCCAATGGCTAAATCCTCCAAATCTTTGTGCAGACCACCACAAGATCTTCCCTACTATTCTCTTGGTGCTCTAGATTGAGTTGTGAGACTCAAAATAAGTTAGAATCAAAGGGAACTTGGAGAATGCTCACAACAGCAACCCAATGAAGAACACCTTATTCTCATGAATTTTCAGCTAAAATTCTTTCGGTTGCAACCTTCCAAAATCACTCCAATCTCTTCAATATATTGCAGACTATCATGCAAAGAGATTTGTTGCATGAGATGCAACTCATGCATGGAGTTATTGAAGGTTGAAGATCACGGGTTCTTTGTGAGCTACTTTGAAGATGAAGATGAAAAAACCGATTTTTTCATTTTGTGTTTTTCTATTTCCAAAATCCAAAAATGATTTAAAAATCGTATTTTATTTCTAAAATAAAAATTTATAAAATTAATTTCATAAATTATCTTTCTAATAAAATTAATAAATAATTATTTAAACAATTTAAATCATTCTAATTGATTTAATATCCAATATTAAATTAATTTTTACACAAATTCATTTTCATATATTTAAATCATATTTAAATATATATATACTCCAATTCTGTTTGATTCTAATTTGAACATTTCAAATTAACTTATCACACTACTCTAGAGCTAATCCATTTTCGAGCTAGTAGGGGGACCTTATGGACCTATAGATCATGGGCTCCAACGATCCGAGATTAATCGATTAAACTTATTAGATCGATCTAACTCCCATTCGTAAACTAATAGGTCACTCCACTAAAGCCCATAGTTGAACTTCCCTCACTATAGATATATTATGTCCACTCGATATAACCATGATTAGTAAGTTAACCCTTCACAGGTTGTTCGTAATAACGGGTGGGTTGAATCTCTGTTTTACCCCCGAAATTAAATCTTGTTCCTTATGTTTCCATTGTTCCCCTAATGAATAATTGTTTTGCGATCCGATCAAATAAACCAAGTCCCTCTCGAGCCAATAAGAGGGCGGGGCCCTTTGTTCAAGACCCAGAATCAACTCTTAAGGGAATAATCTCTGTACTATCCCTAAAAGCGAGTAGGAGTGAATTCTGTCTTGCACCCTATGTCCCCACCTATCTATCCGGTCTTACCCCTGAAATGGGAAGTTTATTGAGTCAGTGCTGTTGAGCCAACCCTCACCTATGCAAATCTAAAGATAATTCCAAATAAACAGGAGTTCATAGTTAGCTCAGGATTAAGGTCAAGTTACCTAGGTCATCCATTTGAAATAGTCAGTCTTAAACAGTAAACAACGTTATAAAGTAAGAGTGATTGATTTCGTGGTCCGATCTTGTACAAACCCTTTTGCACAAGGACACCCTCATTCTTCATGTCCCAACATGAACGAATTAGGATCACTTCGTTTATAGCACTTTACAACTCTTTGTAACAACTACAGAGCAGGCCGCATCCAATAGTGTTATCAGAATAAGGTACCCAACCTTATTCATATACTGTAGATCATTTTGAGTATTTACTTGAACCTGATCCACCTTTATGTCTCCACATATAGTTCAAGTACTCATCCAATAGTCAAGGGACTTTCAGGTTTATTGGATTTCTATTAAGCAAAACATCCATTCAATAGCACCTTATTGAACTTTCAGAATAAGTTCCATTGTTTACATATTATGAGTTTTAGGACATAAAACCCAACATTTTCGAATGGAGCAGTCGAGGTAAAATCGACACGAAGCCGAGCATGGATCTCACGGTATGAACTCTTGAGGACGTGAGAGCTAAAAACGATATATCATATATATTTTTAATCTCCCACTAAAGTGTTCTAAATGTTTTCAGTAATCTTTAACTAAGGTTTGTTATGACTAATTTTAAACAACCTAAGTCTATGTGTTCATTATCCAAGTATAACGTTTACATTTGGATTCAAAACTATGATGTCTAGGTTAAAACTAATTTTTATACCTCACACCGCTCATGCATCCTCATAAAGCTGGTTATCAATTCTGGTCATTACAGTCATAATCCCCAGATAGGGGGTGTTACGTAAACCGTTAGCTTATGTACCCCCAGCCTTAGACATGATTGTGAACTAATTGAGTTTGTAACCAAATTTTATAAGATAACGACCTATTTTAACTATTAAAACAAGTTGTTAACCTAAGGGAGCATGGTTTTTATCTTTGTTATGGATTTTAATGTCTAATTTAATTTTATAAAATTTACAAAAAAAAAAAAAAAGACATGCTAAACTATAACATACTTCAAAGCATTCAATTTTTAACATAACCTTTATACTAAAACTATTGAAAACCTATACATGCATACTATACATTATAACAATTTTATAACATACTTGAATGCATGTAACATGCTTCCTATGGTGGTATTTTTAATTCTACATGGCATACTTTATGCATATATAAAAATTATCTAATTATAACATACATCAAATGCATAAATAATTAAACACAAAAACTACTATGGTTTTGGTTTTGGAATTTCCAAGCAAATAAAAGCCTAGCAATTTAATAAATCAGCAAAACTGGCTTAAAAAATCTTTTGGACCGCTTAAACAGCCTTGAACCGGGCAAGACTCATCGAGTATCAGCAAGTAACCAACATCGAGTATGCTAGTGCACATCGAGTATGACATCGAGCATCATCAAACATCAAACATCAAATATTTCACAAAAATACCATCAAGTAGACGCCATTGACCATCGAGTAGGGCATTCAGTATCGAGTATTTCATGAAATATCATCAAGTAAATGCAATGATTACCATCGAGTATGACATCGAGCATCGAGTATTTCATGAAATATCATCGAGTATGGTATCGTGCATCAAGTATTTCATAAAATATCATCAAGAATGCCATCGAGTATCCCATCGAGCATCGAGTATTTGGCAGAAATTCGAATTTCCAGTTCCTGTTGCTTTGACCTTCTTCACTTCTTTCTTCAATTACATCCTAATTACAGCTCTAATGACTCCAACTGAATTACAGACTCTTAAACATATATTAAGACCCATCAAACAAGAGCCAATTACAAGAGTTACAACAATATTGAAAAGATTCAAATACCAAAACACTGAAAAACCATATCAGTTCACCATTTTCATACAGTTCATGAAAAACACCCACCAAACTCCAATTAACAACAATTGAATACTTAAATCATACTCTGATACCAATTGTTAGAGTAAATTAACATTCAACAGAGAAAAACAGAATCAATAAGCACTCTAATTATACTTAACTTGAGATTAAAACATGCTTCAAAGTAATTTTTATAGAAGAAGGTTTACTAAACACAATACCTTTGAAGAACCTCTTCAAGTTTAGTTGAGTTCCATGTGAAAGAGCTTCAATATTCAAGTAGACCACCACGAAGATCTTATCTACTATTCTCTTGCAAGGATTGTGTGGTGGAAACACTAAATTGAGCTGGATGTATATAAGATATGAATAGGATTTGGAGATTTCTACAGAGTTCTTCAAGAAGTTCTTGTAAGCATGAATCAAATATTCAGCTCAACACTTCAAATTTATAGAGCTTTCATAATACAAATTCATAGCTTTCATGAAAGTCATCTCCTTTTTCATGGAGAAAATGGAATTGAGTGAATAGTCTTTGATTTTGATTTTAAAAATGAATTTTCAAAGATGATTTCCAAAATCATTTTCTAAATTAAACTTATTTAAATTGATTTATTAGTTTTATAAAAATTAATTCAATTAATTAATTTTTCAATAAAACTAATTAATTAAACCTTTTAATTAATTTTGTTAATTTAATATCTAATATTAAATTAATAAAAAAAACAATTCCATCATAATGAAATTAATATTCTATAATTAATATTTAAATCATATTTTAAACGTTAATTGTTTCTCCAATTTTGTTTAATTTTGATAAAATTAAATATTTTAATTGTATCGAATACAATAAACAAAAACCCTAATTGAATTTGAACATTTCAAATTCTAAACCCTAATTTCAAATCTTATCAAGATTACTCAATTTACTAATCCAAATTACGAGCTAGTAGAGGGACTTTATGGACATATAGATCATGAGCTCCAACGATTTGTAATTAATATGTTAAACTCTTTAAACTAAATTAATCACTATTCGTTAACTACCAAGACATTCCACTATAGCTCGATAGTTGCACTCTTCTCACTGTATATATATTTCTATCCATTTTAACCATAATCGATAAGTCAATTCTTTACATGTCGTTTGTATTTATAGTTGGGTCAAAGACTACCGTTTTACCCCTATAAATACATCGTGCTCCTTAAGCTCCCACTGATCCTCCATTGAACAATTGATTTATAGTCCAACTTATGAATCATAACCCTCTCTTCCATGAGAGGGCAGTGCCTCGTTGTTCAAGACAAGACATCAGCGCTTAAGAGAACAACCCATCTGCTAACCCTAAATCAAGTAGGAGTGAATTCCATAGTGCAAACCTATGTCCCCAGCTATCTATCCGGTCTTATCACCAAAATGGGAGGCTTATTGAGCAGTGTTATTGGACTACTCTTACCTATGCAGATCAAAGGATACTCTCGAATAAATAGGAGTTCATAGTTAGCTCAGGATTAAGATTGAGTTACTTTAGGTCATTGAGTTTGATATAGGCAGTTTTAACAGTAAACGATTGTTATAAAGAAAAGTGATTATTTCGAGGTCCGGCCTTGTGCAAATTCATTGCACAGGATGCTCCCACTCACATGTCTCTACATGAATGATTTTTAGATCACATCATTTGTAGTGGTATACAAAATGGGCCGCATCCTATAGTGTCACCAAGATGAGGTACCCAATCTCATCCGTATACTTATAGACTATTTTGGCTATATGCTATAACTTGATCTATTTTTTATGTTACCACATAAAGTTGAAGTATTCATGTTATAGCCATGGATTCGTTTATTAGATTTTCATAAAAGTGTATGGAATGACCTAAACTCGCAGTTTGTAAATGTTGTTAAATATTCTATTTATCAATAAAAATGTTGTTGAGATTTTATTAAATAAATTACTATTGATATTGCATCCTTCTACGAAAATCCAATAAACGAATTCATGGCTATAACATGAATACTTTAACTATTATGTGGTAACATAAAAATGGATCAAGTTTTAGTATGTACCCAAAATGGTCTATAAGTATACGAATGAGATTGGGTACCTGATTCTGGTAACACTTTGTGTTGGGTTGTATGCCCTAAAAGTCGCAGTTTGTAAAGTTAAACATATTCTATTATCAATAAAGATGTTATTCAACATTTCTTCAATAGTTGAATCTTTAAATTGCATTTATAAAGTCTAAATCCAATAAACTAAGATCCATGACTATTACATGAATACTTGAAATTTATGTATAGACATAAAGATGGATCAAGTTCGAGTAAATAGCCAAAATGATCTATAGTATACGAATAAGGTTGGGTGCCTTATTATGGTAACACTATTGGATATGACCTACTCTGTACCGGTTACAAGTTGATGTAAAGGTGCTACAAACGAAGTGATCCTGATTCGTTCATGTATAGACATGAGGAGTGAGGGCGTCCTATGCAATGAGTTTGCATAAGATCGGACCAAGAAATAAGTCACCTTTACTTTATAATGTTGTTTACTGTTTAAGACTGACTATTTCGCTTAGATGACCTAGGTAACTCGATCTTAATCCTAAGCAAAATATAAACTCCTGTCTATTCGGGATTATCCTTAGATTTGACTTTGTAGATGTTACAAGTGTTGTAAAGCACTACAAATGATTTGATCCTGATCATTCATGTGGAGACATACGAGGGGGGTATTCTATACAAAGAGTTTGTATAAGACCAGACCATAAAATGATTAGTCTCTTTATATAACGTCGTTGATAATAGAGACTTACATTTCACTAGAATGACCATAGGTGAAATTTATTAATTATATGATAATTAATATTTATAATTTATAATTTATTAATTATATGATAATTAATATTTCGTTCAAGCCCCGAAATTAGTCCTTAAGGGAGCGATCTATCTACTTACCTCGGCTTCGGAGAAGGAGTGAATTTCATCTTCATATTAATTATCATATAATTAATAAATTATAAATAAGGAATGCCTCAATTGGATAAACCATAGTTCAAAGTGATCAAAGTGAGCCACTTATTTCTCTGAAACAAGGGATCAAAGTGATTTTCCTCATTTTTCCCAATATGTCAACGACGTTACACCATTGGGATACTTAGAATAAACTAGAGTACATATAGGATACACTAGTGCTAAAACCTTTTCTCAAGATATCTTCCAAACTGTTAGGGTCGTTGCTCCATATGTTGTTCCCTCGGTGTGAAACCAGTTGGTTCTGTAGTTTTAGAATTCTACTGATCCCAAGTACTCCATCTTCATCATTGTATAAGGGAATATAGAAAGTAAACAACAAAAAGCATGACCAAAAGAATTGTGTGAAATAAGTCAATTTATCCAGTTGAGGCATTCTTGATTGAGAAAAAATGATTCTCAATCCTATCTATATTAATTATCATATAATTAATAAATTATAAATAAATATAATAACTAACTTATCATATTATATTTATAACCTATAGTTTTAATATTTCATCATATGCAACTTATAAACTAGGGGTGTACATGGGTTGGGTTGAGGGTATTTTTCGGACCAACTCGAAATTTCAGGTTGGTTTGATTGGCTACCCAAATGATCAAAATAAAGTTTTCAACTCAACCCAACCCAACCTTTAAAATTCGGGTTGGGTTGGGTTGGGTTGTCGGGTTATAATTTTTTTTTTAATGAAAAATATGTAAATTTATATAGAACACATGACTAATAATTAATATCTCACAAACTTAAGATGCTAAATACCAAATATCTATGATATTTATTGTAAACTTTAAACAAATACAAATATCATAACAATTTTAAAATATAAATATTAAAAATTCAAAAATTAATCAATACAATGAAATCAAACTTTAAACAAGAAGGAATATATATATATATAATTCGGGTTGGGTTGGGTCAACCCAATTTTTTTTTAGTCAACCCACAACCCAACCCAACCCAACCCAATAAAAATAGAAAAATTCAACCCAACCTAACCCAAGAACAAAACTAACCCAACCCAACCCTTACATTTTGGGTTGGTTAGTCCGGGTTGTTCAGGTTGTCGGGTTATTTGAACACCCTAATATAAACTATAGTTCTTTTTCTATTTTATGGAATTTAATATAAAACATATTTATATTAATTCCTCCAATCTAATAATAATGTATCAAATACATCATATCAATTATATCATATATAATTGAATTAATTGAATTATATCATATATAATTATTCTCTTGTTAATTTGAACACTTCAAACTAACGCAAAATCTGATTCTCAATTTGAATCCATTGAGCTACCAAGGAGACCTTATGGACCTGTAACTTGAAGCTCCAATGGTACGTGAATAACTGACTAAACTCTTTAATCACGATATCCATCATCCGTTAATTGTCAGGCAGTCTACTAAAGACGGACAACTGCATTCTTCGCACTACAGATATATTTCTGTGTCCATTGGATATAACCAATCAACAGCGCAATGACACTTCACAAATCACTCATAAGTACAGTTGGGCAAATTTACCATTTTGTCCTTGTAGTTACATTTAACTCCTTAAGTACCACTGATCTCTCTAATGAACAATAAGGCATAGTCCCACTATGACTGAGGTCTCTCTTCCCAAGAGAGGGTGTGACCACTATGTTTAAGACCCAGAATCAACCCTTAAAGAAGCAATTTATCTACTTACCTCTGCATCGGGGAAGAAGCAAATTACATCTTGTATAGCTGAGTTCCTAGCTCTTCAATCAAATGAATCCTCAAAATGGTAGGCTTGTTGAATTAGCAATCTGGCCACTCTCACCTATATAAATCAAAGGATCGCCTTCATGAGCAAGAGTTTCCAATTCACTCAGGATTCAGGTCATGTCACCTATGGTCATCTTAGTGAAATGTAAGTCTCTATTATCAACGACGTTATATAAAGAGACTAATCATTTCATGGTCTAGTCTTATACAAACTCTTTGTATAGGATACCCCCGCTCGCATGTCTCCACATGGAATGATCAGAATTAGATCAATTGTAGCACTTTACAACACTTGTAATATCTACAAAGTGGGTCGTATCCGTAGTGTCACCAGGGTAAGGTATCCCTCTTTTTTCCATATACTACAAACCATTTAGGTTATTAATTTAA
The DNA here is from genome assembly GCF_009727055.1 of Benincasa hispida. Lineage (NCBI taxonomy): Eukaryota > Viridiplantae > Streptophyta > Magnoliopsida > Cucurbitales > Cucurbitaceae > Benincasa > Benincasa hispida. Next base: position 6,112,793 of record NC_052352.1, on the reverse strand, counting down.
ACAAGATCCACTTGTATGTCTCTTCATACTTGTTTATATTTACATAAAATAACCTCGGATTTTAGTTTATTGGATTGAGTAAATGCTTATAAAATAACACTTATTTTATTAATAACAATATGTTTATACGGAGTTTACAAACTACGAGACTACCAGGAGATTTAGGACACCATTCTCAACAATTTCCCACTTTTCCTAAAGCCTAGGGAGAGTAATGTACAATACAAAGACAGTACAAAACACAATAAACTAGGGCATACACTATACCCAGTAACAGGCTCAACAGTGTTGGCTCAATAAGCCTCCCATTTTAGGGGTAACACCGGGTAGATAGCTAGAGACATAGGGTTCAATAAGGAATTCAATCCTATTCGATTTAGAGATAGGAAAAAGGTTGTTCTCTTAAGTACTGAATCCAGGTCTTGAACAAGGGGCCCCACCCTCTCATTGGTTCGAGAAGGATTCGGCTTAGTGATTGGATCACAAACCAATTATTCATTAGAGAATTAGTAGGCACTTAAGGAACAAGACATAATATCAGGGGTAAAACAACATATTGACCCAACTATTATTACGAACAACTTGTGAAGAGTCGACTTACTAGTTATAGTTAAATCATGTGGACACAAATATATCTACAGTGAGGAAAGTGCAACTATCGAGCTATAGTGATGTGACTTGATAGTTAACGAATACTGATTAATTTGGTCTAAAGAGTTTAACCAATTAATCTTAATCGTTAGAACTCATGATCTGTAGGTCCATAAGATCCCTCTATTAACTCGTAAAACATGAACACCTTGAATTAATAAATTGAGTAAATTTGGAATAATATCAATTTGAATTATTCAAATCGAATTTCAATGGAGAATGTTCAAGTTGAAATTAAGGTTTGAATTTGAATAAGTTCAAATTCGAATTAAGGTTTGTTCAATTAAACGTTTAATTTGTTGAAATTAAACGTAATTGGAGTGTCAATTATATTTAAATATTGATTTAAATATTAATTAGATGAATAAGATTCATATTTAAAATTAGGTGTGATTAATTTAATATTTGATATTAAATTCAATTAATTAATTAATTAAAAATAAAATTAATTTTCAAATTAAATTCAATTTAAGAAATTAGATTTTGTATTTAATAATTTGGATTAATTATGAATTAATTAAATATTTTTTAAATTAATTTAGAATTAATTAAAAAATTGGAAATTAAGATTTTTAGAAAATAGAAAGGGGCTCTTAGTGGGTTTTTCCTATTGGGGTTGATACCCTAAACTCTCGTAGGGTCCTGTAATATATAAGCACCTGTATGAACAAACGCTTATGATGTAATCATATGAGATATTTTATTCACTGTTGTCTATGAAATATGAGATATTTTATTTGCATTTACCACAAACTAATAAACTAAGATCCTTGGTTGTCGTTGTAACTTAAGCATGTATGTGGATCATGCCTTAAGTGATAACCTAAATGGTTTGTGTATATGGATATAGGAGGAAAATCTTATCTTAGTGACACTACGGATACAACCCGCTTTGTAGATAGTTACAAATGTTGTGATGTGCTATAGATGGTCTGATCCTGATCATTCATGAAGGCATGCGAGCGAGGGTGCCCTACACAAAGGAGTTTGTATAAAACCGGACCACGAAGTGTTTAGTCTCGTTATATAACACCGTTCATGACAGAGACTTCATTTTACTAGAATGACCATAGGTAACATGACCTTAATCCTAAGTGAGTAAGGAACTCTTGCCTATAAGGGCGGTCCTTTGATTTGCATGGGTGCGAGTGACCAGATTGCTGACTCAAACCTACCACTTTAGGGATTCGTCTGATTTGGGAGCTGGCAACTCAACTATACAAGATGGAATTCACTTCTTCCCCGAAGCAAGGTAAGTAGATAGATTGCTCCCTTAAGGGCTGATTCCAGGGCTTGAACGATGTGGTGCCACACACCTTCTCATGGCCCGAGAGGTGTCCACTCATAGTAGGACTATGATGTATTGTTCATTAGAAGGATCAGTGGTACTTAAGAAGTTAGATGTAACTATAGGGGCAAAATGATAAATTGGCCTAGTTGTACTTACAAGCATCTGTGAAGGTTATTGTACTGTTGATTAGTTATATCTGATGGACACAGAAATATATCTGCAGTGAGAAGAGTGCACCTGTCGGTTTGTAGTGGAGTGTCTGGCAGTTAACAGATGGTGGATCTCGTGACTAAAGAGTTTTGTCAGCTATTCACGTACCGTTGGAGCTTCAAGCTACAAATCCATAAGGTCCCCTTGGTAGCTCAATGGATTCAAGTTGAGAATAAGTTTTTAGGTCAGTTTGAAGTGTTCAAATTGACAAGAGGACGTTTGATTATATATCATATGATTGAACTGGTTCAATTATATATGATATAATTGATATAATGTATGAGATACATTAATTGGAGGAATATGATATAAATATGATTTCTATCAAGTAAAGGAGAAAAGGACTATGGTTTAAATATTACATAGATGTGATATTAAAACTATGGGTTATAAATATAATATGATAAGTTAGTTATTATATTTATTTACAATTAAAATAATTATACGATAATTATAGGCGGTTTCTCCTTTAACCGTGTGTGAAGTGGGAGGTTTTATTCAGTTTTCATAACTGAAGGATAAAATGAAAAATGTTTTCATTTTGTAAGAAATCGTTTCATTAAGTACACTGTTAATCGTTTAGCTCACGATAGACTACATGACAGCCTTCGAGTGTTTGTCTAAACGATCCTGTACACGTGCTATTCTCTAAACGATTGTGTAGAATTTTACTAAACGATCATGTGGCTAGCAGATTTACTAAACGATCATGTAAATGATCACGCCTTTACTAAACGATCGTGCACCTGCTGAGTTTTACTAAACGATCAAGCACATAAAGTCTATACGATAGACAATTCATTCTCCCACATGCTTGGTCGTGTATGCGATCGTAGTTTCCTCCAACCCTCTACTAAATTCATACCAGAGCCCACACCTCCTGGATTCTCACTCCGCGAATACCAAGGTTACTGAACAGTGGTGTTCAAGAGATTACTTGTTCATGGAGAAGTCTGTTCGTGACTAGTAGACGATTGGGTTAGCGTGCTAAGTGGCAGCGAGAGGTTGTTGGTCTAAGTTCTTCACGAGAGCGAGAGATCTGTGGAAGAAGAGTTCTTCAAAGGTAAGTCTCTCACTCCTTTTTTATTTAATTTCTAAAGCATGCCGTAATTTTGTTAGAAAATGCATAACTAGTTTGTATGTTTGTGAATGCTTGTAATCCTGTCACAATGAATTTGGATCGATCGTGCTTCCGCTCATGGGTTCTCATTGATAAGATTTCCTTCATTTCCCACATTTGAAGCAAGGAGGAGTCCCCATAATCCCACCTAATCCATTTGAATCTTAAAGTAGCTGCTGGCAATCTGAAAGTTGAGGGTAGTTTACATGTTGCTGAGTGATAAAACACTCTGATTTGAAGAAGTTACAAAGGTTGATTGAGCTGAGAATTGGTTATGAGAGTTCATCTTCTTCACACTAAAAAACCTAGAAATATTACTTAAAAAATTGACTCAAATTCAAGTACCACCACTCAATTTCAAGGCTGAGAATAGTAGAGAAGATTTCTTGGTGGTTCACTATAGATTTGGAGCTGAATTAACGTGAAAAGCAGCTTGGATTAGGGAGATTTCATCAAAGGTATGTAAATTGAAACCCTCTTGTGATTTTCTGCAAAGCATGCTTTAGATTTCAAACTAAATATAATTAAAGTACTTATTGATTATGTTTGCTTCCATTGCATGCTAGTATATCCTATCATATTGGATGCGGCCCATTTTATATACTAATACAAATGATGTGATCCAAAACTCATTCATGTAGAGACATGTGAGTGGGGCATCCTATGTAATGAGTTTGCATAAGACCGTACCTCGAAATAATCACTTTTCTTTATAACAACCACTAATGGAGGATCAGTGGGAGCTTAAGGAGCAAGATGTATTTATAGAGGTAAAACGATAATCTTTGACCTAGATATAAATACGAACGACCTGTGAAGGATTGACTTACCAATTATAGATAAAATGAACATAAATATATCTACAGTGAGGAGAGTGCAATTATCGAGCTACAGTGGAATGTTTTGATAGTTAACGAATAGTGATTAATTCGGTTTAAAGAGTTTGAAATTAGGGATTAGAATTTGAAATGTTCATGATCTGTAGGTCCCTCTACTGGCTCGTAATTTGGATTAGTAAATTGAGTAATCTTGAAAAGATTTGAAATTAGGGATTAGAATTTGAAATGTTCAAATTCAATTAGGGTTTATATTTATTGTATTTGTTACAATTAAAAGTTTAATTTTATCGAAATTAAACGAAATTGGAGAAATGATTAATGTTTAAATATGATTTAAATATTAATTTAATTAATTTCATTTTGATGGAATTGGATTTTATTAATTTAATATTATATATTAATTTTTTTAATTAAAAGGTTTAATTAATTAATTTTATTTAAAAATTAATTATTTGAATTAATTTTATAAAACTAATTAAATATGTTTAATTTACATAATTTGTTTTTGAAAATATTTTATGAAAATCATTTTTGAAAATGGTTTTCAAAGTGGATATTTCCAAAATGTTGTAAATCTCCACTAAATCTTCAGCCACTTTATTCATTTCTCCATTTTCTCAATCAAGTAGGAGTTGCCCTTCATGCAAACCATGTATTTGCATGGTCTAAGCTCTATAAATTGAAGTGCTGAATTGAATTATGATTCATACTTACTAAGAACTTCATCAGCAACTCTGCAGAAATTATCGAACCCTCTTCATATCTTATATACTTCCAGCTCAATTCAGTGTTTCCACCACACAATCCTTGTAAGAGAATAGTAGGAAAGATCTTAGTGATTGTCTACTTGAATGTTGAAGCTCTTTCACTTGGATTTCAGTTGGATTTGAAGAAGATACTTCAAAGGTATTGTGTTCAGCAAACTCTCTTCTATAAAGGTTATTTTGAAGCATGCTTAAACTCAAATTAAGTATGATTGAAGTGCTTATTGATTTTTTTTTATTCCGCTGCACGTTAATATACTCTTACAAGAAGGATGCAATATTAATAGTAATTTATTGAATAAAAAACTCAACAACATTTTTATTCTAATATGTTAACAACATTTACCAACTGCGAGTTTAGGCCATTCCCAACAAAAATAATTATTACAAGAGAATCTTAACAAATAAAATATAATATTGTTATGAGATAATTTTACCTTTATTTAAAAGAAACTTAAATCTTATTAAGAAATATGCAATCTAATTAAGGAAATAAATATCCTAATTTAATTTTTCATAAATAACAATTATATTCCAAGATATACAAAATATAAACTAATTAAAAAATATCCACTAGAAGAATTCGGGCTAACCGACATTAAAGGGCTTCAATAACACCAATAACACAGCCTTTAATGTCGGTTGCAACCGATATTGAAGGTCTTTAATGTCGGTAAAGTTCTTTAGTGATTAAAGGTCTTTAATGTCGATTGCAACCGACATTAAAGGCTGTTTTTTTTTAATTCTTAATCGACATTGAAGCCCGAATCTATCCTTTTTTTAAAAATTCCATTGTTGTATCTATTTTTTTGGTCAAATAAGTTAAAAACGACATTATATGTCTTGTGTTGGGTCAGGAAATGTCCGTGTTTTATATTAAAAAGTATAGAAAATTTTACATGGCGAGCCCATCAATATTTGACTTCCACCTATGAATTTATCCACAAACAAGAATCAATATTTCCAATCTATTACATATACTCATCAATATTTGTCTTCCACCTATGAATTTATCCACCAAAATTTGCAAAATAATACCAGAACCAGAATATTTGCATGGCGAGCCCATCAATATTTGCCTTCCAATCCATTACATTTACATTCATTCTAAGCTAGTATTTACATTCTATTGAGACAAAAAAAACAAGAATTACATCCTTACACAAATCGGCCAACAAAACTTGCCCATTGGTTCCGAATTAAGTCGATCTCTCCTTGCGTATATGCATCTGTTGTATTGAACTACAAAAAGGGAAAAAAAAAAAGAAGATAAATTCAACATAAGTTTACGTCCATTTATTAAATTAAAGCTAGTACTATATAAAAAATAAATAATTTACGTACGAGGCTAGCATATTCAACTAAAAAGTTTTACATTATCCATATAACTAAAAAGTAAAAAAGCCCCTTAAAGCAACACCAAAACTTCAATCATCTAAAAAGCACACCAATGGATACAAGACTTCAATCAAATGAAACCACAAAAAACATCTCCAACTAAAAGATGCTATCGAGGGTCAATCTTAGATTATCTAAACAATATTCCAAAGACGAATTAGATTCAAATTGTTTGTAACTAAAAGCAAATACAACACAGAAATACATCACTGAACTTCTACCATTTATCTGTCACAATGGCATTTTACCTTTCTAAATCGAAACTAAATGTTAATCAATGCATGAGCATAGACAAATGTTAGTGAAGCCCCAAGCTGCAAGATGTTTTGTTCGCTTCAATGCAGATATGACTTAACCTTTTTGAAACAATGGTGCTCTACTATACCTCGTCTATCCAAAATAAACTCAACTTTCTCCCCAGTTCTTTACTCGTTAGACTACGTAAATAGTCACCAATTCTGATATGACAAACCATTACAAGGGCAAGAGAATGTAGAGAATGATTATCAAGAATATACAATAAAAAGATTACAGATGATCATCATATCGGACGGTAAAACTTTAGGATTTTTTATATATGCAAGTCTTTGAGTCAGCTTGTGCACCTTGACTATTCTCACAGACGAACTATGTAGGCCTACTAAATTTAGTTGCCAAAGTAACTCATAGAATATTAAATCCATCATAAGTGGCCACTGGCTTGAATCATTCCCACTAAGCTCTTTATCATTTACATGGCCTTGACCACTAGTCCAACCCATGGTGGCTTAAAATTCGATGTAAACAACCAAAGCCAAGAGAATTTTATCAAAAGCAGTAACCTCTTTACAAGATAAATGTCTTATGTATAGAGAAAGGCCCAAGCTAACTGCCTACCTACCCAAATAAGTAGCAAAAATAAATTAAAGAATCCAAGATCTGAAACAAAAATAAAACTAACAGCTGCAAGATAACAAAGCAAAAGAATACTAATAAAACCAAAACGACTCAACAGTGGTTACACCCAAAATTCTAGGCTTATAGGTTCCCCAGCTTTACAAAATGACATATTAAAATCTCCATGCTTGGTGGTTGTAAAGAATCCACCAGTAAAATATCACCATAAAGTTAAAGAGTAATAGAACGCTGAGGTATATTACACAGTATACCTGCAATGACGTTAAACACGACACACTCTATCGGTCGCTCTGGAATCACAATGTGAATGGGGATCCAAAATGGTGGGTTTGCATTGGAACTAGAAAAAGATAAAAACCATGATGATCATTTAGAAGACAAATGTTACAAAGCAAAAATTAGAAAGAAGGTTTCATCGGAGGGTAACAACATTAGAAGCTCTCTAATTAGAGCATATATTAGACACCGTGCCTAAAGAAGGGGAAAAATCATTTAGCATGGATTCACAGGGCATTCTAACATAAATAAGCGTAGCTGTAAGATGAACTTTAATTGTACAACTAAATTCCTTCAATTCTTGGCATATATAGAGCAAAAAGTTTCTAGAAATGCAAACAACTCAAGATGGTATACGATTTATTTCATTGTAACTTCCTTTGAAATGAAACCACAAACCTACATGACTAATCCAAAAGACTATAAAAAAATAAACGAATGCTAACCTCGAAATTCTCGCACATGTCTCGGATGCACAGGCAATAGCATTTAGCTTGCCACACCAAGCAACAGCACTGGAAAAAAAATGAGCAGAGAGTTAAAATTGAAGCTCCCTGAAGTTAAAGCATAAAACTACCGAACTAAGGTATTAGTCATTGGGCGATCTAAGGAAAAGATCTAAGGAAGAGATAAACATCTATAGTAGAAAAAAACTTGAAGATCATCAGGAAGGTACTGATGCTTCATGGAAAGGTCCATGGTTCGCTTCAAATGCTGATTGCCTATATCAACAACCTCCCTGGGGAGTCGATTCAAAGCCTCCTTCACATCAATATCATAATATGGATCATATAGATCGAATCAAAGACCTAACATAGTAACACAACCCAGAATCAATCTCCACGGAACAAAATTCAAAATCAACACCATAGAAAAAGAAACGATTAGGGTTTCAATTACCATAATTACGGAGGCGTTGGGTCGATCTGGCGATGAATCCCCAATCTTCTTCTTTGGGTCAATGAAGAACTGCAAAAAGGACGCCATTTCGATCTCTCTCCTTTCTTCCTCCGGAAAAATTTACTCTCTGATTTTTCCGTTAGAACAAGATTTGTTAATGAACATGAACTTCAGGCATGGACAAATTCAATCTATGAACATGAGCTGCACAATGGCTAGATCTGGCGTATGGCTTGCAGATTGGTGAGAGTGAGAGAAAGAGAAGAAAGATCAGAACTTCAGGCGGTGGATCTACTTTTTCGTGGGTTAGAGAGAGAGTTCGACATACCAAAATTTAGGATTTACACATAACAAAATTTAGGTCTTTCTTCTCAATAACAATCAACAATCAATCAATAGATTCTTTGATTTACACATCCAACAATCAATCAATAGATCAGGATTTACACATAACAAAATTTAGGATTTACACACCTAAACGTTTGTTCTTCTCTGAGCGATGTTCTTCAAGACCTATAGTATTTGGAAAAAGAGATTTCTCTATACGAAATTAAATTTTGCCTCTTTCTTCTTTGAAAACAACAACACAATAACAAAAGTATGAGTACAATCTTAAATCATACAACATTTCAGTTTTAGGTTCTGAAAGTTTACTGCATAGGATATGCACAGTATGAAGCAAAGCATGAGATAGAACTTCTTCAAGTAACTTCATCAATGTTCTTGTCCAACAATGCTTACATCCATCAGCTTTAAGGCTTATATCACACAATAATTGTAGTAAACGTTCCAAAAGCTTATTGACAAAATTGTGAAATCCTGTTTTCTTGGTTAGGTGAATCCACAAAAATTTAGCAAAAGGTTCAAGCATTATGCACGAAAATTTAATAGCAAAAATGGCTATATCTCCACCTTCCGAGTTATTTATATAAATTATGTGAAGAAACTCGAGCACTGCATTAATTTAGAAATCCAAGCATCTAAATTATAGAGATTAAATTCTAATTACAAATCATAGATACTAAATTTTAACTATATAACATTGGTTCCACCATGTACAAGTAAAACTACAACAACAAGAGTATTGGGATGGGTCACTCCATTTTTCAAATTGAACCCCAATTTGTTCGATAGAAGCAGTAAAATAAACGACAATGAACTCAATTAGGCATCAAATCATTTAAGTCAAACAACACAATGAGGTAACTGATTCTCATACTAACGGACTCACTGGCAGAGACGACCAGTAAAAAAATGGATATAAGAAAATATCATACTAACGGACGACTCACTGGCATACAAACAATATATAAGATAAGCATCAATTCATTTCAGTAAGAAAATGGATATAAGAAAATATCATACTAACGGACGCGATGGAGATCAACCATGGCAGAGACGACCGACGACTCACTGGCAGAGACAACCAAGACCGACGACCCACTCACAGATTTGTACACACGGCTATAGATTTGAAAATGACAAGACTAATAGAAATAAATTCTTGAATCTTCCAAAAAATATTAGGCTCTTCCGACCTACCTACCAAGGAACGAATATTAATTACATAGAAAGAATTACATTGCAAATGGTCAGTGAGTCGGTTAGCTTTCCATTGCAAACGTTTCTAAAAAACCAAACACAAACGATACATAAAAAATTACAGCATAGAGAAGGAGCAACGATTCATTGATTGCAATAAAGAACATTGCCAAAGCAACAAAATCCGATTGAAAATTTAATGCAAAAAAAAAAAAAAAAAAACAGAAACTCACAACTCCACCGGAAGTGATGGTAGCTCGGATCGAGGGGACCGACGGACGGCCGACGGTATCGTTTATGATTTAAATCCTGATGGACTACGGATGACCGACGGACTGCCAAAGCCTTAAAGCCCAAAATTCTCGGATCGATGGTTGGAGACTGAAGGACAACGGACGAAAACTTGATAGAGATTGACGGAGACCAACGGACGGCCGGTGGACAACCACGGACGAACGGGCAATGAAGTAGATCGGTTAGGGTTTGGGTAAGAGAGAAATGGAGGCCGGCAAGAGAGATAATTGTTTAATTTTTAATGTCGGTTTAAAACCGACATTAAAGCCCATCTTCAATATTGGTTTAAAACCGACATTAAAGATCCATTTTTTTAAACCGACATTATACATTTGATTTCACTTTTTCCAACCGATATTAAAGCCTAAAATTCTTCTAGTGATCTCAAACAAATCTTTCAAATATAAGAAAATTAAGATGCATGATTTGCAATGTATGATAGAATTTATACATACATTACACAACAATTGATGCATGCATGATTTATAACATCGGTCACGACATCTATGATATCATAAACAGGATAAGAACAAATATAAGAAACTACCTTCTAGCAAAGGAATAAAACTATAATGAATTACACATGTTGAATGTGAAACCCGGATTTCCATTTTTCCTACTTAAGCAGGTGATTAAGGGAATTAACTTAGTGTAAGTTAAATCCTATGATAAAGGGAAGGAAGTTTCTAAGTGTTGAATGGATTCTGCTTGAATAGCTTGGAGATAAGCCTTAACTAGTTTGGTTTTAACGCATGAGATGAGGCTTAGTATAGTATGAAGCCGAAGGTAACCATGTGTGAACTTGTGAGGTTGAATGCATGATTGGCCGAGGCATTGGCAAGAGGCATTGCCCAAGTTGCTCATGCGTTGAGGATACGTGAGCGAGAGTAGAGAAAGCGAGATGTTGAGCGCAAGGCGCTAGGCAGATCATATAGTGGTAAGCGGCACTACATGATGAGTTAGGTGATCGTGTAGTTATAAGCGGTGCTAAACGATGGGAAGTGATGCGCTAGGCGATGGAGCTATACAATAGGCAAAGACACAACACGATCAGTGTAAGCGCTAGACGATAAGCGTGGAAGCTGGGCGATAGCACTATACGATAGCGTTAAGCGTTGAGCAGGCGCTAGACGATGAGCATAGATGCTAGACGATGCGTGGGTGTTAGGTGATAGACTACACGATAGGTGGAATACTAAGTGATGGGCGTTGCGCGATAGACACAGGCACTGGGCGATGATGCTATGCGATGAACGGATGCGTTAGACGCTAAGGTGTCAGCACTACACGATAGAGCTAAACGATAGGTGCGATAGCTAAGCGATAGGCTATGCGTGAGATAGTTGAGAGCGAGATGTTTACTAAACGATTGAGCACACGATCGGGTGTTAGTTATAAGCAATGGACGCAGGCACTAAATGATTACAGCAAGAGGCAGCGAGATGTTTAGTAAACGATGGAGCTAAGCGATGATGTGCAAAAAGCTGCACGATGGACTAAACGATGGAGTGGTGCTGAGGCTTGCGTTACGTAAGGCTAATGAGCTCACTCGGACAAATGGCTATACCGAGGGAAGGTTGAACTTGAGTTAGTAAGAGCTGCACAAATAAAGTTTCATGCAAAGGAAGTTTTATGCATGAGGAAGAAAACTCAAGTAGATGAGTGGCATTAGAGTAGGTGAATGTCAAGGGAGTAGGTGGTGGCAAAACATGGTGCAAACACTCCAAAGTAGGAGGTGTCATGCGTTGGAGGCCTTAAGAAATGAGAAGGATCGTTTCCTTTGGCCTATAAATACCACCACAAGATGTCTCTTTAATTCATAAGCCAAATCCTATTCCAAGAATGTAAGGAAGAGTGTTAGAATGTAGATTCTAAGGAGACCATGTGTTGATCATGAAGGCCATGCGTTGGGAGTAAGACTATAGTCATGAAGTTCCAAGAGGAGGAGATGCTATCGGACAGTGAAGTTTGGAAGTAGCATCAATTTGGGACGAGGATTTCTCCCAGAATACTCGTGTATTTGGAGTGATTCCAAAGCCACCTGAAATCTCTAAGAGTCTAGTTTTTAGGGTAGGGCTTCTGAAGAATAAGCTCCAAGGAATCTGGCTGGAGAGTAAGGAAAAGGCAGAAGGGTTGAGCTATCGAATAAGCTTGAGCCAGTCTTGATATTTTGATGATTCCGGCCAAAACACAAGACATTCTAAGCTAATATTTTAAGGTAAGCTTTCTGAGACATTTTAGAGCGTTTTTGTAGAAGGAAGCATCTCGAGATAAGGCTTAGAACTATAAGTAATATGAGCTTAAAATTAAAACTGGAATTTAGGGTCCAAAAGGGAGCCCGAGAAGACTAAGGAACTTCTAGAAAGGAAGATTCCTACCTTACCAAGGTGAGTGGTATTTCTTTTATGTCTTAAGCATATCTTTTAGAATAAATTGTTATTCTTATGTTATGAATGAGTATTTAGCATAAGAATGATATTATATGATAGGGATAGTCAGGGGGTCAATAGACCTAGTTCCTAAGTCCGTAGCAGAACCTTATAGGATGGTCAGGGGACTGAGAGGTCTAGTTCCTGAGCCTGTGGAAAGAACCACATATGGGATGGTCAGAGGGTCAACAGGCCTAGCTTTTGAGCCCATAAGCGGGGAGTTATGTGCGTATAGGGAACAAAGGGAACGCCAAAGAATAAGCTTTTACGATTAATAACAGTTAACTATCTACCGTGTGTGTAGATAGAAGTTGAGACTAGACTCATTCAAAGCTAAGGTTTGAGTATTAGCCTCATATATATGATATGCTTGTTATTTATGAGTTGAAATAGACTCTAGAAGTTGCCCACTCACTAAGCTTTGTGAAGCTCATTCTGTTATTTCATGTTTTTCTTCTCAAGTAGCGAAAGGTGAGGAGTTCCAAGGTGCTGCTAAGGTCAAGGTCTGCCACAAGTCACAGTCACACTTCTGAGGCTTTAAGAGTTGTTGTAAACTTTGTAGTTAAATCTTGGAGTTGTATAAATGTTACATTGTTGTAATAAAATGGGCTTACTCAATCAGTTGTTGTTTATCTCCTTGACTTAAAGTTTACTGAGTATAGTAAGGTAGAGATGGGCAGTAGGTATCACAAAAAGGGTGGTATCTGCAGTCCCTCACGCATCCCCTCGAGCTCAGGGCGGGATGTGACATTGAATGTTATCCTAATAAAAGCATTGATAAAATATTGATATGCACGATATCGACAAAACTATGATATCAAATGCCTAACAAAAGCGCTACAAATGTCTCTTGGAGTATTTATTAAAAATCAAATTGAACTTGAAAAGACGGAGATGATGAGAATGTCTACAAATAGTTAGCAAAATAAAAAATTAAATTGATGATAAAATTCAACGTACTTTGAAATGCATTTGTGTGCATGTGATATAGATTAGAGAGAGGTTTGCACAACAACTCGTAAGGTTTGTTTAAATATTTTACCCACAAAATCACATCTGCTTTAATTTCCTAACTCAATTTCATAACAAGAAACTAAAGATTAATTATAATCTCAAAGTGGAAAAAAAAGCTGAAAAACTCATAAGTTTGGACTCATGCCTAAGGATTTTAATTTCAATGCTCACATAAGACTTATATCAAGTTTACAATTTGATATAATCAAATGTAAAATCTAATATTAAATATATATTAACAATCAATTTAGGAACACATAAATCACATATATGGTTTAAATAGAGTACTCACTTTCTTTGAACTTTAATTTTAAATACCTCAATAATATGTATGGTCTTTATCGTTCTTGGTATTTCAATGAATCAACTCTAATCTCAACAAAATCTCCCAAGTGGTACAGACTCGTGTTGATAACGTGCAAATGAAATAAGAAGAATAATATGAACAACAAAATAATAATGAAAGCAAGACAAGAGAGAAAAGTAGAAGAGAAGAAGTAAAGAGTTAATATTGAACTCAATTGCGGTGTCCTCTACAAGGACACCTTATCATGGTGGAGTGTATGTCACAAGGTAAAAGTTAATGGGGGGAAGTTATGGGATTGGATAACCTATGAAGGGTATGGGTTTGTTGTAACATAAATAAGTTATGGATATCTACAATATTACATTTACAATACTTTTAACTTTAAGGAATTTTTTAAACATTTTTGAAACATTCTTTTAAACTTTTCAAAGTCCAACTTACATATTTTAATATATTAAAATTTTAAAGAATACATTTTTGTAATGTCAACTTGAACATAGCTCAATTGGTTGAAGCATTAATAATTTTCATTTAAGGTTGTAGGTTCGAATCTTCACAAATGTGAGGATTTGAACTTATGACCTTTAAAGGTTATTATTAGCACTTTAACCTCTTGAACTATGTTTAAGTTAACTTTTGTGATTTTGAAGATCTCATATCTCACATTTGTTCTATAAAAATTTACGAAATTGATGTAATTTGGAGGACAACAATTTTTTAAAATAAAATAAATAATAATACGAAAAAAATATAATATTAAAATAAATAACTAAAATTTTAGAAAATAAAATATGTAATAATCTTAAAAGAATACAATATATTTGCTCTCCCTCATGGAAACATTACTCGAGATCTCTAAATCACCGCTTCTAGTGTTGTGCACAAATTTGTCAAAGGTTGCAGTAGGTAATCCCTTTGTAAATAAGTCGATCAAGTTATCCTTCAAATAAATTTGTTGTATAGTGATGTCGTCATTTTCTTCAAGATCATGAGTGTAGAAAAACTTTGGTGAAATATGTTTTGTTCTATCTCTTTAATATATCCTCAGTTTATTTGAGCTATACATGTTATGTTGTGTTTGTATAATATAGTTGGAAGATTTTTACTGAAAGACAAACCATATGTTCCACGAATGTGCTGAGTCATTAATCTTAGCCATATGCCTTCTCGACTTGCCTCGCGAATTGCAAGAATTTCAGCATGATTTGAGGAAGTTTCCATTATGGTTTGTTTCACTGATTGTCATGATATAAAAATTCTTCTCCATGTACTAAGCAACCTATTTAAGATCTATCTTGTATGGGTTAGATCAATAACCTACATCTTCACAACCAACTAAATCACAATTAGATTTGATAAAGTAAATCAATGTAAGTTAATTCATAACATATGTTTAACTCTACTCTAATTTCTTTTTTTTGAGAGAAATATTATATTTATGTAACAAAATTACTAAAAATACTACAACAGATAGTATATAAGCTAGTAAAGATATAAGTGCACTTCTTTTCCAAAATTATAGTTCTTTAGGTCCTAAGGTTTTCATTATCTTTCTAATATCATATTATATAATTTTTCGCACAAAGTGAATGAACCATCCTAGGAATGTTCAATGATGTAACTAGTCCATATAAGACTTATGATGCAATTTCATATGCTTTATGCTCTATTTGCAAGCTAAGGCAAAAACTTATCATCTCAATTTCTTTTTTTAAGAAACTTTATTGCCTTTGGAATCACTTCAGGAGTTTATTCTCAAATCATCAACATATATATAAACAATATATAGTAAATCTCAGGTTGTGACTTCTTTATAAAGGCATATGGACAAATAGGGTTATTTTTTTACTCTTATACCATCAAATATTTAATTAAATGATTATATCACATTCGTCAGGAATGTTTTATAAGAAGCTCTATGATATATATATAATTATCTAATATTTGAATTTTATGAATCTAGTACCTTTAATCGTTCAAGGATTTTCATAAGTTAAATATCATTATTAAGAGATTCGTATAAATGTGGTATGACTACATTCATAAGATTTATATTAAACTTTTTATATACGATAAGATAAATTGGATATTTCATGGTATTGTACATCGACCATTAGATAATATATTTTCTCATAATCAATATCAATCTATTGCAAGACTTATTATGGGATTCGTCTCATTTTATATCTTGTAAGTTCACTCTGTTTTTCTTACAAATACTCCACCCGTATCCCATATGTTTGACATTCTCTGATGTCTGGATTACTAGTCCTCACAATTTAAAAAATGAGTTGATTTCTATTTGGTTGTTTCTTTCCACATAAGTCAATCTTTTCTATGTCGACATTTTTCACACTCACTTTAATAAATAATATCGTGAATAACATTGTATGCAAAATTATTGTGAACTATTATAAGTATGATTTAATATTTTTCTTGTCTTGACATATAAATTATCGAGATCTCTTTATTATATCCTCATTTAATTCAAGATTTTTAAGAGTACTCATATTCAGGATTTCTTCTGGAACTCATTTGTCTACCATGCTTCTGGCGTCTTCTAGGCTCATTAATGATAACTTATTGTGTTGGGATATCAATTTTCGATGGAACATTTGCAGCTGGTATATGTGATTTAGTTACTTTCTTAGCATCTATAAATACACTTGGTAATTGATTTTGCTACATTTTGCAAATGAATTATTTTTTAAACTTCAAGTTCACATTGATCTGTGAGGGTATCTAAATGAGACAATAACGATAGATTCCATGTAATTTCTTCTTCCAACTTCTTAATTCTTCCCCTTAATGTTGGAAAATTTGTCTCATTAAAATACAAATTGTGCAGTAAATATATCACCTGTCGGGGATTCAATATATTTAATAATTGATGGGGAATCAAATCCAACATATATTTCTAATCTCCTTTGAGGACCCACCTTAGTATGTTGTGGTGGAGCAATTGGAACATATATTGCACATCAAAAAATTCTTAGAAGGGAAATATTTGGCTCATGGCTACAAGCTAATTGTAACGATGAGTACTTATTACTGGCCCAATACGTTTAAGTGATGCAGCATGCAAAATAGCATGTCTCCATGTAGATGTAGGAAGCTTAGCTCTTATAAGCAATAGTCTAGCAATTAATTGCAAACACTTTATAAATGATTATGCTAAACCATTTTGAGTATGAAAATGAGCTAGAATGTTCGACACTTATCCCAATTGGCATACAATTTTTATAGAAAGTTTGGGATGTAAACTCACCAGCCTTATCAAGACGAATAGTCTTAATTGTATAATCAGAAAATTGTGCTTTTAACTTAATTATTTGAGTAAATAATCTTGCAAATGCAAGGTTTCGAATTGATAATAAGCACATGTATAATCATAAATTGGATGCGTCTATTAATACCATAAAATACTTAAATGATCCACTTAGTGGGTTAATAGGTCCATGTATATCACCATGAATTTGTTCTAAAAATACAGGTGATTTAATTCCCACTTTAGTTGATGATGATCTAATTATTAATTTTTCTTGAGAGCAAGCTGAAGAAATTCTTATTCAAGAGTATCTACGAGCGGTAGCAGATCTTTCCAATTCATTGTGATAAAATTATCGCAAATACATTCAAACATACTTTTATAATGCTAAAGAGATCAAGAAATCATACCAGATGAAGATTTCTTCTTCACAGCAATTCCGAAGCCCAACCATCTACCTCAAACAGTCACCACTCGAACAAAAGGAAATGGAGAAGACAACACCACTTAGAGCCCTTAGTATTCTTGAAGTGAGAATCCAAAGTGTGGGCTTTGTTCGGATTTGGTAGAAGAAAGGAGGAAGAGTGACGTACTCAACAATCAAGCAAGTGGGAGATGCAGTCGTCTATCACATAGACAATATGCTTGATCGTTTAGGTAAAGTATACGATCGTGTAGTAAAAGTAAGCGATTGTCTATACGATCGTGTAGGAAAAGGTAAACGATCGTCTAAACAATCGTGTAGGAAAAGGGTGAATGATCGTCTGAACGATCGCGTAGGAAAAACTAAGTGATCGTCTATACGACCGTTTAGTAAATATTGAGAGTTAAACGATCGCTTAGGAAAAAGGTAAACGATCGTTTAGGTAATAGCACGCGATGGTGTAATTGGTATGCGATCGCTTAACAATATCATATATGTAAGCGATCGTGCAGTCCCTATCGTATAGGCACTAATTTTCTAAACGATGACACTATCTTTTTCACAATACCCACGCACTCCGAGATCAACACACCGTTTTCTATTTATAATGCACTCATCCGTTATTTTAAACGATTAGACGCCTTCCCAATTCCTTTATAACCGTCCAATGAATGTGATCTTATCACATTCCTAACTTATTAATTAATATCAAATATTAATCATAATATTTTTCCTCTACTAGATATAAATCATATTTATATCCAATTTTCTCCAAATTAATGTATCTCATACATAAAGTTAATTATATCATATTTAATTAACTCGTTCAATTATATCATATATAATCGAACTCCCTCTTGTCAATTTGAACATTTCAAATTGACCCAAAAAATGACTCTCAACTTATATCCAAGCTATCAAGGGACCTTATGGACCAATGGCTCGAAGCTTCAACGGTATGTGAATAGCTGATTAAACTCTTTAGTCACAATATCCACCATCCGTTAACTGACAGGCATTCCACTAAAGACCGACAGTTGAACTCTTCTTGCCATAGATATATTTCTATGTCCATTGAATATAACCAATCATCAGTACGATGACCCTTCACAGATGCTCGTAATTACAGTAGGCCAATTTACCGTTTTGCCTCTGTAATTACATTTTCCTCCTTAAGTACGATTGATCCCTCTAATGAACAATACAACATAGTCCTACTATGTGTGAATACCTCTCGGACTATGAGAAGGTGTGTGGCGCCACATCGTTCAAGCCCTGGAATCAACCCTTAAGAGAACTATCTATCTACTTACCCCTGCCTCGGCGAAGGAGTGAATTTCATCTTGTGTAGCTGAGTTCCCAGCTCCCAAATCAGACGAATCCCCAAAATAGTAGGTTTGAGTCGGCGTTCTGGCCACTCGCACCCATGCAAATAAAAGGACCACTCTCAATGGTAGGAGTTCCCAACTCACTTAGGATTGAGGTCATGTTACCTATGGTCATCCTAGTAAAGTGAAGTTTCAGTTATGAACGCTGTTATATAACGAGACGTTAACACTTCGTGGTCAGGTATTATATAAACTCTTTGTATAGGACGCTCCCGCTCGCATGTCCCCTACACGAATGATCAGGATCAGACCATCTGTGACAAGTCACAACACTTGTGATCATTCCACAAAGCGGGTCGCATCCGCAGCGTTACCAGGATAAGGTTTCCCTCCTATGTCCATATACTACAAATCATTTTGGTTATCATTCAAAACATGATCCATTTGTATGTCACCACATACATGCTTGAGTCACATACAGATAACCAAGGATTTTATGTTTATTGGTTCGTGGTAAAATCCAAATGTGCAAAGCCAAATAGTGAAGTAAATATCATTTATATTATACATCACAAGTGTTCATACAAAGTTGTTTACAAACTACTGGACACGAGACTTTAGGGCACAAACCCCAATACAAGCATCACATGATAATTCATTAGATTGAAGAATCTTTTGGCTCTTCAATGGATGTCCATGTGAATTTTCAATAATTCTTCTTATCGCTATAGACACTGGATGACCTAATATGTCATGTCAAATTGTAAATATGTCTGGATTCATGAACTTCAGGTTCATTGTTGCATATGTTTCATTATTTGTATATGAGTATAATGTAATCCCAAAGATAAAGCAGACAACTTTTTTAGTATACATTTTTCACGTGAGATAGTAGATATGATAAAAAGATACTCTATCTTATTCATTCTATCAGTCTCAATATGATAACCATTGGAACGTATATCTTTAAAACTTGATAGATTTCTCTTTGATTGACTAGAGAATAATGGATTGTCAATTGTAAATTTTGTTCCTTCAAGTAAACTAATGTTTGCTTTTCGAAAACCACCAATTAAATTTGCATAACAGAATCTAATATCGTATTGACTTTTAATTCCAGCATTGTTAGTTTGGAAACATGTTTTCTACTTGTAAGTATTGTATGCATAGTTGTACGGTCTGCCAGACATATATCTTAGTTGCTCATTTTTTAGTCATTCAACATGTGGAAACTACCAATGCTTCTTCTTTTAACAAAATAATTACAATAAGAGAAACAAAATTCAGAATATAAAAGTTTAACCTTAAAAGCATGAAATATAGATAAATAAAAACAAACAACATTTAATTCTAAATATTCTCAAAATAAAAAATAAAAAAAGTACTTGCTATCCCATCAGTTATGCTAATTTTCTCTTCAGGAGATTCAAAGAAGTTTGTCACATCCAAATTTGTCATATTCGATATAGGTCAAACATATTATTATTCTGGTAAGCAAAATGAGCTTCCATATAATTTTTTTTTTTTGCTTGTGGAGCTCTTTATGATCATCATATCGTGTGGTTCTTTTGAAATTTGGATGGTTATAACGACCACCACAAAAATAATACTTATTTCTTCCTCTATCGCGATCATGACCTCAACCCCGACCACAATTATAAAAATTCACATCTTCACTTCAGGGAATGGTGTTGTTCCAGTTGGTCAACTTTCATGATTTTTTATCCATGATTATTAAAATTCACAACGTTCACTTCAGGGAATGTTGTTGCTTTAGTTGGTTGAGATTCATTTGTTTAAATCAATAACTCGTTATTTTATTTAGCCTCATGATTTCGCTACTGCAAAAGCATATCCGAGACACAAAGTGTAGAAAAATATCTTATCTAACATATTAATTTGAAACCTTGGAGCCTCAAATGCATCCATTTACATCGAGTATTAGGAAGAGTAATTATTTTCTAATGATCATATCTTTATGGCATCCCGGTATATTTCTTCATCAAACCCTCATGACAAATAATTATTACCATTAATATCAAATGCTACAAATTGTAATTTTGTAATATTTGTCATGGTAACACTATTACCAAACATTTTATTTATATTAGAAATTTAATATATATCAAATATGCAAATCAACATATAATTTATTAATTATAACAAATAGGGAAAAACTGATATACCTGTAGGACTTACCTTTATCGGGGGAAATGATAGGAGCTCGTGCTAATAACGTGTTGTAAAATTGAAAAGCATAACAGGAACATGGATATGGAGAAAATATAATTTTAAAATAAATATGATATATAAACAAATAACTAAAATTTTAGAAAATAAAATACAAAAAATTAAAAGTATAAAATTTCTTCAGAATTTCTTCAATTTCTCACCAATACACATCCTTCTATAAAGACCATAAAATTCACTATTTATGGACCTTGTGGCAACTAGGATACGAGTATTAAGACACCAATCATGTATAAACTTGGGACAACATGTTTAAGGACACATGGTCTTTTTGAGACGGACATCTTTTTTCTTTAATATTTATAATACAATGATTTTTTTACCTTTATTGTGAGTGTATAGAAATTATTTATATAAAATGTCCAAATATTGTAAATAATTAAGACATACTAAAAGATCTAATACACTACATATATATATATACTTCTTATTAAAAATTATAACTTTATATCGTTCAAATTTGTATGTTTTCCATAATTCTTCATTTTTTTCATTTGTAGCAACATATTAAAATAATCACTAGGGTAAATTGTAGGGATAAAAAAAACGATGAATGAATTAACATAACATTTATATCGAAGCAGTTTCTTGTTAGAGTTAATTAAAAGAGAGTACTTAAATTGATCGTAAATTATCACACGAAATGATTTAACCGTAGAGAAACGTTATTTGAATATTTATTTTTGTTAACAAAAGCAACATGTTAGATCATAATCAATTGTTGAGTAAAAAATGTTGATGGCTCATTTTCAATTTTGGATTGCTTAATATTTGACTTTAGAGACCAAAAAGTTCCTCCTTAGAGGTTGCATTAATTTAATGGCCCTTTAGATAGGTCGGTTGGATAAGAGTGTGAGAGTTTATAACCTTTCAAAATCAAATCACTTTACAAAAGATATGACAACTTCCATTGCCCATAGATTAAACAATAGATCAATAAACATATATCCTTTATATGAGAAAAAAAAGACATAAATAAATAATATTAATTAAATTCGTAACATCAATCCGACCATAACCCAACTAGCTGAGTCATATATCTTTCTTCATCGGTAAGAGACAAGAACAAGTTTAAATCTCTCTTCATGTACCAACGGTTAAATTCAATAAAATAATTATTAAAAAATTTTAGTCCTTGTAATTTCTACACAACCTAGGGATCAACAACTATACGAAACCAACGTCTTCGTCAATGAAGTACATGAACACACTTGTATTTTGGTTCATGTAATTTAGATTTCATTTAATTTCACTCTCTATACTTTTGACCGTTTAAATTTAGTAATCGTACTATTCATGAATCTTAAATTTAGTATTTCAAAATTATTTTTTATTGAAATTGGTTAAATCATAATAATAACATACTAACAACAATTTTTGTTTCCAAAAGAAATGTTAATAGAAATTTTTGTTTTTTCTTTTTCAAAAAATCAATAACATACTAACCACAACCATTAGTATTTTTAAGATGTATTGAAAATATATAAATTAAAATTGGACATTTAAAAGTACAAGGACTACATGAAATGAAGACCAAAATATATGAACAAAAATGATATTTTAACCCTAAGCTAATTATTCACATTAATAAAATGTTCAAATCTAATTAAATTTCACTTAATAATATTATGATAGATAACAACCACAATAATATTATTCTCCAACTATAGAATGTGCAATTTTTTGGGGTAATGGTAAAAATGTGCATGGCTAGTAGCAAGAGTCTTTGATTCTACCAAAATTCAAGCTTAGGGTTGAATAATTTGATTGAACTCACTGAGCTAAGATGAACAAAGTAACACAATTTCAACAGTGAGGAGAAAAAAGATAGACAATAGCTTAGTGTTAGATATATTTTTTGAGTTTTCAATATTGTATCTAAGAGTCTCTAAATTTTAAAAAATGATTTATAGTTTCAAAATATTCAATGATAGGTCAAATATCTAGTTCCTAATCTTCTTAAAATATTGCATATTTAGAAGTGATTTTGAAATTGTTAAAATCATGTTTTTGCCAAATTCGAAATCACCTTGTAAACCTAGAGATTCAATAAAAACTATAAAATTCAAAACTCAATAAAAAAAATTATAATATTTTAGAATTTATGACCAAATATGAATTAAATACAAAACTCATAATAAAAATAATAATTTGAAACTTAGGAACCAAATGAAAATTAGAAGTGTTCGTAGATTGAATCGGGTTGGGTTGAAACTCTTTTTAGACCTAACCAATTGTTTGAGTTATAAGATTTTTCAATCCAACTAACATTTATTAAATTATGAACTTAACTCAACCCAACCATAAAACACTTGAGTTGGATTGGTTCGGGTTACTCCAGCTATTTATATAAAGTTTTATTCTAAAAATAAGTTTAATGTTAATATGTAAAATTTTTATTTAATTACTTTCGTATGATGTCTTAAGACTAACAAGTCGATTTAAATTTATATTATAAAAAATGTTTTTCCAAAGTACTAAAAAAAATTCTATGAGTTATTAAAGAATAAACTATAAAAAATAAAATAAAATTATGTATATATAATTATATCATAAATTAAAAAATATATAATTTTTAAAATAAATAATAGTTTCGAGTTTATTTGAATTATTTTAGATAAATTTATGAACTAACTTAATCTGTAAAATTTTTCATTTATTTGAACCTAACTCGACTTAAATGAGTTGATAACACAACCCATACTTTATCGATTAGATCGATCGAATTTTTCGGATTATCAAGTTTTTCTTCTAACTTCCCTCCAAAAGAAAACTAAACTCATAATTTGTAAATAAATAAAGTAATTGCATTAAAAAAATCTCATTAATTAATAGGGAAAAAAAACCACTTGCCCCATAAATCACAATACGACGTCCACCCTTCAGTCTTTCGCATGCATTATTATGTACCTTTCGGCATCTTTATTCACGCGGCAGATTAATTGCGTGACCGTTACGCGCCTTCCTCTACTATTTTATCCACAAATAAACCATCACCATCAAGTGCACCGAACCCGCAGTCAATGCAACAGTAAAATTTAATTAATTGTCCTTAGCTGAAAATATCGGCAGACGGCACGTGACTGTCACGTGCTACAAAATCATGAGTTGGCTCCACGTATCATGTCTTCCCTTGGGACGATTCATTGTTGTCTCAACTAGCAGCGTTCGGGTTAAGTTGGGTTATTTACTTAAATTTTGGATTAGACTGATTCTGGTTATTTGAATCATTTTCTTAATTTTTTACTAAAAACAAGTAAAATATTAATATGTAGAAACTTTATTTAATTATTTTTAAATATTGAATTAAGATTGATAACTCAATTTCAATTTATATAATGCAAATTTTCTTTCCAAAATGTTAAAAACTATGTTTATGAACGGTTAGAAAATAAATTATCTAAAAGATAATAAAATTAAATATAACAAAAATAAATATATCTATATATAATTATATCATAAGTAAAAAACATATACATTTTAAAGTAAATAATAAATTCGGGTTTATTTTGGTTACTTAAATGAACTCTTAAACCAACCCAACAAAAAAAATCATTTATTTGAACTCAATCCCAACTCAAAAATTAGGTCGAGTGGATCGATTTTTTCAAATCATCATATTTTTTGAACACCCCTAATCCAAAAATTATTTGAAAACTTTATTGAATGTATGAGATAATTCAAAAACTTGTATAATGAATAATCAAACATGTAAATTAATCCACTCCTAACGTAAACTTAGTAAATGAAAGTATATATGTACATTGATATGGATTATAAATCGTGATTATAGTCGTAGTCATTTTAATCATTCCATGAATCTATCTGTGATTTTCTTTATATTGTATGATTTAGTTATCAATGTTCGAAGATTTCATTTTTCTATTGTATAGCTTAACTTGAAAACTATGGGTGGAATCGGCTCTTTTATCTGACTTTTTTAAGTCCTTTTGTTTTGTAGGAAAAAAAATTGTAATTATAGATCATATTTACATGTTTACTATTAATTCTTATTAAAGTAAAAATAGATTTTTGGTTCAACAAAATTTGTGTTGATTTTGAAAAACAATTCTAAACTATTTTTGTGCTAAGCTTAACCAAAAAAAAATTATATGACATTATTTAGGTTCCGTTGGGTAACCATTTAGTTTTTTTAAAAAAAAAAAAATTAAACTTATTTCATCTACATTTCTTATAATAATTTGTATTTTTCTTAAATACAATTGTTAAATTCTTAGTCAAATTTCAAAAACAAAAATAACTTTTTTAAAGCTACTTTTTTTAATTCTCAAACTTTGGCTTTTTTTCTTTTAACCATGGATGAAAAGTAGATAATAAAGGAAGAAATTTGAAAGTGAAAGTAATGTTTATAAACTTAATTTTCAAAAATGAAAATAAAAAACAAAATGATTACCAAACGGGACCTTAGTAATCTCTTTGTATTTGACATTTTTCTAGTATATAATTCCATCTCTCCTTTATGCCTTTTTACATTTTTTTTTTTTTTAAGTACAATAAAGTATGGAGATTCAAACCACAGATCTCTAACATATTCGTATGTTAGTTAAGTTTATGATCTTAATGATGCCTTCTTATCTTTTCTTCTTTTCTAGTACCAATATCACATCTTCACAAATATATTTAGTATTGAGTGCATTCGTTTATAGACTTTGAGATTTATCTTTAAAAACTTGGTCGTTAAACTTGAGCTTCATGGTCAACATATCTAACTTTAAAACATGTCAAACAAAAATGTAAACTTTTAAATTGTTGGATGCAATAAATCTCAAAATTGTCAAGTTTGTGTTTAGTAAATATTTGACCTAATGTCTAAATTTTCGATATTGATGACAATATCAAAGTATTACTTTATGGAAATATCTATGAAAATATCATAAAATGTCAATGTGAATGCATATTTTTTTAAAAAAAAAACTATATAAACAAAGAATATATGAATTAATAAACAAACATTATTTTATACTTTTATTAACAAAGTAACATGTTCATTATTTATATTATATCGTAACAATGGCTTGTTTCTGCATTTCATAAGATTTTTCTACAATATAATAAAAATGGTTGATTCACCTCTCATTCTTATATTGTCGTCGTACCTATGAAAATGTGAAAGTATCTAAAAATAACAAGTCTATGAAAATTTAATACCATATATCTATTTGTTATTTTTAATATTCATAGATATAGTAGGTACAAAATTCAAGTTTTAAGATTTTATTAAACATAAGAATTCAAATTTATATCTAATCAATCACTTAATGGTAAAAGCTTTTAACTAAAACCTAATAGTTGCAAAATTAAAAGTTTACCTATTTATTAAACATTTTTTAAAATTATCGATCAATTCAATATAATCAAATAATTGAAAGAGTAAACTTGTAATTTAAGTATTTTAATGCAAATTCAACTCAGCCCACTCTTCTCCTCCTCCCTATCTTAATTTTTTTTTATTCCCAATCAATCAATCTCAACAAACATCAACACCAAAGATTGATTGGTTGAACCACTAACAAAAAAAAATGATGTTATAAAATAATCTTTGTTTTTTTTGTTTTTATTTTTGTTTTTTTTTATTTTTTGGTGTGAGAGAAGAACCTGAAATATTGAAGAGAGAGTAGATACAAAGATTTGGATGAAAGAAACAACCAAACATTAATTTTAAAGTGAAATTTCCAATCCAAAGTTCAACTTCTTTTGTGTTTGAAATTTTGAATGAACAAAAACCAAAATGAATACCAAAAACCAATCCCATCAAATACAATAACAATACAATTTGCCCACAAAAATCAAAGGAACAAAAACCAGAGATTTTTCTTCAGGTTTTTAGATTTCTAAAATTCCCCAAAAAAAAAAAAAAAAAATCATAATTTTTTTTAATTACCAATTAGCTACTTTTTCTGGGTTTGTTCTTTCGCCTTCCCCTGCTTCTCGAACCATCTCCTGTTTTGGGTTCTCCTTGTTTTGAACCTTCTTCCATGGAACCCGGCGGCGGTTGATCCACGGTGGTTTTAGCTTTCTTCTCCGGTGGATTCTCTGCAACTTCCGGCAGCGGCGGCAGCAGTTTCTTGTTCTCCTGTTTGTTCTGTGGTTCATCGAGAACCTTACGAGGTCGGCCCCTTTTTCTGGGCTGTATCGATTGGCCGATACCATCATCGGCTAATTTGGAGGCGGAGGTTTCAGCTATGGCGACTGCAATCTCCTTAGTTTTCTGGGGTTTCTTCTTACCCATCAAACAAACAAGGAAAGGAAAGAAAATTAGAGAGAGGCAAAAGAAAATCCACTGAATCTTAAGGTTGTTCAACGAAAAATCAAAGCGAAATCCATGAGGGGAGTTTGGAAGAAAGGGGAAAAAGGGAAGAAGAAAGGGATAAATTAGGAGAAAAGTAGAAGAAGAGACGAAAAATGTCAAATCTTTGAATCCAATCCACTATTACAAAGTTCTATTATCGCTCTTCCTCGAACCGGGGCGATTGTGAGGAGAGCCCTTCAAAAGCAGAACAGACAAGGAGTTGAAATGGGAGTTTTGATGGACTGAGGGCAAATTTTTTATTCGTCGATTCATTACTTTTTGGAAAAATCTGTAATTATAATTAGCTTTCCAATTTAGTTTCTATTTAGTATGTGTTTTTATTTTCGTTTTTTTTTAACGGAGATTTTAAAAATTTTAAAAAAAATAAGGAAAAATATTTATATAAATAATAAATTTTAATTATAGCATTAATGTCTATCATAGATACTAGTAGAAGCTTATTAGGGTTTATATAGAAACTTATATAAATCTATCACCAATAGACATTGATAAAAATCGATAGAATTCTATCATTGATACTATCAGTAATAGAAATTGATATAAGTCCATCGTTAATAGAGGCAGATAGTAATGTCTATCAATGTTTTTCTTTTGCTATTTCTATAAATTATTTGACATTTTTACGATTTGTGAAAATTTCCCCTTTTTTTTAATTTCCATTTAGTCTCTTGATTCTAAAATATTGCTTTTACTTTATTTTTATTTTTTTAATCCATTTAGCATCTAAGTTTCAATATTCTACACTTTTACCTCAAAGTTCCCACTCTTGCTTACTTTTGATATCGGCACATTTATCTTTTAGTTTTGGATTTAGTTTTTATTTGTGTTTCAATATTTAGACAATTTTGAATTTTAGAGAAAAATATTAATAGACTTTTCTTTTCTTATCAATATGTAGAATGAAAAAATCGAATCAATATGTCAGATGAGTTATACTCATTTTGGTATAAATATTAGTTAGTTTTTTTTAAATATATATATATTATCCTTATAGTGGTGATTTTGTTTTTGAATTTAATTTAATAACAACTTATTAATTAAACTTTAATACGTAAGAATGATTTTACTTATAACAATTTAATCCTACCTTAAAAAAATATTTTAAACTTTGATTCATAGACTAAAATTGTTGCTTTCATTAGGAACCAAATGTAGTTTTAAGCTAGAGAAAATATATAATGAGTAACGAGTTAATAAATAAAAACAAGCATATGTCTTAATTTGTTGGACTATACTTAGGTTGATTTTAAAATTTTGTTTTTTGTTTTATTGCATTTAAAGGAAGTAGTTTTATTTAGCTATAGAATTAACTGGTCTTACTTTTAATTCCATGCCTAAAAATTCCTAACTAGTTTTTGATCAATTAAACAATTGTGAAAAAATGTCAAACATAATAGACATAAAATTTTAAAAGTCAAGTTTATTAGAGACCAAATTGGGACATTGGGTTCTGAAATTTGATGGAATGTCAAGGAACTGGGAAAAATAAAATATATAAATAAAACAAAGGCAAAGAGTTATTAAACATATTTGGTATGCCACATACTCTAAAAGAAAGGTTTGAGAATAGTTTTGTAAAGGTGAAATTTGATCCGAGCTTTCTACACTTCTGTTTGGTTAGATGATTTAAAGCGATTAAGAAAAAAAATCTAGAAATACTTATAATTTTATATAA
>NC_052352.1:6008622-6083565 GCF_009727055.1 Benincasa hispida | reverse complement strand
AAACACTTGAGTTTATGTATAGAAATTTTCTCGGATGGGACAGAAGCAGAGATTCTGCACGAAAAATTTACAGAAATCGGGTTTCATGAGAATTTTTTTCCCATTTGATTTTTTTTTATTAAATCAATTAACTTACTATGAAAAAATATTAATTAAATAGTTAAAATTTTCGTAGTCTACCGCAGTCTATCACGGATAAATGTCTATTACAATCTACTGCAATCTATTACTGATAAACATTGACATTTTGCTATACTTAAAAATATAATTTTACCATTTAAAACAATTACATTACATATATATATATAAGATTAGTTCCAAATGACAATTTGAATTTAAAGAGAAATAATTCAAATTTTATAGTAGAAGAAAATAATTATCTATAAAATTATTCATGTATAATCTAAATTCTAAATTCAATGTTGAATTCAAACATATTCAATTTTTACACTAATTCAAACATATTTATTGTCTTAACCATTAAACAATAAAATTTGAAATTTAAATATAAAATTTATATAATAATAATAATAATAAAATATAACATTGATTTAAAAATTATAATAAATTAGAAAAATGCTAACAGGGGCAGCGTCAAGATAGGGATGGAAAATGCATCCTCTGGAGTTATCCATTCTTTCTCCCATTTTCTGCCGTGAAAATGTACATATTTATTTATGTACATGCAAGAAAAGCATTATAGTAGATTAAGAAATAAATCTATTTATAATACAAAATTTAGAAAGTTCAAGAGGCAAAAATAGAATAAGTATGAAAGTTCAAGAATTTTTTTAATATATTATTATTATTTTAAGATAAATAGAGATGACGGAATAGTCACTTAAAAGTGCTTTTTAAATAAATAACCTTTTCAACAAACATTGGGAAGAATTGGGGTCCTTTTTTAAATATAAAAATATATTTAAAAATATTTACATTTTATAGCAAAAAAAATTTCAAAAGTATAAGAATTTTTTTTGCTATAAAATATAAATATTTTTTAGATTTTTCTATTTAAGGTTATTTGATTACATAATTTAATGTTTGATGAATTTATATAATTATAATGTATTAATTAATAAAACAATCCAAACCAATTCGAAAAAATAAATATAATATTTTGTGATTAAAAATAATGAATTATAATTAATCAATGATAAACTAATTATAACTATTATAAACTAATCTCATAAAATATTATTCATGATGATAATTAATCAATTACATACATAATTTATTAATGAATTAATAGTAATAGTGTATTGCTTCAAGATTTATTAGAATAATTAATTAATTTATGAACTTGGAGTATTTAAATTCAAAATATTATAATTTAAAAATTAATATAATTTTCTAAATTACAAATTTAATATTCATATATTAATTAATTTTAATAATATAAAATAAAATAATAAATTGATGTATTAAAAGAAAAAGAGAATAAGCATGAAGAAAACTCATACTTTTGGATAGTCATCATCATCCATGGATGTAAGGAATGCATAGGAATAGAGGTTATTGCTATGCTTAAAGCTTCAAAACTTACACCAAACAAAGAAACGTGTATTCTTTACTCATTCTCACTCTTATTCTTATCCTAATTCATTCCATCTAAACACCCTATCTAAAATAATTCAAGGTGATTGACAAAAATCTCCAAAATATGTAATAAGGAAAAAAATCAACGTAATGCAACCAAACACATATATGCTACTTTCTTTAAAAAAAAAAAAATTTAAAAATTTAAAAAAATGAGTTCAAATATTTCAATATTTACCAACATTAATAAATAAAATTATTATTTAAACTATTTTATAACTGAATAAAAATCTTTCTAAAAAAACTGAATAAAAATCCTTTTAGCTTAATTAAATATTTTAATATTTACTTACATTGATAAATGCGTAATTTTCTTAAATGGAAAAAATGTTAAAAATATGTTTAAATATAGCAAAATGTCTATCAATATTTTATAACAATTTGTTATATTAATAAATAAATTGACTCATTTTTCAATATTTGAAAACAATCTAAATAAAATTCATGCATTTGTTAAAAAATCTGCGCAAAGGACTTATTAAAGTAGGGATGAGGAATGAAGAAAGTAAGTATTATTAAGAGATTGGGTCAAACTTTGATAGGACGAACTAAACATGTTTAGGTGGGTATTTAGTTGGTAGGAAATTTAGAAAAAAATTGAAATTTGTTGTATGAGAATGTCAAAATAATACCCATTGGTTTATTCTTACCTAATACACATTTTTATATGCCTATGGACAAACAAGGATTTTGGAGGGGGACAAAAGTACAATTCATGTAATGGGGAATTTCATAGCTAAACCATGACTTCCTTTTCTCTTAATAGGTTACCAGGGCCAACCTCAACTTCATAGACTATTTTTAAAGCCTAATAAATGGAGGGAGGCAAAACATAGTAGTTCATAAGAAATAATAATAATGATGGTGGTGATGATGATAATAATAAGATATATATTCTCGATCTAGGTCAAAGATTTAAATCCAAACAATAAAGTAAAATAAAAAGAAAATAACTAAGAAGCTATTATGCAAGAAAATTGTAATAGGAACACTTTTAATACTATTTTGATTTCTATAATTTCGAACTTATTCAATTTTAGTTAAATTTAGTCATTATAAGTTAATTTTTAGCAAAATAGGTTAAATAATAATAATAAATTAGCAATAAGGACTCAAATTACTATTTACTAAAAATATAAAAACTAAAATTGTACATAGATTAAAATTGAACAAATTTAAAAATTCTGACACCAAATAACATATGAATATATTCAAAATTACAGATATTCGACATCTTCAAATTACGATATTTGTTTTCTAGAAATATTTTTGTAGATACTTGAGAATATTTTAATTATTGTGTGTGTTTATTTTATAAGTTTTTTACTCGTGAATGTTTCAAATTTACAAAATATTCCAAGAAAGTCTTTATGACCATTTATTAATTTATAATTAACTTGAACTTATATAACATATTTGTTTCTATCAATTTGAATTTCTTTTAAATTAATACAATTTACATTATTTTTTTAATGTTATTTTTCTCAACAAAATAATATATCATAATTTAAAATTTTTTATCAAATAAATATTAATTTAAATTTAAATTGGAATATCTTAGCTTAAAAATAATAAGAATTACGACATGACAAAAGAAAAATGATATATATGGTTGATAATAGTTATTTTAATTATATAATGGAAGATATATATATATAAGACAAAAATATAAAAGGGGAATGCCCCCAATTCAGGAATTTGGAAAATCCATATTTCAAAAGGACATCCAAACTTTCGATATGCCCTCCATGGAAATCTAAGATGTCCGAGAATCTCCAGATGCTAGAGCATCTTACAATACAATAAAACAAACACGATAATCTAGATGTCAACTCCATGGAAATCTAGGATGTTCACGAAACAAACGATCTCTTAGTTAATTTTTATAATGAAGTTTTAATGCTTAATGATATTTGAATAAATTAGAAACTACCTACTACATCTAGTTTTAAATGTTTGTTCATTCATGAAGATTCCACCAATCATTCTCGAAAGCTTAAAGACAAACAAACAAAAAAAAACCCTTAAAATATAATTCTTCTTTAAAATGAGAAAAAAAAATTCATAAATCAAGAGAGAATCGAAATCCAAAATTTAGAGGACAAATCCTACAAAACAGCACATTAATTCTGAAATCCTAAGCCTTCAAATACATCTAAATCCATGGTAATCCTTACTCTTTGGTTCATGGTATGTAGACCTCCCTAAAAAAAACGACCAAATAATAGAAGAAACTATGTTCTATGGTCAATCTCACATATCACCAAAGAAATTTACCTGGGACATATGACCAGCAGACGAGGATCTTGTCTCTCCATCTTTTACCCAGGGTTATTTACCAGCAGCCCCAGAAGACTCTGTACCACAAATCATTCTTTAATGCAACAAGATACACCTTAAGATTTCAAAATCCATAAAAAAATTCAGACTCAGATTCTGGAAGTAAATTTGGAGTTCTGAAAGTGAAAGTAATCCTGAGTGACCATTTTCAAGACTCTCTACCTTTACTGCACGGTTTGCACTCGAACTGATCGAATGGAGTTGGCAATGACAAGCTTTGCTTCGGGAAAATCCTATAAAAGGTATCTGTTTCAACATTTATAGCAAGGAAAACATCCACAAGGCCAGTTGTATATCATGAAAAACTTTTAAGAGCTACTACTACTACAGTACTACTAACACAGATCTTGATTTGGCTGGACTTATTCTTTCATCTGAAGGTTAGATCAAGTAAATATTGAAGGTAAGGCAGATCTTGATTTGATCGGACTTGCTCTTTGATTCTGAATGTTGGATCCAGTAAAAATATTGTAGGTACCATTCATTATTTTAGTATGAACTATGAAGGAAGGTAGATGGCAACACGTCAGGATCCGTTCCTAACCTCATGGACTATACTGATGGGACAGAGACACGGTGCCCCGATCCGGCCTTCTGAGGTTGAAATAATGTCATTCGTCGGCTGTTAAATCTAAAAAGGTAGACAACCTTTAAGTGGATGGTGACATGACTCTGGAAAAATGTTGAACGTTAGCAGTAAGTGTGAGGCAGATTCACGTACCTCTATGGGTGTCTTTTAGTCTAAGGAGAAAGGTTAGGACGGAGCCCTACGTCGTTTCCATTTATGGAACAAACCATAACCACGCATAAATACATAAAAAACTACAATTGTATATGATCAATTGTGTTTAAGAAAACCAGAAAAAAGGTAAAAGAAGAAGTCGTCTTAGTTATCAGCTAACTTTCCATTCTTTCTTCCCCAAGAACAAATCTTAGAAACAATCAAGGAAATTAAGTTTAAAGATAAATTCGTTAAACAATATTTTTAGTTCATGGAAATGACAATTTCGTCCATAAACTTTAATTTGTAATAATAGTCTCTATATTTTTAATTGTGTAAGAGAACTTTACTGTATAATAATTTAGTCTTTGTATTTTAAAATTTATTACAACTTGGCCCATCATGAAAATATTATTAAGTTTCAACGAGATTTCTTACATACGTAAATTGATAAATTTATTAAGGACTAAAAGTGTTTATGAAAAAACATAGATTAAGTCGACACTTAATTTTGATAGAATTTTTTATAATAAGGATGAAATTGAGACCAATTTTAAAATACAATACTGAATTGTTACACACCAAAGTTCATGAACTAAATTATTACGAATTTCAAAATAAAGTGACTAAAATATTATTACATGAAAGTTTAGGAGACATTGTCTTTAACCTATAAATTTTTTTCCCCCAAAATTTGAAAACAAGTTCCAAACTTCATTACGAAGCAAGCTCTATATTTTCTATAATTAGAAACATAGAACGAGTTTAAACATGTATATGTGCGGAAATGCCACGCAAGACACCTTTTAAAAATAAGTAATGCCAAGCTAGGCTGTTTCACAGAAGAACAATATAAACTACAGAAGTCCTCAAAGAAAATTGATTAAACCATTAAACAAAACTGACCCGGACATCCAAAGCTATCAGGATGTGGGTTTTGGTCTATGATGCCGCTCCTTCCGGTACCGAGATTGATTAGGATCAAATCCACCTTCATCGGAGCCATATACAGCCCATGATGGTGTTGGAGCCATGTAGTCCTTGCTATCAAAAGGTTTTCCAGAGGCCACCTGAAATTTTTTAAAAGGATAAAATTTAACGGAAGGAGCTTAAACATCTTATAGCTTTCAGGTAAATTAGTTGTCATCAATACAAACCAGGTCATGGAATTTCTCATAATCTATCCAAGTGAACCACTGGCCATCGACCCTAAATTTGTCAGTTTTAGCCAAAAGAACGCAACATGAGTGCACATGTTCACAAGCAACTTCATACTCCCCTTGACTTTTTGCAGCTAAAGCCTCAGAAAAAGACTTGACGTCAGAATGCCACGGAACGTTCTCCATTGTCAGCTTTGAAGTATTAGATCTACAGAACATTAGACTAGTTAAGCTCCCACAATTTTCAAATCAATATCCTCCCCACCTAATGCAAAATAAATAAAAATAAACTCACGATCCACAATATGTGACGCCTTTGATTTCTACAAAATCAGGTCTACCAATGCTAAAGAGATTTGAATAGGCATCAATATCTTCTGTGTTCCACCCTTTTACCAACGTCAATCGATAAACTGTTCGCTGTTGCTTGTCATTTAGAGCTTTCAAGGAATCCTGCAACATTATGGAAGCACATAAATCAGTAATTTAAAGAATATTTCCTTCCGTCCATAGAATTTGAGGCAGAAAGATTAAGTGTGATAATCAAAGAACTTAAGTTCTGGTGTGATAACAAAT
Organism: Benincasa hispida; assembly: GCF_009727055.1. Classification (NCBI taxonomy): domain Eukaryota; kingdom Viridiplantae; phylum Streptophyta; class Magnoliopsida; order Cucurbitales; family Cucurbitaceae; genus Benincasa; species Benincasa hispida. The sequence goes on along the minus strand of NC_052352.1, from coordinate 6,077,169 downwards.
TGACAATCAACATATGATCCTTATCCAGGCTTTTTTGACAATGTACTCCAGAAAGTAGAATGTCTTTCAGGATTTTTGTAAAGATACTGCAAATCTTTCACATTTCTACATGAAAAAGAAGATTACCAAACTACTAAGCAGGTCACGGCAACAAAGCAACAAGATATAAAGCTGAAGAACCTTTTTAGCTGTCAGCAAAAAAGATACAGCAATGATGTGATGAAGTCATGTGCATCGCATCTTTTGTAGCTTTTCTAAATAGAAAAATACTTAGGTGTCTGCTGGGGAGCACCTATCTCCATGCATCGCATTAAATTGTCCAATTATCTATATTTTTTTAAAATATTTTAACTATTTTTCTTTTTTATGTGAGTGATGAGAGGGGATGCATAAAGATGGGTGCATCCCGTATTATCCTTCTAAATATTATGTTTAACATTATGACTTATGATAAAATTTTATTGATATATCAATGATTTAATAAGTTGCATAAAAGAATCAACACTCAGCTTATGATGTGCCCTTTAAAATAATACTAACGATGTAATTAACTTCTAACAAGGTTGGGTTCTTTGGCAGACCAGCTGGCTCTTTCTGTTGTTTTGTAGGTTATCTAGTTGGAAAGGAATAAAAGAGTAATCCTAAGAGATAGCTCTTGAAGAGAAGTGTGGAATCCAGTGTTTAGTTAGGCTTCTCTTTAGGCTCTTAATACAAATTTATTTTGTCATTATTTTTTGTTTTGGGTTTAGGCTTCTCTTTGGGATCTTAATTCAAATTTATTTGGTAATTGTTCATTTTTTTAGGTTACAGGAAGGTTGACGTTCTTCCTTGTAAATGTTTTCGAGTATTAATTCTCATCCCCTCTCTTTTGATCGAGCCCTTATTTTCGTGAGTCATTTTTTGTTTGTTGTTCTTTCACACAGGTTGGTTTTATATCAATGATTTATACGCACGTGTGTGTGTATTTTTATTTAATTATATAAAAGCAATCAAATTCATCAAACACCACACAAGTCACAAATCATCCAGAGGCCCTGAAATTCTCTTCTCTTGCAATCCATCATTTTAATTGCTGATAAATAACCATAGGAAGAAGTTAATAGGATAATATGGTTATTAAACACAATATATGTAATTGGGGCTGAATACTGCCAGAGACTTTTCTGTGAAAACTTAGGGCACAAACACATCTAATAACCTGCTCCAATTAATGAAACTTTTATTGCCAAACTGAAAATTACTAAAACTACCTGCTCTTCGTCATAAAATGCTTCCTTAAAGATAGGAATACCTTTTTTCCCCTTTTTAGAAGAGTGGGGCACATTTGTTGCTTAATAATTTTACTTTGGCACGCAAACAAGATTGTAAGGTAGATGTATTTGACCATTGAGCACCCAGTGTGGGCAAGAAGTGATTGGCCAGATGAGGTTTTGAGGTAGGGAAAGTTTACTTTAAACTTATTTATTTTAACATCCTCCATAAGATTTACTTTTCTCATTAATTCCGATGAAACCTAGCTCAGGAACCAGACCAGGAAAGAGGTGAGGGTGTGAGGAAACTTACAATGAATCTCTCCCAGAAGTCTCCAAAAAGTGGTCTATCAATTGCCTTCAAGCTCTCCTTCGTCGCAGCATCTACACTTACATACAACTGCATGCATCATGGAAATCAGATAAGTAATCTAGTATCATGAGTATAAGCCTAATATTTGATGTTATTTAGAAAATTAAATTTGTAAAGCACGCAAACCTGGGTGACTGGCTTCAGCAATTTTATTTTATCCGGAAACTGAGCATTTGTTACCAAGAAAGTTGAAATCCGTCTTCGATGCAATTCATCAACAAGTGTATTAATCTCTGGGTACATAATAGGTTCACCAACAAGAGATAAGGCACAATGTCTTGGAGACAGGCCTTCGTCCAATTTCTCCTGCGTAACACCTGCAGGAAGACATCACTTATCAACAAGATGGCATGCATCAATGACTCACCTCATCACTAAAATCCCAACTACCAATGAATGAAAATATGCTTTTACACCTTTAACCATTCATGGGTTGCAAAACTAGATCTCACTTTTTAGCATTGTACATGAACTTTTGTTTTCTTAACATGAGTGGATCTGAATAACTAAAATTAGCTTTACACTTGTTTTGTGAAGGAACAAGCTTTGCACATCGGTAAGCAAGCGTTGGTCATTGCCTGTCAAATTTTGTTGACATGAACTTCTTTCCAAATAAAATAATATAAAAATAAATAAATAAAAAGATTTAGGTGAACATAAACTCATCAATGACATTTCATTGATTACTGCAAGATTGTTGCTAAAGGATGTATTTCCTTGGACAGACTCAATTGTTCCCGTGTTTTGCTGATTGTAGGATCTGAATTTTTGGTAAATCATCAATATTGTTAATGTTAAATGTTCTTTTAAGACTGTCATAGAAATGCATTGATTACTGCATGAGTTTTGTTGGTTCGTTGTTTCCTTGTCATATCATATCCTAGAATTTTTTTTTTCTAAAAAAAAAATGATGTGTCACCGTGTCCATATTTGTGTCATATCCTCATCCGTGCTTCTTAGATTATTACTCGAACCAGAGCTGTAAGGAAGGAGCACTAACCTGGAACACCTTTCATTTGCTTGATCATTTTTGTGTGTAAATCGATTGCAGAATTCACAATATCCAATGGATCATCCATCTCCCACTGCCAACTCTTTCCTACTGGATTTGTGTGATGCCTCCAGCAGAAAACACATTTGTTGGCACAAGCCAAACTGGGAGTTGCCTCCATGCATCTGTTCTCAAAATTGAAAAGTTACTGTGGGCAACAGCACTAATCAATAGATAGTTTTTACCAGTCTATTAAAAGAAGTTAAGAGCTTAGGAAAAGCCTTGTTGAGTGAAAGGAAAGTGAAGAGTCAACTTGAAATTTCCCAGGGGCCAGAGAAGTAAACTTAACAAGGATGAAGAAGAACTCATAATGCAAGTCAAACAAAAGGACCTCTGAGCACACATCTTGCACCAGCATAACAACAAAACAAGGATGTATGGAGACAAGAAAAGAAAATATGAAACTTTCTGCTGATATTGTTGAAATTTAAGATATCAGTCACGCGGGCAGAACAACAAACGATTCCAAAAATAAAATTAGACTCAGCTGGATGTAAAAATTGGCCGAGCATAGAATATCAAACCAAATAAAGATCTACAATGGATATTGTGAATCCTGCAGTGATTTGACGGTCACTGCCACTATATTCTTGTTTTCGCTATTCACCTAGCCAGTATCCAATCATATTCTATCATCCATCCTCCTCAATAACTGAAATTAATTATTTACCAAAGTAAAGTGGCATACATGTTAATCTATGGAATGGGGAGCTCTATGCCATTGCCACTTAATGCATTAAAACATCAAGAATTACAAGGACCATGAAAAGGAAATAAGACACACTACGGCCAAGCAAAATAGCATGTAAAGTGGGACATTACCGATGACTTTCTATGCCATAAAATGAATGTTTATAGCAACCTCCTCGTCCTCGAAGCTGAGACTTCGTCCATCTACAAATTTTCACTCCGCTATGTGAGCCAATAATTTTATATCCCTGCATAAGAAAAACCATTCAAAGAGCCAACCAAACAACACAAGAAAAAGAGGTGAGGCTCTAATCCAACCCAACTAGCCCTTTGCAAAGACAAATTATCAAGTCAGTCCAAATTTGTATTGATTCACATGACCCTCGGAAATTGCCTTTAAAAAACAGTTATTCAAACAATTTACCTGCTTTTCTAAGCTCGCTCTAATCACCGGCGTCACCATAACCTTTTTCCCATTCAATTTCCCATTAGTTTCGACTACATTCGTAGACTTTCTCGAAGGACCCTTCCCAGCAATATCCTCAAGATCAACAATGTCCTCCTCCCCAAGGTCGGCATCTTCTTCTTCATCCTCCTCAACACTTTCAGCATCACTGTCCCCACCAATCCCAGAATATAAATCCACACCATTTCCAACCGCATCAACCTTCAAAACTTTCAGCAGTTGCCGACTCCAATCATCAAAACACCTATCTATATCACCTCCATCAACGTCTCCTTTACCAACCGCTAAAATCTCCTTCGCACCCAATGCCTTCATCCGCTTAGAAAAATTCCTTGCAACCGCATTGAATGTCTCTCCATAAGCTCGACTACCAACACCAAACACAGCAAATTTACACTCAGAAAGCAACAACGAACCAACTCTAAAATCCTCCGCGCTTTCAGAAAGCCAATTAGCGAGAAACTTAGCATGAGGAGGAGGTCCTCCGTCTTCCCAAGTGGAGGCAACGAACAAAACTAAAGTCTCCTTAAAAAGATCTTCAGGCTCATAATCCTTGGGATCGACAAGATCAAAGACCAACTCATTGGAATTCAAAACGTTAAGCAGACGATGAGCTAGGGCTTTGGAGGTACCAGTTTGAGAAATAAAGAACAGTTTGGGTCTGCGAGAAGAAAGAGTAGGGTTTAAGGAGAGTTTAAGCTTTCTGAGACGGCGGGACTTGTAGAAACAATACAGAGTGGAAGCAGAGAGAAGAGCTAGAAGGGTGAGCTTTGCGGAGCGCGAAGAAAAGGACATGGCGAATTTAATTGATTTTCAGCTGCTGTTAGGTTAATTGATTGAGCGTAAACTGAAAGCGAAGATCCTTGGCATCATTTTTGTTGCGACCTACAGAGAAAATTGAAAATTGACGAAGAAGACGAAGAAGAACGTTGCCTTGCCGGAGCATTCAGGTCGGAGCGGCCGGCCCAATTCGAACCGAAGTGTGCAGAAGCCCAAGCCCAAATGTAAATCGGATGGCTGTCCTACATAGGCCCATTTTGAAGGAAAAAAATGGAGGAAATACTTTTTTGGTCCTAGATTTTGGTTTAATTTTCATTTAGCCCCTATGTTTAAAAATGTTAAGCTTTTAGTCCTTAAGCTTTGTGTTTGGTTTTAATTTAGTCTTTTAAGTATCAAACTGTTGTAATTTTACCATTAAGTTTTGAATTTTATTTTAATTTGGTTCGTATGTTTCAATACTTATACTTTTAATCTTGGTTTTTTTCCTAAATACTCATGTGTTAATGTATATTCATTAATTTAAAAAGAATTAGAATCGTAAAATTTCATTATTTTTTCATTAATATTGAAATTTATTTTAAATTCACGTAATAATTATTTTAAATTAATCAATAGACATTAACAACAAAATTGAAAGTGGGTATTTGATAAAAATTTGAGGTCAAAAGAATAAATCGGGAAACTTAAGAACCAAATTGAAACAAAACTCAAAAATTAATGATTAAAAGTGTAACATTTTAAATCTTATGAACTAAATTGAAATCACACTCAAATCTTAAGGGCTAAGTGCATATTTAGGAGTGGTTCTAAAATTGTTGAAATTGCTTTTCTCACGTAACGGATCACTCCAAAACACATTTTTTAATATTTAGTTTTCCACTTTTAAATGTAATTTTCATATTATCAAAATTGGTTTTAAATGATTAAAAGTATTTCTCACAGTGATATTGAAAAGTGAGAAAAATATTTTAATCATTTCATAATCATTCTCATAAATTCTCTAAAAGCGTAACATTTTGAAATTTATGGACCAAATAGAAATTTGAGAACCAAAACATAGGGTGATAACTTACAGAAATGTCAATTATTATAAGCCTTTTTTATTTAGAATTATAAGGGCTAACAAGTAGAAGATAAAGTGATAATACTTAGAATTTGTGAAAATTTGAGTGTTGCATCGATCAGAACCTAAATCCTCGCTAACCCCAATATTATGCATTATTTCGTGTCAAAATGTCTATTTTTGTAGCTATTACAGGAATCAAACGCATGCGCTAGAAATAATCAATCGCAAAATCAAATGCATGCACTGAAGCCAAACGACCGCAAAGACAATCGCATTCGGTGAAGCCGAGCTATCGCATAGACGAACGCATGCGGTGATCGCATACGTCCATTGCATGGAAGTTGCAACCATCAACCACATGCGTTCATCGCATGAAAGTTGCGGCTATCAATCGAATGCATTCATCGCTTGGAGATTGCGGCTACAGAGTTATAACCATAATAAAAGGGCGATCGCAAGATGGGTGGAATGCGTTGATACTTCAATTGAAATAAGCCTGTCTCTTATACACATCTAGATGTGTATAAGAGACAGGTTATAACCATAATAGAAGGGCGATCGCAAGATGGGTGGAATGCGTTGATACTTCAATTGAAATAAGCTTGAACGCATACCTTGGGAGTATCAACAAGATAAGATGATATGACATTGCCTATACTGCGACAAAGGCATCAGTGAGCCAGAACGCAATCATGATTGCTGTCAGCATTTAAACTTTATAAATAGCCCTTGGACCTTCACTTCAAAGCATCTGAGCTTCTGCCTTAAAGCAGATGCTTGCAGTCATAGATGAGAGTATAAGCGAGATTTTTTATTAGGATTCTTCACCTCCACAACCCATTCCGAGTGACGACCGGAGCTTTCGCCGGAGTTAGAGCTCAAGAGAGACGTCTCCACCATCCATCCATGGCACCACCAGCAGCCTTGATGCATAGCCTTACATTTCCTTTCTGATCTCTGTATTGTATTACATTTTGGGCTTAAGATACTTACATTTTGTAATCAATGCATCTCTAAATTCCTTCAACGCCATCTTCTTCATCTTCTTTAATTTTATCATCATTTACCTTCATTGATTATTTATCAAGGGCGATCGCATACTCAATCGTATAGCCTAGAGATAGGATGCATGTAACAACACACCGAGAGGTATGCGTTGTGCGAGTATAGTGAGTTAATCTTCTTTGCTTGGTGAGAGACTGTAGTAACGCTTGTCGATGGGTTGTTGCAATTCTTGTCTATAAGTTAATTAGCCGCATCTAACTGCCTGAGAAGGTAAGAGGTGGAACGCACTAAAGTAAAGTATGCATTGTTTCTAGAGATAAGCACGGTTTTATGCTCGACACAACCATACACTATAGAGATATAGTCATGCAGCTGACCACCGAGAGGTGTGCGATGCGTTAGTGTGACGAGCTGGGATTACTCGAGCGATTTCAGATAATAAACATTAATATGCGTTAACAGTTGTTGCATATCTACTAATTCTCATCGCAAGTATTCCATTGTTCAATCTGTTTAGTTAGGAGTATGAGTAGTGTAATCTAGTAACTTCTTTTTACTTTTATTCATTGCCTCAAACGCATTGCTTCACAAATATTATTGAGTTACAAGTTCCTGTGTTCGACCTCGGATCACCCGAGAAACTTGCGTTCTCGTTATACTTGGCGAGAAGGCAAGAAAACTTGTGATAGGAACGCATGGTCATTGCATACTAGATGAACGCATACTTTCCATTCCAATGCATGACCTCCGATGCATGGGTACAAACGTATAGCATAAAGACATGCAGCACATAATAAAATGCGTTCCCCTAATAAATTTTTATTATCAACGTAGGGATCAAAAACATATTTTTCTTGAAATAAATAATCATCAAAATATTATTATTGTCCCTACAATATTTTTGTTTTTTGCAAAGTTGTACGTGGGCAAGAGAATTAAGCCACAAGTTGAGATTAATAGTACAAATACTATGTCAATTGAATTATATGCTCGTTTGGCATGTGATATATTCCAGATTTAATTACTAACGACCATGATTTTTCAAATTATAAAATAGGTTAAAGGTTAAGGTTAAGAAAACTTATATATACGTATATATGTATGGAAAATTAATGTAGTTCAACTAGTCGATATTTATACTTCTGAGTACGAGATAAAAGTTCGAATTTTTACCCAACGATTTATCTGATTCACAGAAAAAGAAAATATATAAAGTAAGATAAATAATAACATTATTATATCAGGAAATCAAATTTTCTCTATCTGATTTACAGAAAAAAAATGGGTATAAAATAAGATAAATAATAACATTATTATATCAGGAAATCAAATTTTCTGCAAGAGATTTTATTTAATAGACGCGTGCTACCCAATAAAAACTAGTGAATTAAATATTTCTTATAGCCCTAGCAAGAACCTAATTGGTAGATAATATCTTTACATGGTCAACATAACACACTCCTTTGCAAAGAAAATATATATATTATATGTATTCTTCCTATTTGCGTTTTATATTATTATTTTCATAACCAAGGTATTCTAACCAAGGTTTAAGACCTTGATGTCAACAAAAATGTTTGAAGATTGAATTCTACCAAAATATCGATGAAAATATCAATAAAACATTGATATATTCATGAATGATTAGGAAAATTTTATATAAAAAATAAATATATGTATACACACTTAAATTAATAAGTAATTTAAAATGTTTAGTATTTATATTATACTCACGTTATTAATGATATTTTGTTTTTTCTCTTTATGTTTCGTCTATCGTTGTGTGAAAATGCAATACCCAACATTTATTATCACTTAACATNTGTTTATCTATGAAAAATTTCAGTATAAAAATGGATGATGTTTGGTTCGCAATTCGAATCATACTTTATGTTTCCAGATTCATTTAATTTAGCCAGTATTTGTTTAGTAGATAACCCAAGTTTTGTTTATGAAAACTCTTTTCGGATTCTATAATCCAAACCATACAAATTCATAAAAGAACACTTTATATTTTCTTTGTATATAGAATTTGAATTTTAAAAATTAAAATGTAAAATTATATTAAATAAAGATTATCAAAAACATTCAAAAATATAGTATGTTATGTTATAAATCCAATTCAATTTTTTTTTAATTAAAATATGCATTATGTAATGTACTATCAATTAAATTAAGTTAAATTTCAAGTTCGGTCTCTATGATTTGGATAAAGTTAAAATTAGTCCATATGATTTTAAAATTTAGACTTTAGTTCTTATATGGTTTAATAGTCTATATAGTTTGTTAAATGCTCTTAAAGATACCCTACACGAGGGACTATTTATTATGAAGTTTTTATCACATAAGTGGTAAATTCCAATTATAAATCAAGAGATTAAAATTTCCTTTTTTTCTCACAAATTATGTAATATTACAAAACAATAATTATACAATTCTTTTAACATAAAACATGTTCATAAATAAATTAACAACAATTTATTGTCAATTAATATTTAGTGGATAACTATAACTAGTTTATAGTTGTTTAGATTAAAATTCAATTTCTAAATTCTACTGCCAAATAAATATTTGAAAACATAAAATACAATCGTGTTTTCATTTAATCTCTTGTTTTCAAATTTATGTTTTCATATTCTCTACCAAACCAACTCTAAATATTTATCTAAAATATGTAAGATAGCCAATAGTTTTTTTTTTTTTACAAAAAAAAAAAAATATTTGATAGTATTCTAAAATAATTTAAGAACTCATAACTCATCAAAGAAATTTCAAATTGATTTTTAGGCAGCTTTTTAGTAAGCTTTGTCAATCAAAGTTAACTTTATTTAGTGAAGACAGAGTCAAATTGGTTCTAATTTTCAAATCTATTTTATTAAAAAAATGATAGCCAAAAATAAAGTTGAAAGCAACCTATTCTCTTACACCCCTGGCTCTGATCTAGGATTCAAGAGTGATGTGCTAGCATTGATTAAATATTTGAAAAGGGAAGAAACATGGAATCTCCTATAGATGGCAATTTAAACAATTATTCAAATTTTGTTGGACAATACTATTATAAACTATATCTACCAACTAAGTATTAGGTTGTATCTTAACCATTATTACTTAATTTATAAAATAGTTTATATTAGTTCCTATTGTTCCATATCATATTATATATAATATATTATATTACATATATTTTAATTTAACTAATATGAAATGTATAATAAAATTCAGTTTATGATATGACTGCTTTTTAAAATTTTAAATATTCTAAAAAAATTAAATTCAAAACCAAGATAGATATTGTGAGACAACTTATTTACAAATGTCTTTTACTGGTAGATGTCTATCAATGACATATTATTATATATGAAAATATTTTTAACCGTTTTACCATTTAAAACAATTATTCTAGAAAATGCTCGTAAAGATATTTTCTAGATAATTTTGATTTAGCAGGAGGGGAGTTTTTTTTTTCAGGTAAAGCTAAAAGATTAGGGGGAAAAAAGGGCCACTTCTAAAACATTAAACAGATGAAGAGAAGAAAAAGAACATAAACACAAGCAGGCAAAATTTAGAACAAAGAGCTCAGAATCGATTCTCAATGGGTTTAGAGGTAAATCAGATTAGAGATAGAAATTGCACTGCAGAAGAATGCCTTGAAATTTGAATGGAGCTGGAACAAATTTTCATCCCAAAGAGAGAATTATAGCAATAAGGGAAGGTTCTTTTTGCTGACCCGAGCCATGGAGAAATTTCTCATGGCAGTGACTGAGTCTCTTCTCTAACTCAGACGTACAAGCATCAGATAATGCAACTGAAGAAATCTCGACATAATAAATAACCTGATGCAAACTGAAAATCTCTGGAAGAAAACTCATGACTCAATTTATGTTCCTAGATGCAAACTATATAAGCAAATAAAGGACAACCATCAGGAGCAGAAGGCAAGACCAAGAACAGTCAGGTAGGATAACAGTCACGAACCAATAACCCGAACCCGAACCAATTTACCAAACCGTGTTAGGGAACTAAGCAACTAACTTAACAGGATAATTGTCAATGCAGTCTTCCCATGGACTTGATTGAGATGACCTCACATTCCTGAGTGCTTCCCACACAGCACTATTACATTTGAAACCACTTCCAAATGCAATCTGCCACACACGGTTGCCTTTATGCATCCTCCCTTTGGCTTCTGTGTAGGCCAATTCATACCAAATGGAGCTTGATGAAGTATTGCCAAACCGGTGAAGCGTCATCCGAGAAGCCTCGACATGAATAGGCAAGAGCTGCAAATTCTTTTCCAATTCATCAATCACAGCCCTTCCTCCAGCATGTATGCAGAAATGATCAAATGCAAGTTTGAAATCAGGGATATAAGGCTTCACATTTCCGTTAAAGAATTTCTTCACCAATAGAGTTGCAAAGAACAAAAGTTGCTCACTAATTGGGAGTACAAGCGGACCCAATGTAGTTATGTTTGTTTTCAAAGCTCCTCCAGCAATTGCCATCAAATCTTTGGACAGCGATACACCCGTCTTACCAACGTCATCCTGCTCCTGATAGACACATCGAAAAGCCTTATCGTCAGCTCCACGATGGGTCCGCACAATGTGAATAAGCCTATACTTGGCTCGTCTTCTATCTGCAGCCTTGTTGGACAGTAAAACAGCAGAACCACCAACTCGAAACAGACAATTAGGAATCAACATAGACTTCTTATTCCCAAAATACCAATTCTGAGTAATGTTTTCAGTACTCACAACAATAGCTAAAGTGTTCCTATGAACTTGAAGCAAATCCTTAGCAAGGTCAACTGCAATAACCCCAGCACTACAACCCATTCCACCTAAATTGAAGCTCCTTATATTACCCCTCAATTTATACTTGTTAACAATCATAGCAGAAAGTGAAGGGGTTGGGTTAAACAAGCTGCAATTGACAACAAGAATACCAATATCCTTGGGTTTGACATTGGTATTAGCAAACAATTTGTCCAAGGCACCAAACATGACCTGTTCGGCCTCCTCTCTAGCAGCAGCCATGGAAGGGGTAGGAGGAATACAATGCATAGCTTCAGGAACATAAGTTTCCTCACCAAGTCCAGAGCGCTCCAAAATCTTGCGCTGGAACTCGAGGGAGGAGTCATCAAAGTCCCCTGTTAGCCTGGAATGCTCCATGAATCGATGAAATGGAGCCTTAAGGTCATCGGCAGGGCGATAACAGGAATAATCAACAAGATAAACGGGACGAGGACGAGTCATAGTATAAACCGTCAATCCGAAAACCATGACGGTGGAGCAAATAATGACGCTAACCAAATTGTACTGGAGATGAAACCAAAGTTGACGAACATCATCGAGATTCATTTGGGAAACCTCGATTAGGGTAACGGCAATTAAAGGAACAATACATAAGGTTAATAGATTAGAAATCAAGTAGTGATACCCTAATTTGACGTGCTTGAGATTGACGCTCTGAAGAAAATCGGGCAATCTTCTGGAATGTTGGATCCGAAGGGCACCAGTTCCGGAGCCACTGTTGACGACGGTGGGAACAGGGGTTGGGCCGCCTCTGTCCATGGCGGAGCGGCGGAGAGTTTTCTGGCTACTGGTATCACAGAAAGCAAAATCTTTGGAAATGAAAACGGAAAACGAAGAAGAATCCGATGCGAAAGGAATTTCAAGGGAAGGGAGAGAGGAAAATAGAGAGAGAGTGGAATTTTTGTGAAGCAGTGCTGGCTGGCTCTTTGACAGTTAAAATACAACTGAGAATTTATAAACAAAAGAAAAAATTAAAATTTGTTTTTTTATTTTATTTCATTTTGTAATTTCCACGTATGGGAAGGCGAGTAGCAAAGCACGTGGACATGCCGGTGCTTTGACTCGGATTCCTACCCTCTACAGCTAACACAAAATTCACTTTTTGTATTACTTTTTTTTTTTTTTCATTTCTTTTTACGTTAAATCATTTTGTATTTGATTTATATTTTACATTTTTGTTAAAATATTATCTTACCCTAAGTTTGTTTAATTTTACTCTCTATAATTTTAACAAATCTTAAATTTTGTTTTTCAAAACTAATTTTTATCAAAATTTATTAAATAATAATAATAATTTTCATGTAAAAAAATAAGTATGTGGATATTTTTCAAAAATTATACTAAAATTGTTCATTTATAATAATTTTTTATTTTAAAAAAACTAGTGATTGGAACTAGATTTAAAATTTATTGAAAATATAGGGATTAAATTGGAGGACCTTTAATATTAATATTGTTGTTTTCAAAACTTATTAGAGAAATATTGTTGTTTTGAAACTTATTAGAGAAATATTGTTGTTTTGGGAGTTCGAAGCTAGAAGTCGAGGGTTGGAGATTCGACTAATGTAGAGGTCGAATGTTGAGAACTCGACAAACAAACAAAAACTTAGAAACAATATGTAAATTAGGGTTTGCTCGAGGGTTGAAGTTTCGACATACATGGAAATCTCGCTAATTTTGTGATGAGGTCTTCGCTCTAGAAGGGAATCTCATTAATTTTGTAAAGTCTTGACATACATAAGTCGAAACTTCAACCCTTGATAAGGAAGATAAGTGAGTGAAGCAGATTGTAAGAGAGAGTGAAATTGTAGGAGAAAGCGAGATTGAAGGAGAGAGCGACCATGACTAATGCTCTTTCAATAATCAGGATAAGCTTAGTCTAATTAATACTATGCAAGAATCCCATATCCTCAACATCTCTCATACATACGTTGTTAAAAGGTTTTATTAATTTAACTATAAGAACTATCATAAGAACTATCATTAATGGATGCTATGTTATCATTAATTAGTACACTTTGAATTAACTCAAGATGTTACATATCTGTAAGGTAAAATGTTTAAACTTCCATCTTTTATATAATTAAACTGGTTTAGTTATGCAAGTTACGCGCTCGAGAATGGACTTTCATCTAACATGATTTACATACAAACAAAATAACTAAAATTCTGAGAAATAATGATAATTCTCTCAGTAGGCAACAACTGAGATAAATTCAATGATCAAATAAAATGGCGAAAGATTGATTCTCAGAGATGGGTTTGTATATTACTTCCATTGGAGCTTCCATTCTCAGAGATTGTAGGAGAGAGCAAGATTGAGAGAGCGAGATTGTAGGAGAGAGCGAGATTGAAGGAGAGAGATCTCGCTCCTCTGAACATCTCGTCTCTCCTACAATCTTGTTGAACACTCGTTCTCTCAATCTCACTCTCTCCTATTGTATATTCAATTTTTTTATATTATAAAGTTGTACATTATTCTTTTAATTAAATTGTACATTATTATTTTAATTAAGTTGTACATTATTCTTTTAATTAACTTGTTCATAACTTTTAATTAACTTGTCTTGTACATTATTCTTCTAATTAAGTTGTACATTATTCTTCTAATTAAGTTGTACATTATTCTTTTAATTAAGTTGTACATTATTCTTCTTATTAAGTTGTACATTATTCTTTTAATTAAGTTGTACATTATTCTTTTAATTAAGTTGTACATTATTCTTCTAATTGAGAAACAAGTATTTTTTTAACTGAGAAATAATTTTTTTTTTTTTTTTTCAGATCAGGCTTTAAACTCAGGACCTGTTGATCCTGATGTTTTGTACGACCAATCCATTCATCGATCATCTGTTGTATGGCAAGATCGTACTATTGGAGAAATATCTTGCAGGCGTCGAGAGGCAGTTCTCCAGCGCACTATCCCACTCCACCCTCGAATACTACCGCTACTGCTCACATCTGGATTCTATGGGGTTGCTAGATTAATATTTATTCAATTGGACTGGCATCTGATCATAGCCTTGGTCGAGAGATGAAGGCCCGAGACGCATACATTCCATATGTCTGTTGGAGAGTGAACTATCACTCTACAAAGACATAGAAGTGTTGTTGGGGTTACCTGTTGACAGTGAGCCGATCACTAGAGTGATGTACGATGACTAGTTAGAAGTTTGTCAACTGTACCTCGGTGCGACACCACCTGCCGACAAGATTAAAGGATCGAGGTTAAGTTTAATATGGTTAGGAACACAATTTGTCAGCTCACAGATGAAGCAGACGAGAAAACCGTCATAAGATATGTGCGAACATATATACTAACAAATGATGGGTGGAAGTCTGTTTTGAGATAAATCAAGCCATTTTGTTCACTTGATGTTCCTGCCACTGTTAGCTAGCCTCCATGATGCGGGGCGGTATTCGTGGGGTGAAGTATGCTTGGCATGGTTGTATAGACAACTATGCAAGCAACAAGACCTGAGGTTTAAGATATAGGTGGCCTCTTATACTTTTGCAACTATGGGCTTGAGAGCGATTTCCAACAATGGTTCCAAAGCTACATGTTAATGACGCTCAGTTAGTTGGACGAGCCTACGGTTCTCGGTATGTTGTTTTAATTCAATTTAATTTTTATATCATTGATCTAGTTAATTTAAATTCTAAATTATCAATTTAAAAATTTAGGTGGAGAGACAAATTTTGTGTGACTAGGACAGCCACACATGTAGTCAGCCAGATAGATACATGTTTGATCTGCTTCAACCTGAACAGGTACATTACACTGAACCTAATTGATTATTTTATACACATTTTTTATGTATTTGTCTTTAATATTCTTTAATATAATATTTTATGTTTCAAGTTATTTGGGAGCCGTACAAAATTATTATGTATACTTTGCCTATATTTTTGTACGAATGGTCAAAACATATGGCGGACGATGAGTCCTCTCATATGTTTTCACATTGGTGAGTGGCATCTTCTTGACAGGGTGATGAGACAATTCGGTTTTCAGCAGGATGTCCCATCGCCTTGTAATACTGAACCCGTATTGCATGATATTGACCTAAGGACTGGAGATTGGTCCGAAAAAGTTGTACATTTGATAGTGCGATGGCACTATCGTGCAAGGTTTATTGCAGTGGGGGTTTCTCTTGAACAGTTTGACACAGATGTCACTTCAGAATATATTCATTGGTATAATAATATCACAAGGCGCTAAATCACTCGTCCGGGAGCAGCTTGTGGTCATCTGGTAAATGAATATTATCTAATTATTTTTAATTTAAATTTATTTTAAATATTTTCTAATTGTTTTATAATTCATAGAGATCGAACAACCGTAGACTCCGTGAGGTTGCGAATGATCCGAAACAGGTTCTTGCTATATGTAGTGACAACCAAAGCTATATGGAGGAAATTCATTATATGTATGATATACCTATTATTCCTCCACCAGCTCCTAGACGTAGAGGACCTGTTCGGGAAGAGGATGAGTTTGATGAGGTTGCACATAATGTGGAAGAGTTGTCCCCTATGATGCAGACGCAGAGTCAAACTGATTATGTTAGTCCGATGGTGATGATGCCAGCATTTGATTCAGGACATTATGACTCAGAGGCTAGTCCTTCGTCTTCATACGTGCATGGACATGGTCGGGATCGTGGAGAGCATAATGAATATTTATATTATGAAGCGCCTGCAGAGGTACCAGAGCAACATCAAGAAGAACTCGAGCAACCTCAAGTTCGAAGTCGACGACGACGACCAGCTCGAAATCGACGACGTCCGCCTTGTGGGACACATTGATTTTTGTAATTATTTTTATATAAATGAGATATTTAATTTACATTTTTTTATTTTTATGAGATATTATTTTTTTAATTTATTCTTTTTATATATTATGAATAGTAATTATTTTGATATAGAAGCTTTTAAATGTCACTGACATAAATAATAACATCAGATAGTCTAAATCTAAAAAGTTAGGTAAAAAAACTTCAATATTCAAATTTATATATTTTAGATAATAATTTGGGCACATAATACATCAAATCAACACTCAAAACCTTCACATGCAAGTCTATAAATAAGACTAATTGATATAAAGAACAGAAATTTTAATCACAGTAGTGAGGTCAATAGTTTAAAAGATTTTACAATAATAATCTTAGATTCCTTTGTACATTTGGTAGCCAAGATTTAGATGGATTTTTTTTTTTAAAAAAAAATTAAAATTAAAATTATAAATAATAAAAAAATATTTTAGAAATTGTTTTTATAAAATAGAAAATTAAAAAAAAAAGAAAAAGAAAGAAGAAGGTGAGAATGGGGTAATTAAATAAAGAAAAAAAATGAAATTTGTAACGGATATCTCACTCTCTGATAACATCTCGCTCTCGTTCTCAGGATCTCGCTCTCACTCTCACTCTTCTTAAAATCTCGCTCATCAATCTCGTTCTCTCTCAAAATCTCGCTCTCTCAAATCTCGCTCTCTCTCTTACTCTTCCTCTTTCGTTCTCTCTCAATACAAAATTATTTATAACACATCAAATAATTACGAGTGTTATGAGGAAGGTCTTTCGTTCTCTCCACATCAAATCACTTTGAGATGGAAAAACTACCCTTCATAAAGTTTTCAAAAAGAAAAAAAATCAGACCAAAAAAGAAAAAAACTGGAAAACTCCCAAGTTAAGAAGCTTCGTGCCAGATATGCACCAATGAATGTGTTAGAAAGAATAACATATCAAGTTGGAAACTCCAGTTAAAAAGAAAAAAACTAGAAAACTCTCGCTCTCTCTCTTACTCTTCCATCTTTCGTTCTTCCCAATACAAAATTATTTTAAACATCAAATAATTATGAGTGTTATGAGGAAGGTCTTTCGTTTTTCCACATCAAATAATTATGAGGAAGGTCTCCGGATTAAACAGACTTAATAATAATGTTAGGGCAAGGTCGATGGTTCAAAGGTTCGACGTACAAAAAATACGAAAGGGGAAGGTCGAGGGTTCAAATTCGACCTATGTAGGTCGAATTTTTCAACCCTCGACTTATTTAAAAAAAAATAAAAAACAACAATATTTTTACAAATAGTTTGAAAACAACAATATTTTCCTAAATAATTTCTAAAAGGACAATATCCTTTTAATTTTCCCTAAATTGGACACTCAACTGACAAATTTAAAGGTATGTGAACTAAAATGATATATAACCTTTATATTTTTATGGGTTCGACATTGACATGAGTAATGAATCGACATTTTCATTATATCGTAAAAAAATTAAATATAAAAAATAAGTATCAATATGTCACTAATTTATAATAAACATTTTAACTAGTTGAAAAAGTATTATATATATATAATATATATATATAATATATATATATATATATATATATATATATATATATAATATATATTATATATATATATAAAATACTTTCCATCTTTTAGTTTTATGTATTCAAAGTATTTTGATAGATATAACATCTCAAAGTATATTCATAGATATTCAAAATATAACATATCTATAACATCTCAAAGTATATCCATAGTTATATATATTCAAAATATAACATACCTAATAAACATCTAAAAGTATTTTGATAGATATATATATTAAAAAATATTTATCAATGTTTATCGATATTTCTTTCGATATTTTTGTAAAATTGAGACCTCCACATTTTTAACAACAACATCAACATTGAGATCTTTTAGTTATGCAAGTTTAAATTGGTACGACTTCAAAATTCATGATTTAAATTGATATAAATCAATGTTTAGAGGTATAAATTAATATTGGTAAAAAAAAATAAAAATAAAAAAATCCTTTGAAAAAAATCAATAAGTAAAATTGAAATGGGATACAAAAGAAGATCATATCAAGAGACAATTACAAAAAACGCCTCCATTGACTAGTAAGGGTGTTAAGTTTATAATTAAGAAAAGTAGGTGATAACTTGCTCCAAGTGATGGCTAGTAGAAGCGTAGATTCAATAAAGAAGTTGTTCCATTAGGCATTAAGATTATGGTCATGCATACTTGTTTGTTTCCTACACCAAAAAGAAGTTGCCTTCTTCATATTTATCTTCATGTGGTTCCTAAATATTAAAATGTTCTGCTTCAGTTTCCAAAGTTTCTAAGCTTTTATTTTAATTTTTAAATCAAGAAAACCTATTTAGTCCATTAATTGATTTTGACTGAACTAAGCAATCACATTGATAGCATGTTGACCGTTAAAAAAAAAAGAAAGAAAGAAAAGAAAAAAAAAACTCAAAAAAGTATAATTTAACTTATATAGCATATCTAAAAATTCGTCAGATCTACAATATTCAAACTTTAAAATTGAATGCTAAGTTATATAAAAATACTTTTAAATTCGAATTTTAAAAAGTTTGTTGTTAACAAAAAAATATTTAAACTTTGAACTTGTTAAAAAATTATATCTTATGTGAAATAAAATAATAAAAATTGACATGATACCTTATACATAAAAATTAAAGAGTATACGTAATGCAAATTTTTGTTTGTTAATTTTAAAATAGGTTGTTAACAAAAATTATGGTTTTTATTATGTTATTTTTGTAATTATGTCTAACTTCTAAATACTTTATGGATCTTTAACTTATTTGTATGTAAACTGAAAATGAAAATTAATAAAAATGTCTTTTTTTACTATGTTAATTTCCGTAATTACGTCTGGTAATTAAATACTTGATAACAATAAAAAAAAATTAACAAAAATATATCGTTTTTACTCCATTAACGTATGGTTCTAAAATACTTTACACCATACGAAATGGATCTTTAACTTATTTGTGTGTAAATTTGAAAATGAGTTTATTAATAAAGATTGATTTGTTTTTACTATGTTATTTTTCGTAATTATGTGTAGTTTTTAAATACTTTACAACAGCACCAGATAAATCTTAATTTGTGTTTTTTCCTTTTTCTCAATTGTGGTTATAAATAAAAGACAATTACTCAAAATTTGTTTGTTTGGCTTTGTTTAACTTGGAATTGGATTCCATAGCCAATTCATCCAAATTCCAAGGTCAGCTAATTTTGTTTTTGTGTTTATTTAAGTGGAAAAAATAAATTGGTGGGCCCTTCTAGAAGTTTCATCTAGGTCCATTGAAGACTCCTTTTCTTGACCTTTTCTCCTAATTGAATCTTGTGGCAAAGCTCCTACCTATGTTGCCTACTTGTAATAATTTTAGTTTTAAGTGTAATATAGTTTTCATTTTCTTTAAATATTTCTTATAATCTTTTAAGTGAACAATGGGATAAATATCTTTTTTAAATTTTGAGTCTAATTTCTATTTGTTCTTTAGGTTTTAAAATGTTATACATTTAGTTCTTAAATTTTAATGCCTCAATTTAGTCCATGAATTTCAAAATATTATAATTTTACCATTGAGATTTAAGTTTTGTTTCAATTTGGTCATTAGATTTCAAGATTTCACATTTTTAACCTCAAATTTTCATCAAATAATCACTTCAATCATCGACATCGATTTCTATTAATTAATTAAAAATAATTTTAAAATGAAATTTTCAAATTGATAAATTTAATTAATTATAATTCTTCCATTTTTAATTTATTAACATGAATTAACTTTAACGATAGAAAAAGAGTATTTAATAAATAATCAAGATTAAAAATGTAAATCTTGAAATATAAATATCAAATCGAAGCAAAACTCAAATGTCAATGATAAAATTGTAACATTTTGAAATTTAAAGATTAAATTGAAAACAAACTAAATATGTAATATTTTGAAAGTTAAAAGACTAAATAAAAACTAAATATTATTAAATGACATGTATAGTATGAATAGAACAAGAGAGGGGGGATTCCGAATTCTTTAATTCGGAATGAAAGGGTTCGCTTACGTTTTCCAATCGTATAATTAATCAAACTTTGAAAAAAAATTGTTTATGTACTTCAATAATTATTCTCACTTATTGTATCAATAAATTTTAATAATATTTATGTCAAGCAAGTATTCTTTGTTAAAATATTATGTTACATATTGACCACTCAATTAATTCCTATTCGTCTACTTTAATTAATGATATATACCTCATTTTCATAAGAAAGAAAAAAGATATTAATATTTCTTGAGCAAAAGATATTAATATATATTATGTCCACATTTTAAGTGATTGAGTTGTCTACTTGTTAAAGTCTTATTTACAACTATTTGATATTTAATTTTTAATTTTTAAAAAGTTAAAACTTGGTTTCTAAAAGAAAATTGTGAAAAAACAAATATAATACTAAATAACCAAATTAAACGGTCTAACGATTAATGATGGATAAACGGTGAAAATTTTAAATGGTTTTTAAGTTTATGGACTAAAAATAGACCTACATTTTTTAAATTCTGAAATTTAAATCTAAAATATATATCATAAGGACGGCGCCAGAGAATAATTGTAAATATTTAATAAAAAGTAGAACATGCTGATTAATGATATTATTATGGTTAGGTTCATTAATATTTTGTTTTTGGAGAAGATTTTGTTTGAAATCCCTAATTATCATTCCAATTTTTTATAAATCCCTAATTTATCTGTCCCTGTGTTAGGTTCAAGAGTTATTAATTATCATACGCATTGTTGTTTTTTTTTAATAAAATGGTTTTTATGTTTTCAAAATCAACTTAGATTTATAAATATTGAACAAATCGATTGTTGAGTCGTAGAATGATCACTACTTTGAGAACCATTACAGCATAACTTCGATGCTAATTATGCATGTCGATTGCTCGTGCTCCCATGGTTAACTCAATGCTATTGATAGACGAGCACTCATTGGAATAATCAATAAAATATTTACTTAGAGAGAATCAAAGAGATGAAGAATAGAGAGAAGAAGAAAACTACGAGGAACATAGAGAACAAGCGAACTGTTGTATGAATAATATCATTAAAAAAATAGAAAATGTAGAATCTGATATATTGAAAAGAATTTGAGCCCAACAACTTCCATTGTCTCCTTAAAAAAATGTACTCACTCCTGAGTAATTGTCTCCTAGGATAGAACAAATTAACTTTCTTATGGAAGTAGCACACTGTCTATAAGATCCAATGAACTACATTTTGTGGAAATAAACTGAACCTACACAAACTTAGAAAAATGGAGAAAAGTTTTATGAGAGAAAAATGATGAAAAATTGTTAAAAGCAATTTGAAGAAGTGACATATTTATAGACTATTTGTGGTCATTCAAATAGTCGTGTCTTTCCTTTAAGTTGGTCAAAATGACATATTCATTCATGTAACAATGCAACTTTACATGAAATGTCGTATGCCATTCATTCCAACAAGAACCAGATATGTAACAATCAAATAATTGTAAAACATTATATCTATAATGGTCAAATGGTCTTAAACAACACTAGATCAATATGCCGTAACAAACGTTTTTTTAGATCTATAATGTAAAAACAGTTGCAAAATTAAAAAACTTCTAATATGGGACAAAAGTAAAATATACTTCATTAACGAATCATTCCTTACGATGACACTATAGAGACTATTTAAAATATTTTTTTATCAAATTATATGGAGTAAACAATATGAACTAAATCCTAATTTTTTTTTCAAACTACGATGACTAAGTTTTGTAATTTAACCTTTGTAAAATAGTAAAATAATGTTTAAAAACACCTTCATAAAAAAACAATTATCCATTATCTTATTATCCATGTGTTGAGTATTTCAAGCTCATAGAAGATATTAAGATTTTATATCACTTTAAATCCCCATTTTATGTCTAAACGTTACCTAGGACACAAATATGTACTTGTATAAGTATTATAAGGCAACTATATCGTGATGATCTGATTGAATAATTTAACATCAACGACGTAGTTCACTAGCAATAACCATTCATCATCATTATTTATTTTACATTCCGACTTTGTGCCTACACTACAAGAATTTTGGGCTTTGATGTCGATTGAAAAAAGTGAAACTAGATGTATAATGACGTTTAAAAAAAAGGGGAAATCTTTAATATCGATTTAAACCGTCATTGAAGATAGACTACAATGTCGGTTTAAAACCGACATTAAAGATCCCCATTTATTTTTTTAACTTTAGTAAAAAAAATCACTCTCTCATTTCACTACCTTTCTTCTCTCATTTCTCACTTTTCTCTTACAAACCCTCTCTTCTCCTTGAAAATGCTATCTTCTCTTTCAATTCAAATCCGGTGTTCGCGGGTTCTTCTTCCTTGTGAAAACGCCGCTCCACTTCCTTTGGAACCAGATGCTACCAATCGGAGTCCGATGACAGCTGCACCAGTAGTCGACATTTTCCATGAATCCTTTGTCGTATCCCGTCCTCCTCTTCCTTGCCATCATCTCCATCTTCCTCGACGCTCCTTGGTGGCTCTCCTACGAGTCCACCCTTGAGGCTGCCGAGGATCCGATCAACTGGATTCTCTTCATGACACCGTTTCTCCTCATCATTCTCGTTTGAGTCTTCTCCTCTGTCGATCTGAGCTTTTTTTCTTCCTTGCCTTGGGATCATCGTCGTCGCACGCATCACCTCTCGGCCGAAGGAAGCTCGTCATGGGGCGTAGCTGCGTTGATCGTCCTGCTGCTCGTTCTTGTGTAGTTCCAGTCCTCGTTCCGTGAGAGCTGGTCCATTTTATGGAGGTTTAAGTTATATAGATATGGCGAACTCTGTAGTTAAAGAGCGATAGAGGTATAATTTCTGTTTTTTTTTTTTTTTTTTTGAAAAAGGAAATTCATGTTGTTTATATTTAATGAATGTCTCTGACATACTACTTGAAGCAAATCTTATTAGTTTGTTTTGATTTTAGGGCTTGAATGATCAATGAAGATGAACTTTTTTTTGTTTATCAAATAAATATAATACTCTGTGTAACTGTAGGCTTTTACTGACCGACATTGTCTTTTTTGTCGACATTTTTCGTGCAATGAGCTCTGCGTCTTTGATTCTAGTGTGAGTTCATAGTAATTTCTTATGAGAATTTTAGCTTGAGCTGTAGAATCGTCTGCGATTTGGTTTTGGCTGTTGCACGATTCGAAAACTAAACAGGAGATGGTAGAATGTTTACCAAAGGACTCGATAAAAGTGCCCTTCAATGGGTTCGCAAGATTTTGTTCTGTTGCAATCCCTATTATTTCTATTGTTATTTTTTGAAATCTTTTTTTTGTGATTATTCTTGTTTGTTTGCTTACTTTTGAGTTTTGAGTGTGGAAATTTTGCAATAAGTTGATTTCTTTATTTAAAAATTTGAGTTTATATTTATATTTTGGTTTAATTAGACAGAAGGACGACACATTTGACATGTCTATTGACTCTGAAGAAGATGTTTATGGGGTTAGATATTCTTTAGATTCATCTCCCCAACACAATAGAGTTTATGAAAGAGCTATTTATATACAATGAATCGTGGGTAGTGTCTTTAAACAAAGTAACTTTACCTTGTCTCAAAAAGCAGCACCATTGTCTTACTTTCAATCGGATTTAAGAAACTGGATGGATGTCTCGCCACATTGTGGCTAAGGATGAATCAGAAAATATTTTATGTGTTGTTCCAGTTTATTTTAAAAAGCTAGAATTGCCTCTCTATTTATTTATTTTTTCTTGATTTATTCTTTATTTTTATATTACATTTTTGGAACTAAATGTTTTCAGTTTTGGAAGTCCGAATTTTTGGAATGTAAATGTTTGACTTGTGCTTATTTATCACTCATTTTTAAAGTATTGCTCCTTTTGCTTATTGTAATTCACAATGGGTCACTTGTGGGTTATTAATGCATCATGGGTCAATTTTGTAGTTTATTAAGTTCATGAATATAGACAATACATAGAGAAACATGTTTTCCATCCACGTTGAGAAGTTTGTTCCTTTATTGGACACAACTTCCATGTTTAGAGAGAGCTTGGATCATATTGGAAGGTGACAAAATTAAAAAAAGAAAAAAAATTATCATTGATTAATTGAAATGGTTTTTTAAGTCTTTCTCATTCATTTCAGTTGTTTTATGCTAGATATGAGGCATATAACTACTGTTTTGGGTTGATATGGCACTTAGGATGATCAATTCACAGAGATTATGTCGATTGAACAATGAGCATAGTTACATTGGAAAATAACTCAAAATAGCAGCAAAAATATGAAAAAACAACATAGGATTGTCGACCAAGGTAAGTATTTTCTGCATCCTTTCCACAACATAAATCTTTTATAAAGATATGTCTTTGAGTGTTTTGATTTGATTATTGATTAAAAGTGTGTTTTGGATGTTTGAAAATATGTTTTAGATCATTTGTAATTGATTGAACTCATGTGTCTTTTAGTGTCGTAATTTTTAGTTGATTTTGTTAATTGTCGACCTGAGAAACTTCTTGATATGACTTTGGAAATTCTTTATTATATTATCACCTTACAATTATGTTCACAAAGACAAGGTAGAAGGAAAGTAGAGTAGGGGTAAAGGAAAAGGAGGAAAGAGGAAAAGATGAGAAAAGTCTACATTGGCTACAATCCTTTAATTTATTGTGCCTTTATATGTTACAACATATTGTAGGAAAAGGGTTTTTATGCCGTAACTAGAAAAATAAAGTTTGCTAATTTGTTATTTGGTTTTCATTCTAAAATAATATGTATTGAGATTGTCTTACAATTATGTCTTATTCATGATCTTTACTCTTAATCATTTCTAGAATCGAAGCATAAGCATTCTCCAAGGACTAGAATTTGTGTTGTAGGGTCTAACCATTTTTGCACAATCTTTTTGTTTTGGTGAGTTTTAGTTGTTGAAAACTCTATTTAGACCCTTTCAGATTAGATTTAGGTTCTGTAAATTAGTCATTAACTCATGGATATGCTTTAAATATAGTTTAGACTTGGTTCGAGGTGTATGAATTGAGGTTTGAAATTGTTTTGGGTAAGATTATCCATTATGAATGCTTCTTGAGTCTCTGAATTAGGTTTCGAACTAAGTTCTAACATTGGGACTTTGATTTTCTTACTTCAAGAGCCTATTGATTATTTTAATCTTTGGAGTCATTAACTCAAGAACTCTTTTCTCTTTTGTTTAATCTTTGGCTCTAACACTAATAAATAAATAAAACATTTTGAAGTAAATCCTTAGTGTATGATAGGATGAAAGCCTCATTAGTTTAGGCTTTGTAGCTACATTTTCTAGTTACTAAAATGCAGATACATTTTCTTCTTGTAGTTAGTACAACCCTCTACATTTTTTCATATAATGTTTAATGTCTTGGAGTATTTTGTTTGCAAGTTAAGCTTGTAAAATGCCTTGTAAAAAATATAGTTATTGATATTTCCTTCAATCAATTGGGAGGACTTTGCATATCATATTGTGCTTCTTTGAGAAGGTATTCTTTTTTAGTAAAGTACACGTATAAGTTTAAATTAAGTTATATGTTTTTTTTCTAGTAAAAGGCCTAGTAAAGGATATGATTGTTTGATTCTTCAAACCCTTCTTTTTAATAAAATGCTTAGTAAAAGATAGTTATTGATATGTTTGTATAGCTATTCTTTTGAGATTTTTTGTTTTATGTTCTGTAGGTAGTTGGGTTAATTCATTTGGTTGTTTCTCTTGGAATTATTCTTGTGATTGAAAGCTTTTGAAACGGGTTTTTGTGGCTGCTGCAGTTAGGTTTCCTAGTACATTGTTTGGGATGTTTTATATTTTTTATATATTATTGTTTTGTATGTTTTGTAATCCAATAAGATATTTTTTTTTATGTCTTTTCTCTTAGTTGTAAGATATATTGTTTATGTCAAATTTGATTAGGTAGTTGGTTTGAGTATTATTGTTATGGAAACTTTGATAGTTATGTTGAGAGAAGATTGTTGTTTGAATATTATTGGAAGTGTATTTTTTTTAACAGGTGTTAAAGTAATTTTTTTTTGTATTGTTGTGGTAGCGTTGTCATGTAGCCGAAATTTTTCTAAAACATAAGAGTTATAAAGTTAGTTGTAGGTTAAAATATGGTAGTGTTCCTTAGTTTAGCATTGAAATTTGGGATCATTACAATGATTATTGTGTAACTATGGTAGTTGTTTATGGTTGAATTCATTTCTTTCGTTATTTATAAATTGCTTATATTAATGCAACTTATATTTGTTTGTTTATACACTCTCATATGACATTGTCTGCACGAGTACATGGAGGTTCTGGATAGAGGACATAACAAACTCATCCATAGAATAGAGAAAATAATAGCAAGTTTTAAATTCATTCCTTATGGTAAGCTTGTATAAATATAGTTTCCATACTTCATGTAATTTATTTTAGTATGATTCATTTATTTTTAAATTATTCTTAATTTTATATACTTAAGCAAGCATGTCTTAGTTGTAGATTTTTTGGGATAGTAATGACACTCCAAAGTAGACAACCAACTCTCTCAATCTTTTGTTAATTTTTTGTATTTATTGAAAGTTAAGTTGTATATACAAAAGCAATTAAAATTTTATTTTGAGAATTTTTTGATACGTAAGCAGCCAACTACTGCATTGTAAGTATAAAATTGTTATTCTCTTTGGGAGCTAACTATTATTCGTACTTTGTGAGCAAGACTTAGATTTAAATTTTTGTGTTTGTTGAGATCTTAATATATAAAAACAATTATTGTTTGTGGATAAATTATTATAATGTCGTTTTTAACTTTTTGACCGACATTAAAAATGGATTGAACAATGGCATTAAAAAAATCGGACAATAATTGAAAAAGGGACATTAATTCTAGGCTTTAATGTCGGTGTAAAACTGACATTAAAAAGTTTTAATATCGGTTGACAACTGACATTGAAGATCATGTTATAAAAGGTTTTTAATGTCGGTTTAAAACCGATATTAAAGCCCAAAATTCTTGTAGTTTTTCTTGATTGATTCTCTATTTTTTTAACAATTAAAAATATAATAATTAAAATAGAGATAATTAAAAAATAAAAATTGATTTAAAAAATATATAAATTTTGATTTTTTAGAGATAACTAAAACTGAATTAAAGGAAAAAAAGATAAGATTATATAAAAATTTTCTAATTAGTTTTGATAATTTCGGTCATGTTTGGTAACTAATTTATTTTTTGTTTTTGTTTTTGAAAATTAAGCTTATATCATCCACACATCTTATCTTAATTTGCATCTTTATTAAGTATAGTGGTCGAATTCTTAGTTAAATTTAAAAAATAAAAACAATTTTTTAAAAGCTACTTTTTTAGTTCTAAAAAATTGGCTTGGTTTTTTAAACCATTGGTGAAAAATAGACTACGGGTGAAAAAATTTAGAGATAAAAGTAGAGTCCATAAGCTTAATTTATAAAAATCAAAATCAAAATGACTATCAAATAAGGCAGACAAGTTTCAAGTTTCATTCACGATGAGAGTGTTTAGTAAAATTGGGCATACACAATTAATTTCAATAGAATCACATTTTCAACTACGTGATTTGTAAAATCTAGATAAGATATGTTTGTTGGAAAATAAAAATCTCAAGCTTCTCTAAAATTCTATTAGCTTTGCTAACTAATTTTTGAGAATGTTGGATTTAACCAAATATAATTTATAATTTAAATCAGGTGGTTTCTAAATATAAAAAAATTAACCAAAATATTTATAGATATAGTAAAATTTTATTGTCTATCTGTGGTAGATTGCGTGTGTCTATCTGTGTCATGATAGTAGTTTATCGTGAATAGATTATGATATTTTGTTATTATTTGTAAATATTTTCAATAATTTTATCATTTAAAATAATTTTCTATTTTATAATATTGTATGCATATTTTGGTAATTATTTCACAAACCCTTAATTTATTTTTATATTTAAAAGTTGAATTATTGATTTTTTAAAAACAAAATAGACATATAATTGACGAGCATTACTTTATTAGAAGCTACAATAATTCTTTAACTAATCTCTAATTTTATCATACACTAGAGGTATGTAGATATCAAACTTTCACTTACAAAAGATATATACCTGAACCACTAACTTACAAATTTCCTCTATTTTTTGCTTAGTTGCAAAAAAGCTTTATGTTAACTAATTTTTCTATAATTGACACTCTGAAAATGTTAGGGATAAATTGGGAAAAAAAGTTGTACGTACGAATGTTATTAACATATATAGTGGATTATTTCAATTTTGCTCCATAATATTTTGCAATATATTGTTTTTGTCCCTCTCAACAGCTTTCCTGGGATTTGATTGCAAAATGTTTAGATAAATTAGACAACTCTTCCCCACGAAGGTTGTGTTAGCACAAAGGCCTTTTTGTCGACATACGTTGTATGGACAAAATGTCTTTTAGTGTATCGACATAACTTCTATCTATATTTTTTGTCTAAAGTATAAAAACATCAGAGAGTCTCTAATATGCTTCTTTGTATTGGTCGGAATTAAAAATAAAATCTTGTAATGCATCTCCAATCACTTTCTTAAATTTTGGATCCATCCACGATAATTCTATAATAAAGGTGTATTAGGGTTGACTAGTGATTGACATCACTCCATCGATTCCTTTTTTTTTGCCTAAGGTAATCCATACGATTTTTTTTTTCTTTTTCTTAATTACATCTATGTAATTTACTAAAGTCTATCGGGACATTTTGGAATATTTTGATAATTAAATACAAGCTTTAGGAATTTTGAATTGAATTTGGAAAGGAAAAAAAAGGTGGAAGGTATAGGTAAATTTAAAAGTTGTATAATAAGACAGGTTTAAATACCATATTTATCATTCAACTTTAAAATTTGTTCAATTTTTAGTCAATATATTTTTAAGTGTCCAATTTTAATCCTCATATTTTTAAGAAATCTTAAATTTAGTCCTTAAGGCTTGTTTATTGATTTATCTTTTTAGTTATTTATTATCATATTTATTATAAATTTTGAAAATATATTCACGTATTATATAATCTTGTATAAACATTATTAATATAATTTTAGCTAAAATTAAATATATAAAAATAAATGCTAAAATTGAACCAAATTCAAAATACACAATTAAAATGATATTTTAACTTAAAAATACTTTTTTAACCTTAAAATTTTAATTATGAAAATTTTGTAATATTCTCTGCCATTTGCTGGTGAAATGCATAGAAAAGTAAGGTATGGATGAGAAAAAATTATCGGATAGGAGACATCAACTATTATAATACCTGAAAACAAACAAAGTAATGACGTGGATTGAGTTGACGTTTTCTTCAAAAAAACGTGTTTTTTTCCTTTTTCTTTTTTCTTTAAAAAAAGTATACAAATAATTGTATGGGTACGGCAACTTTCCTTTTCACAAAAGGATCTGCCGGTTAATATTTCAATTTTTTTTAAGAAAAGATAAAAGTTTATTTTAATATAGGAAAATGAACATAAAAAAATATTTATAACTAATAGCAAAATGACACAATATATCTATGATAGATCGAGATAGACAACAATAAACTATTATCTGTATCCATCTGTATCATGATAAACACATATAGTAGTCTATCGCGGTCTATTATAGATAAACTATGATATTTTGCTATTATTTGTAAATATTTTTAATAATTTTGTCATTTAAAATAATTTTCCAAAAGGTAAATTGCAAAATCACTAGTGTAATTATAATTATACTCCGTCTTTCGATTATAAAGAGAGTCCTTAAACTTATACTATGTTAAAATTGGATTTTCAAATTTATATAATTGTAAAAATTGTTACAATTGTATAATTTTGAGGATTCACATTCTATTATTGAGAGTTCAATTTCTACAATTATTCTCAGCTTGAGAGTCAAATTTCATTATATAAGTTTGAGGGCTGAATTTTTATAATAGAAGATTTGAGGGTCTAATTGCAACTACCACTATATTTCATGAATATTTTTTGTAATTTACCAAAATAAAAATGAAAAATGAAATACTCGAATCTCCTTTCTTGGAGAGACGATTATCGGTAAGAAGTTGTTCCTCGTTTCAACTAAAAGGTCAAATAATAAATTTTAGGTTCTCCTTATGCTAATCCTTGATTGTTTAGACCCCTTTTGGTAATCATTTAAGCCCTGTTTGGTAGCCATTTGTTATTTATTTTTGTTTTTGAAAATTAAATTCATTTCATCCAAATTTCTTACAATGTTTTGCAGCTTTTTAAAGTATAATGGTTGAATTTTTAGCCAAATTCCAAAAACAAAAGAACTTTTTTTAGTTCTAAAAAAGTGGCTTGGTTTTTTAAACCATTGGTGAAAAGTAGATAACAAAAAAAGAATTTGGAGGTATTAGTAGTATCCATAGACTTACTTTTAAAAAACAAAAACAAATAACAAAATGGTTACTAAACAAAGACCTTAGTTTTTTAAAAATTAAGTCTATATACACTACTCTCACCTCTAAATTTTTTTGTTTATTATTTGCTTCTTACTAATGGTTTAAAAAACCAAGCCAATTTCTGAAAATTAAATAAAGCAGCTTTGAAAAATTTGTTTTTGTTTTGGAATTTGACTAAGAATTCAATCATTGTACTTAATAAAGATGCAAATCATTAATTATAAAAAAAGGAAGAAAAATAGGCTTAATTTAAAAATATCAAAAACAAAAACGAAATAATTACCAAATATATCCTTAATTTTTCTATCTCTATTTTTTATTTTAAAAGATGAAATTGACAACCATCACTACTTTCATATATTGGTTTTGTTGTTATTTAATTATTTTGTTTTATGAGTGTTTTTAAAATAAAAGTCAAGTTTTGAAAATTAATATACATATAATATTTTTTTTTTTGAAAATTGAGTAAAAATTTAAATGTTTAACTAAAAATTATGAGAATGCCGTGGTTAAGAAAATGTGAAAAGATAATCACAATTTTCAAAACCAACCACAAAAGACAAAATAGTTTTCAAACTCATTTTTTAAAAAAATCTTTTCATAATGAATGTGAAATATGAGGATTTGAATATCTGACCTTAAGAAAATGAGTAATGTCAATTGTCACTGAACTATGTTCAGGTTATTTGATACGAGATGTTCGAACTTTCAAATATGTTTATTTCATCTTTCAAACTTTAAAGAAATGATAAATAGTTTCTTAAACTTGTAATATAACCTAATTCAAATATCAATGTTAGTAAAAATATTAAGAGAGAGAGAGAAAAAAAAGGAAGTATACAAAAATAGGAACCCCTAGATAGGTAGTTAAAAAACGAAATCACATGCACCCTCTTCCGCAAGCAAGAGATATATGAAAATGGTGACGATTTGTAATCTTGAGTTTGTTTTTTGTCTTGACAATTCTCATTTGCTAAGCAAGGATCCCTTCTCTCCCTCATAAGGTACAAATCTTTTTTCTACATGATGCCACAATAGTCACGTGAAATACAATAATAGATATATAAATTAAACTCACTCGATGTACTATCGAGCTATAAATACTATATGTTATAGATAATTTTGGAGAAAAAAATAAATTTAATTAATAAGGAAAAAAAAAGAAATGAAACCGGGATCAAGACCAAATTCATGACAGACCAAGGAAGTAGAGTTGGACTTTCATCGGGCTCAACTCTCCTGAGGCCAAGGAGCCCAGGTGACCTATTAAGTGTGAGTTGGATCCTCGGATTGAAGACTGAGGAGCCTAACTTTCGCATAGGGTGTGCTAGCAAGAATCTCACATAAGATTCAATCAGGTTATTTGTTACAAAATCGAGAAATAAATAATACATAAAATGTAAAGTTAAAACGATATACATATTTACGTGGTTCACTAACCACGTGTTAACTATGTCCATGGGTAGAAAAAGAACAATTTTATTAGAGATGATGTTATATAATACAGAATGAATGACGCCTCTAGGATTTTGAGAGTTTATGTAGTGCACTGCTCTAAACCTTAGGGCCATAAATGTAAAATACATAAAACTGACAAACATGTAAATAACTTAGGTCAGTGAGATCCTCGTACTTAGTTGTTTGAAGTGTTATATAACAAATCCAAGACATTCCAATGTTAGGAGATAACTAGATTCCAAACAGAAACAAGAGAAAACCTAAATCAATATCCGTTATAAATACATCGTCATTGTAACTTCATATAAGATATCTTTGAATCATACTTTCCCTATGTTCCACATTCTTTCACTCTAACTTGAGTATCAGAATGTTGAAACCTAGGGACCAAATTGAAATAGAACTCGAATCTCAAGAGTAAAATTGTAATATTTTGAAATTTAAGAACTAAATTGAAACAAAATCCAAAATTTAAGGACTACATGTATAACATTTTGAAACCTAAAGACCAAATAAAAATTAGAGTCAAAATCTAGCGACGAAAAAAGTATTATACATTTTTTCTTTCTTTCTTTCAATCAGAATGTGAATAACAAAAACTAATAACCTATTATCTTTGTATTCTTTTCCCCATTTGTTATGTAATCCTACAAAATTTATATTTTAATCGGATTATAATCAAATATTTAAGCCTCTGAATCATTATTTCCCTACCACCAAATTATACTAGTTTGATAAGACACTAATTTACTATATAAAATTGGTCTTAATTTCTCCCGCATTGGATGAAGTAAAAAACTCATAAATTCTTTTATTAAAAATATTACAAACTCCAAAACCTCATCAATATCTCATAAATTTTAGAGATATTTAATATTAAAATTACAATTGAATGATATTAAATGACGTGGTCACTGTCAGAAGTGATAATGGAATAAAATATGAAGATTCTTTGTAATTAAAACCGAAAGTTCAATTACTAATAAAAATGTTCTAAAAAAAACAAAATAAGTTTGTTATTTGCAAATTTCGTACCTGTCATTTCCATTGTGTCCCATTCTATTTCATTTAATTTAATTTATCCACCAGAATAAATAGATTTATATACAAAATTTGACAATTATAAACCTTTCCTAAGTCAAAGAAACCACTGTTACATGTGAGTATTCATATTTATTAACCATAGATTCCATTAGATAATTATTTAGTTTTTAATTTTTATTTTGTAAATTAAATTTATTTCATTTACATTTATCACTAATCAAATTATCGAATTTTTAGTCAAATTTAAAAAAAAAAACAATTTTTTTGAAAGTTAGTTTTTTTAGTTCTCAAAATTTGGTTTGGTTTTTTAAACTATTGGTGAAAGGTAGATAAAAAAAAAAAAATAGAAATAATGTCTATGGACTTAATTTTCGAAAACACCAATTGTAAAATCAATTTTAAAATCCTCAAAAATCTACTAGCAATACCTAGAAATTATAAATTTATCAACTTGACTAGCCTCACAAATAACAAAATTAACTTTTCGATATCCAAATACTATAACATAGAATACAAACTTGCCATATTCTTTTGTATCCGACTAATAGGAGAAATGTCTCATAATCTACACATTTTACAAATTTCATTTTTTTCGTTTTCATTTTAAGTACTACTTTGAAATTTAATATTTCATTTATAGTCCTCTATCATATACAAAATACATGCCATGAACAATACAGACTTTAATCTTTTAAGTTTTAAAATTTTAAGGAATGAACGTTAGAAATATATATCATGTCCTCTTGGCATTATATATCATGCCCATGAGCCGGTTAGTTTTATTTATTTATTTATTTAATAAATGCTCCACTTATGTAGAAAATAATGAAAAAATAAAATAAAATAAAAAGAGAGGCAAAACACGAAGAAGATGAAACCAATAGGTGCCAAAATTGGTCAAGTAGTACATAAATAATAATAATAATACATAATTTTTTCCCCAAGTTTTATTTTGAAGATAATTGCCCAATATCGTTGACAAACAATCCACTAACATTTGTCAAATTGAACATAACTCAATTGATAAACGAATGTGTCAGTAACCCAATGTCTGTAGTTCGAATCTCCTCACTTCTAATTATACTTTAAATAACCACAAACATTTGAAACCAATAACCACTAGTGATCAATGATGGTAAACAAAAGTAATAATAACCATGATTTGTGATTTTTTTTAATAGAAAAAAAAACAACAAAAGAGGGTTTTTTTATTAAAAAAAAAAATTAATTACAAATATATATATAAAAAGAGGTTATCTAGAGCGTAATCGGGATACTATTATTAATATTGTGATTTTTTAAACTTCTTACCAAAGTATATTGTTTTTTTAAGTTTATCGTTTCAATATTGTAGTCTTAAAAGTAAAATCCCTGATGATAGGTGGTCTCTTCTAAGCAATAACATGTTTACCTACTTATTTTAATAAAAATAAATTAAAATATTAAAAAAAATCCGATTTAAGGGCCTTGATTTGCCTTTTCTTTCGTCATAATTGAGACATCAATTATCAAATTTACACGACGAATCCATAGATAAAATGGATTTAAATTTTATATTAAAAAAAAACTACCACATTTGACTTGTTCACTCAAATTATTGATATTATATTTGAACATTGATTAGGTTATTAAAATATAATAAGTTTTAAAAACGATCTCGTTTCATTGGAAAAAAAATGGTCTGATTATAGAATGATAGATGTTCAGCGCATTCAGTAAGGTTAACAACTCATTCTCTAACAGGAAAAGCAAATAACTCATCTACCGCATCAACAGGTAATCCCGCATCTGAGGTCTTCTGGTCTCTGGTAAGCCTTAGGGAAACTAGAACTTCTTCGAGATGTCGAAGTGGAACTTCGGTTCATGCAGCTACTATGGTAACAATTGCATTTTCATGATAGCAAGGTGCTCCCCTTTATTTGATACCCACCTACGGCTTTGATTGTCATTACTTTTGCATGAACTACGATGTCGTTCCTTGCAACAACCACGGGAATATTACAAAACGATCTAAAGAGGGTCATAACTTATTCAACTTGCAGTCAATTAGGCTATATGATCTTTGCTTGCGATATCTCTAACTATTCAGCTAGCTTCTTTCACTTAATGAATCACACTTTTTTCAAAGCATTACTATTCCTGCGTGCAGGTTTGGTGATTCATGCCATGTCAGATGAGAAAGAAATGCGAAAGATGGGGGGGACTTGCCTCCTTGTTTCCTTTTACCTATGCCATGATTCTCATGGGAGTTTGAAACCGGTTGGACAGATTCTACAACTATTGTGAATGACATACGCCCGTTAGTTCTTATCATTCCACACAAGCGGCCTCCGACAATACCATGTGGAGTATGTCTTTGTTATTGTGTTTCTTACCTCACCCATAGACTTATATGACCTTCACACTGGGAAGTTAGTCTATATTAAGATTACCATTCCCTCGCACCACCCCCCCGGGTGGTGCTTTGCTCATTCTTGAGTTACACCTTCATGTCAAATCTCTTGGCAGTTGATCCCAAGTGTATTGCCATGTACTACACACAGAAAGGCCTTTTCCTAGCACCTAACCTATGCCGATTTTGGCGGACCGTGCTCCACTCCAGTGAACTTATGCGGTTCCGACGTACCCAGAGGCCAAAGGCAAATCCGTTTATGGTCCCACAGATCTACGTGTATTCTAAAATGCAGATCTTCTTCAATCAGGTTCTCAAACCACGAACTTCAAAAGACCAAACGATTGAATCCCAAACTATTTAGGGCGGAACCTTCCGAGTTTTTAGAGAAAAACCACGATGTATTTTTGCGAGATTTTGAAAATGTTTCAAAGTTGCGAAATCTCATCTCGTTTCATTGGAAAAAAAATGGTCTAATAACAAGGTTGTCTCTCTTCAATACATTATTATTTTACGTGTGTCTCTTCCTCTCTTGAAGAGACGATAATAATTTATTGACGAAGTAATTAGACAATCTATCATCCTTAAAGAATGAGAATTGCGGTATTTTAATAATAAATATTAGAAATAATATATTTCAATAAAAATTTTAAGAAAAATTTCACAAATAGAAAAAAAATGTCAAACTATTTATAAAAATAGCGAAAAAAAAAACATTGATACACTCATAAATTTGCCTGATAGACATTGATAGGCTTCTATACTTTTATTAAAAAAAATTAAAATTTTACTATTTTGTATAAATATTGTTCCTTATTTTTTTATTTTAAAAAATCTCCCAAAATTTTATTTTTTTATTATTATTATTATTTTGTTAAAGAAAAAGTCGACGTAGTCACATAATAAATGGAGATTCGATTTAGGTCATAAATTAGTTTGGTGGATTTCTCCTTGGTAGTTCGTTAAATGGACTTACTTTATGTAATTGGGCCAAACAGACAAGCCCAAGAGATCTCGAAAATCCATAAAACGTCGTATGAGACAATATGAAACGGGAAAAAAAATTACAAAAGTTATTTATGAAGACACAATTTGATAAGTATTTTGTTTTTCATTTTTTGTTTTTGAAAATTAAACATATTTTCTCTCTATTTTTTTTTTATAATATTTACATATTTCTTGAATATAATTATTAAATTTTTAGCTAAATTCTAAAAATAAAATTTTAAATACTATTTTTTTTTGTTAGTTTTCAAATTTTGATTTAACTTTTTAAAACATTGGTAGAAGGTAGATAACAAAGGAACATATTTGGAAGTAAATGTAGTATTTATGTAACGGCTCGACTTTTCAAGTACTCTGACAAATGCCATTATGATTAAATACACATTTAAAACCCAAATATTTTGTTAAAAAAAATTTCATTAAAACAATAAGGATAGTTTTTCCAAGATAAATTCGAAAAAAAAATAAATAATAAATAAATAAAACTTTTACTCAGGGTCCCTTAAAAATAATATTCATAAAGAAAACATTCAAAACGTTAAAATTTGCTGTCTCACATTAAATTATAGTTTCAAAACATTCAAATGACAAAAAACATAGACTAAGCGGAAGTGATTTCTCTTGTCCCTATATGGCTCTATCACGGGTCTTGTCTATCACTCGCCAACCTGTTTCTGTCATTCCCTGAAAAATATAAAGGAATAAAGGATGAGTATAACAATACCCAGTAAGTGATCCCATTACCGGGATCAGGCTGTGTATTCAGATGCAGTGAATGCTTGTGGTTTGTGGAACTTTCATGGTGAAGCTGTTCCTGAATGGATAATTAAGGGGATAACCTGACTCGCCTTAACTTGCATGTCTAGTGGCCTAGTGGTACACCGTCAATCATGGGAAAAGAAACATAATCGTGTACCTATCGGTTCACACATTTCTAGTAGCCTGAAGGCACACTGTCAATCATGGGAAAAGAAACATGAACATGAACTTGTCGATTCATGCATGTTCGTTGCTATCGTGATTCGAGCTGGGAGTGTATTGCATAAAATAAATTGGAAAAATAAGTTCTAAGTATAGATGAT
Organism: Benincasa hispida; assembly: GCF_009727055.1. NCBI lineage: Eukaryota > Viridiplantae > Streptophyta > Magnoliopsida > Cucurbitales > Cucurbitaceae > Benincasa > Benincasa hispida. Next base: position 6,039,352 of record NC_052352.1, on the reverse strand, counting down.
GCGTTGATGCATTTATATATTTGTAACACGTTGGTACGTTAGAGATGTGCAATAGAACGCACGACACTTCTCCTATTGACGTTCAAGTTTTCCTAAATTAGACTCAAGTATAAATTCAATTTAGGTTCCTGGTAAGTCCAGGGTCGAACTCAGGGATTCAATTAAGCTAACACAGACCTTGCGTTGTAGCTATTGTAGGGGTTTCCTAAATGTATGAGAGAAAAGTGTTATTTACACTAAAGTGCTGTGCTTGTGCAAGAAGATACAAAAGAGTTGAATAGTGAGTGATGGATCATGTGAAAATGGATTTTAATGTAAGTGGTATGTGTCGATCTAAGATGAATGTACACAAACTAGAATGTGAAGTGGATGGGGTGGCTTGCTTATCTTTGTTTATGCGTTAGACTCTTATTCGACACTTCTCAATATGAATAACATACAAAACCTATCTCTAGGATGCATGCGTCGAACACAAAATGCAATAAACACCAGTAAGTCTATCTCTAGATGTAGTAGGCGTTCTACTTGATGTTGACTTATTTACTCTTTCGAATAATCTAAGCTAAGGATGCTTTTACCAATTGATCAAGCTGGCTTAGGTGTTTGAAATGAAGTTTTGCATAAAGTATAGATGCATTCAACATAGCTTCTAAAGAACTAAAACTATGACTACGCTAATTATGAGAGTGAGGATCTTGAAAATTTCTATATGTATTTGTATGTATATGTATGTTTGAACTCTGGAGGGATTTCATCTATTTATAGGTGTTGGTCATCTCTAGCTTGGTGATGGGCAACATTAAAGTCCATGCCCTGGTTAGTCGCCTGACCCTCAGACATTTTTCAGATGCCACCTGCTGCAGGTGCCCATACTTGGAAGTGGTGATTTGACACAAACAGCCTGCATCAATGAATCTTCTCTGCATTGAATTCCCTCTGACGCATGGCCCATGCGTTAGAACTTTTGCCTGCGACACTTCTTACTCATGCGTTAGCTTCTTGTTGAAATCTTGCAATATAACGCGTTAGTGCCGCAATATTTAGTAATAAACATTCTTTTGCATGAGTTTGCTAATGTTTGAGTAATTTCATGCGTTTCTTCTAAAAATGAGAAGAATTTATCACTAAAAACCTTAGTTGTTCCAACTTAAGAGCCAAAATAACTTGTATTTCTACAAGTTATCACCACCCCCAAATTTGAACAATGTTTGTCCTTAAGCATTCCAAAATAATTCTTTGTTATCTCCCTTATTTTAAGTGTGCAGAGTTCGACTTTCATCATATTCAATTATAAGCTTGAGACAAGAGTTTGGAAAATGTAACGCAGATTGACTCTTTTCTAAAAGGAATAATGTTTAGTTTCAGGTGCAGCAAGCCTTTTATCAACAACTCCTTTCATTTCTCAAAACATTCTCATTTTTTTTCTAAACCAGGAATGCATTAGATGCTCTTTTTAAGATAAATGCCAGATAAAAAGAAAAATATGAATTTTTAATTACCCATGCATTGTTCCAGGTATTCCACTTTCGTTTTGGCTTGCCCCCACGGGTGTCATGCGAGCATCCAACTACGGGTGAGAACCCTTCACAACGAAACTCATATCTAATATTCATGCGCTTCAGGATACAATTTCTTTAGACTAGATAGAGGAGTTCTATGGGACGCATTGGTCTAGGAGACTTAACTTCGTTTTGGCTTACTCCCACGAGTGTCATGCGAGCATCCAACTACGGCTAAGTGTCTGTTCCAACTTTTTAACTCATGTCACTTTGAGGTTTTTCTTTTGTAGTAATGACAGAGGAGTTGCGTTTAACAATTTTCTTATTTTGTTCCTTTTCTTTATGATGTACTCGTTTGATGCGTCTTAACTCGGATTTCGCTCATCCCCAAATTTGGAGATGAGCTAAATCCTCATTGCTAAAAGAGAAACAAAATTTTGAAAAGGCTTTGAGAGTTCGAAAGGAGTTTTGATTTAAAGCTTGCATGCGTTAGAAAGAAAACATATAGTCTTTTTAGATAAGTTCAGGCCTTGTTGATTTTCCTAACGCCTACTCTATACTTATAGATTTCATATTGTTGATATCATTGAGGTAAGACAAAACACAAGACTTAGAAAATAGCTAAAGAACAAAAAAGAGTATACTAAGGTCAAATGCAAGGAACAAAATGATAGAAATTTCTCATTCATTTTCATGGAATAACATAAAATAAACAAACAAGTCAAACTAATACAAAATCAAATAAATCAAAATACAAAATAACCCAACACCCCAAAACTTCATTGTGTTGGCGCGTCATCCCGGCGTTCTTCTCCAGGGTCTTCATCCATAAAGCGCAAAGGGTTTCTAAGATGAGCAGGCAATGGAGGCAGGGCAAACATTCCAACCAAGACCTGATTGATGTACTGCATTGTATAAATGAATTGGTCTTGCATCCTTCTTGTTTGCTGCCTTAGGTAATCTCTTAGAACCCGGTTTTATTGCTGAAAACCTTCGATGGATGCGGCCAATGGTCTGAGCTGATCACTGATGAAAGTTTTCAACTCTTTAAGGTCAGTACTGCGTTGAGGTGGTGTTGGTTCTTCAATTCTCTCAACTGGGTCTTCAAAATTTAATGTGTTACTCGATCCTAACCCAGTTAGTTCAAAGATGGTTGAAGGAGGCACAAAATTGGGAATTGGAATTAGTGAAGGCGAAGGAAGGGAACAAGGGATGTCTTGATCTATGTAAGTAGGCTCTTGGTGCGTTTGATCAAGACTCCCTTCTGGCGGGACCACTGATGAGTCATGGAGAGTGAGGTTTAGGGTTGGCCACGTTTCTTCATCCGTAAGTTCAAGCTCTACTTCGTAATCTTCATGCTCTGAAGCTTCATAGCGTGTTCAACTATCTGGACGTGTCTTCTTTTGGGGGCGTGTTTAGATGATCGCGGTCTAGTTTCCACTTCTTTGGGAGGTAAGGCAGGTTGATGCGGCGAACCGCGAAGTAAACGCTTGATTAACTTGATATCTATTAGACCGTCAATCTCTTCATGATCATCCCCCAGAGGGATGCCCCCGCGTTCACACAATGCATAAATCAGCCATGGAAAATACAGTTGTCCCCTTGGTTTGGTTTTGATGGCCTTGATCTGATCCCTTATTATTCTTCCTACATCTAAAGGGATGCAATGCATGATACAATAGGTAACCAAGATGCGTTCTTTTGACAATGTTTCATCATGCGTTGAAGGCATGATGCTCCTCTTGATCAGATAATACCATAGATTTGCGTCTGGGTTTAAGTTCCTGGAAGCTAGCATCTTTGCTCCATTTCTAGATGTTTGCCACTTGCTTCCAGGCTTGGCTACCACTCTTAATGCATCTTCAAGTTGGCTCGACATTGGTTGCTCTAAGATGCGGTTACCTTCTGCGTCCGGATTACTATCGATGTTGAACACTTCATTGATCTTGTTAACTGAGAAGCGCACTAATACCCCATCAACAAATGTTGTATTCTTTTCCATGTCAAACTCACTGTTGTAGAACTGGCGGACAAGGTTAGGCCAAATTCTTGTGTGCCCAACGCAGAACTGACCCCAACCCATTGTGTTTATGGTTTCTCTTATGTATACCAGCAGTGGGTTTCGCTTGGGAAAGAAGCCTTTCTCTACAAGGATATCATTGAACTGACGCTTTCTTCCCATGGTCTTCTTAGGTAACGTCGGTTACCTTGTATTTGCCCGCCGCATGGTCCTTGGCTTCCCGTGCCAGCTCTCTCAATTCATTCTTCAATTCCCTTTGGAGAGCTGTCTTCCTTTGCCCTTGCCTTGCGGGCTGATAATCTTCCAAGTCCTTTTCTAACGCGTCGTGCCTTGAGCAATTCCCACGCGTTGCATTCTTAGGACCGGATGCTGATTGCTCATCTTCTTCCTCCAAGATTAATTTTCTCTTTCTTGTCACTCTTTTTTCTCTTGAGGGCCCTTAATTTGTGCCAGTTTGGTGTGATTGAGACACGTCTGGGCCAAATCTCCTTTCTTCTTTTCCATCTTCTTCTTCTAATTCTACTTCGAGCATCATAGCGTACCGCTCCGCTTCGTCCAATTCAAATGATGCATTAGGTGGGTCGGAACGCATCACTTGCTCTTCCTCTTGGCCTTGATTGAGGCTTGCCAAAATGGCACCAAACACTTCCTGTCCAGTCGAGCCAATTCCGCTAATTCTTCAAGGTTACGCTCTGACGCAGGACTGTTAGAGCTGGACCTAGATGGAGTAAATGGAGGGGGTGCCTGATGGGGTATGAGGCGACCCAGGGGATGAGATGACGATGGGTGAACGTGGTGGTTGGCTGGACGCGTCTGTATCAACTGGGTAGATGGTGGCCAAGGGTTGGATTGAAAGTGGAGGGGGTGGACACACGGCTGGTGATGGTGCATTATGAAGGTAGGTTGGAATGGGGTCATGCGTTGCACCCACTAGAGTTATATTAGGAATGAATGGTGGTGGGGCAGGCTTGGTGTATGGCTTATTGGTAGCCGTAGATGACGAACCCTGCCTCGGCTTTGAAAGGGTTTTGAGCTTTAGCTTTGGGGTAGCTTTAGGTTTTGGTTGAGGAGTTTTAGAAGGAGGTTTTGTGGGTGTTGTGGTAGGCTTCGACCGAGACGGCCACTGGGAGGTGGAGGTTGCTCCGCCGTGCATAGGTTTGATTTGGACAGAGGGTTTTAAGGTTTTTCGAAAGCTTGAGGGAGGCGAAGTTGAAACAGATGACGAGGAGAAAGAACATACTGGCGAGTGATTTCTGAAGCTCATCGTTTGGTTCTGACTATCAGACGCTGATGACATTGTGGCAGGAGAGACGTTTGAGCAGATCGACGGTGAGGGAAAACGAGAGGACTAGGGTTTTCTTTTTCTTTTTCACGAAGGGCTCGAAGGTAGTGGGGAAAAAGAAGAAAACAAAGCGTTTTGGTCTTTCTATAGGTAGGGGAGAGAGAGTGGGGTGATGTCAGGCGATGCCTGACGTCCGTAATAAATGCGAAGTCGAAGGGATGTTCTTGGGTTTCTAAGCACTCGAGTGCTTTGTATTTTTGAGATGCGTCCCTTCAACTGGGGCCATGCGTTAGACTTAAGTATGAGGCGTCCATTATTCCCATCCCGATTATACACAACTTTTTTTTTTTTTTTTAAAAAAAACTAAAATTTCTAACTTATGAAGGCAATAACAAAGAACAATCAATCTTACAACACAGACAAACGAACAAACCAACAAACTCAAACGCATTTGTAAAATACAATGCAAAAAGAACAAGGAAAGAGGAAGCGTCCCTGGAAATATATATCGATCAGGGATGCTTCGACGCAGGCCTCAGCTGGCTTCGTGTAGTGCGAGAGATGACTTTTGATGTTTCATGCCATCTTCAAAGTATGGCTTCACTCTTTGGCCATTTACTTTGAACGCGTTGGTGCCATCATCTCGTGTTAATTCCACTGCTCTATATGGAAAGACTGTTTTAATGACGAAGGGTCCTGACCACCTGGATTTTAACTTCCCTGGGAACAAACGCAAACGTGAATTGAACAATAGAAATTTTGGGCCAACAACAAGCTCTTTCTTACTAATGCGTACGTCGTGCCATCATTTTGTCTTCTCTTTGTAGAGCTTGTTGTTCTCGTATGCGTTCAATTGCCACTCTTCAAGCTCATTGAGCTGAAGTTTGCGTTGAGCGCCTGTGGCGTCCAAGTTGAAATTTAACTTCTTAACTGCCCAAAAATCCTTGTGCTCCAACTCTAGGGGTAAGTGACAAGCTTTTCCAAATACTAGAGAGTATGGAGACATACCTGTGGGGGTCTTGTAGGAAGTCCTGTAGGCCCAGAGCGCTTCATCCAATCTTTGTGCCTAGTCTTTCCGCGATGCGTTGACAACTTTCTCCATGATAGATTTTATTTTCCGATTGGATACCTCAGGTTGAACGTTTGTTTGTGGGTGGTAGGCGGTAGCGATCTTGTGGCTAACATTATATTTATCAAGTAATTTAGAAATGATGCAATTAATGAAATGTGTACCTTCGTCACTTATCAGGGCTCTTGGCATTCCAAAGCGTGTGAAGATGTTCCTGGTAAGAAACTTAGAAATAGTGGACGCATCATTTTTGGCACAAGCTACTGCTTCTACCCACTTTGATACATAGTCTACTGCATGCAGGATATATTGTTGGCCGCAGGACAGGGGAAAAGGTCCCTTAAAACCAATGCCCCATACATCAAACAACTCAACTTCGAGAATATTGTTCAAGGGCATTGCGTCCTTTGTTAAGATATTTCTGGTGCGTTGGCAGGGGTCACNATGCCCCATACATCAAACAACTCAACTTCGAGAATATTGTTCAAGGGCATTGCGTCCTTTGTTAAGATATTTCTGGTGCGTTGGCAGGGGTCACATTTATGAACAAACTCCCTCACGTCTTTGAAGAGAGTGGGCCAGAAGTATCTGCTTTGAAGGATCTTCGTAGCGGTTCTTTGCCCACCGAAATGCCCTCCGTAAGGAGAGTCATGACATTTAGCCAAGATGTGTTGCATCTCCTCCTTCGAAACGCATCGACGCATTATGGAATCAGGGCCTTGTTTATAGAGAAACGGTTCATCGCAAAAATAAAATTTGCTGTCATGTACTAACCGTTTCTTTTGCTGAGAGTTGAAGTTCCCAGGGAATTTCTTGGTAGTTAAGTAATTAACTATGTCTGCGTACCAAGGTTCCCTGCCTTCAACTCTGAAAAACCTTTCATCAGGAAATGCGTCCTTGATTTCACTTTCTTGATCTTGCATTTCTTGATTTTTTAACCTGGATAGGTGGTCAGCCACCTGATTCTCAGTTCCCTTTTTGTCCTGAATATCAATGTCAAATTCCTGTAACAGTAGCACCCATCTTATTAATCTTGGCTTCGCATCCTTATTACTCATTAGGAACTTTATGGCTGAGTGATCTGTGTAGATGGTGGCTGACGCACCAACTAGATAAGATCTGAACTTATCGATGCCAAACACTACAGAGAACATTTCTTTTTCAGTGGTTATGTAGTGTTTCTGAGAGTCATTTAGTGTCTTGGATGCGTAAGAGATGTGATGTATCAAATTTTCTTTCTTCTGCCCTAAATTGTTCCTACTGCAACATCACTCATGTCGCACATGAGAATAAAACGCTGCGTCCAATCCGGTGCTATTAGTACCAGGGCTGTAGTCAATGCATATTTCAATGTTTCAAACACGTCACAACAGTCTTCATTGAAATCGTAGGGCTAGTTCGCCTCTAGTAATGCATTCAGAAGTCGCGCAATTTGTGACAATCCTCCAACGAACCTTCGATAGAAGCCAGCATACCCTAGAAAACTTCGTGGAGCTTTAACATTTGATGGTGGTGGAAGTTTAGCTATGACATCTATCTTGGCTTCATCAACTTCCAATCCAACTTTAGATACTTTGTGGCCTAAGACAATTCCTTCAGTCACCATGAAGTGTCATTTTTCCCAATTCAGCACAAGGTTTGTTTCCTCGCATCGAGTGAGGATGACCTCCAAATTATCTAAGCATGATTGGAATGAGTATCCAATACTGAGAAATCATCCATGAAGACTTCAACGGTCTTCTCCAAGAAGTCAGAGAAAATAGCCATCATACACATTTGGAATGTTCCAGGTGCGTTACACAACCCAAAGGGCATGCGTCTAAACGCGAAAGTTCCAAAGGGATAGGTAAATGTTGTCTTTTCCTGATCTTCTGGGTCAATCAAAATCTGGTTATAACCAGAATATCCATCAAGGAAACAATAAAATTCTTTGCCAGTAAGTTTGTCAAGCATTTGGTCAATGAAAGGAAGGGGGAAGTGGTCTTTCTTAGTTGCCGCGTTGAGCTTTCTGTAATCCATACAGATGCGCTAGCCCGTGACAGTCCTCGAAGGTATGAGTTCATTATTGCTATTGACTATCACAGTTGTTCCCCCTTTCTTGGGAACGCATTGGACTGGGCTTACCCAGCTACTGTCGGATATAGGATAGATCACTCCCGCGTCCAACCATTTTAGGATTTCTTTCTTGACCACTTCCTTTATTATGGGGTTCAACCTTCTTTGAGGCTCAATCGATCCCGACTTCCCTTCTTCCAGCCTGATCTTATGCATGCAATAAGATGGGCTGATGTCACGGATATCTGCTAGCATCCAACCTATTGCACGCATGTGCTTTTTCAGCATCTGCAAGAGAGAGTGCTTGTTAGGCTCAGTAAGATTCGCGAAAATGATCACAGGTAAAGTTTTGTTTGTTCCAATGAAGGCATATTTCAAGTGATTAGGTAACGGTTTCAACTCAAGTTCTGGCGGTTCCTTTAGTGATAGACGCGTTGGTTTCGTCTGCCGCTCACTCAGACTTGGCGGCTCTGGTTCTTTCATGTTCTCCTCCAACGCGAGGACCTTGCACACATGGGTCACTTTTTCTTTAAGCAACTCTATACTATTTAGTTGACATTCTTCACTGTCAGGAAACTTTAATGCGTTTAACACATTAAACTTCACCTCTTGATTGTCTATGCGCATAGTCAATTTGCCTTTATGCACGTCTATTAAAACTTTTCCAGTAGCTAGAAAGGGGAATCCAAGAATAATTGGTACCTCCCTATCTGCTTCATAATCCAAGATGATAAAATCTGCTGGGAATATGAAGTTGTCAACCTTTACCAGAACGTCTTCAATCTTTCCTTCAGGGTACTTGATTGTTCTGTCAGCAAGTTGAAGAATAACAGAAGTGGGTCGTGCCTCACCAATTCCCAGTTTCTTAAAGATTGAGAGTGGCATGAGATTAATGCTGGCTCCCAAATCGCACAACGCATGTCCCATATCTAACCCTCCTATCGAGCAAGGAACTATGAAGCTCTCAGGGTCCTTCTGTTTCTTGGGTAGACTGTTGCTTACTAATATGTTGCACTCCTGTGTTAGCGCGATTACTTCTATCTCGCTGACTCTTCTTTTCTTTGTCAAAATGTCCTTAAAAAATTTGACATATTTTGGCATTTGCTCCAAGGCCTCTATAAGTGGAATGTTGATATGCAATTGCCTTAGGAGCTCAAGACAGCGCTGGAATTGTTGTTCATCATTCTTCTTCATCAACCGTCTAGGGAATGGTGCATTTAGCAGCACTGCAAGTTTTCTCACGTTAGACGTATTTGGTTCTGAATGGCTTGTGATCTCAGACGTTCTTTCTTCTTGATCTTCTACTGCCATTGAACGTGTGTTGCGTTCTTTTGAAGGACTGCTATTTCTTGGATTCATTCTTTTTTCTTCTAGAGCTTTTCCATTTCGCAACGTCACCGCATGACATTTCTCTTTTCCATTGTTCCCAGGAGTTTAAGTGTTGCTAGGTAGAACTTCAGGCTGCCTGTTCTTCAACTTGCTCGCTATCTGCCCTACCTGTATCTCCAGGTTTCTGATAGACGACGCCTGGATTTTCCGCAACGCGTCATTCTGGGCTATGTACTCCTTTAATAGGTTCTCAAGCGGAGATCCTGAGCTTGATGCCTGTCCTCCTCTATTAAAGAACTGTTGATGTGGCTGATGCGTTGGTTGAAATGCAGGCAGCGGTCCTTGCCTTTGTTGTTGGTTCGCCTCTGGGTGATGCTCCTGTTGATTTCCTTTTGTCCAAGAAAAATTTGGATGGTTCCTCCATCCAGGATTATATGTATTGGAAAATAGGTTGTTTTTAATGAAGCATACTGACTACGGGTTTCGTGGGCACTCAACATAAGAATGAGGATCTCCACAGCCTACACAGCTAACCATCTATTCGAATGCTTCTACCTGATTCACCTTCTGTTGATTTGATGCGTTTCCTAGCAATATGTTCTGCAAAAAGGCTGGTCATCGTAGTCACTTGTGCAGAAAGTGTGGCTATTGCATTGGAATTGATAGAATTAACATTCTGAGATCTCTTCTTCCTGTCAGCTCTTCCGTCATACGTATTGTCCTCCCATTCCATGTTGTGTTTAGCAATGCAGTCTAATATCTCTTTAGCCTTAGTGTAAGATTTATCCATAATTCCACCAGCTGCCACTGCGTCGGCTGTCATCTGCGATGCTCTATTCAATCACCATAAAAAGTCTCTATTTGGATAGTTAGTGGTAGTCCATGATTTGGGCAATTTTTGACCAATCCCTTAAAACGCTCCCATGCGGCATTTAAGGTCTCAACTTCTTCTTGTTCAAAGTTCATAATCTCTCGACGCCTCCTCGCGTTGATGGTAGGTGGGAAGTATTTTTGCATAAATTTCTCCACCAACTTCTCCCAGGTGGTGATTTCACCAGGCTTCAGTGAGCTTACCCATTGTTTTGTGTCATCATGCAAAGAATAAGGGAACAAAGATAGTCTGATCGCCTCTGGGGTGATTCCAGGAATCACAAATGAATTACACATTTCCAGGAAATGCTTCATGTGGGCATGAGGATCTTCACCACGACCACCCCCAAATTGTCCAGCAGTCTGGAGCATTTGAAGCATTACAGATTTCATCTTGAATCTGGTCCCATCTGGCATCGGGTATATAATTCCTGGTGAGAAATCATACAGTACAGGGGATGCATACTTCCTCATGGGATGCGTGCTACTATTCGCTATTAGGATCGAATTTTGCATAGCATGAGCTAGTTGCTGAGCTAAGTTTTGATTTCGGAAGGTCCATTCAATCTCGGGGTCGTATATGAGTTCAGGAGTGCTCTCTCTGCTCATAAACGTTCACAAGCTTAGGCTTAGCTTGTAATACTCCCTCGACTGAAGTGTTCTTACAAAAGATACAAACAAAATTTCTGGTTAGTTTTTTTTTCTGAATCTCTTCAAACGGCGCCAAAAACTTGTTCGTTGCTATCGTGATTCGAGCTGGGAGTGTATTGTATAAAATAAATTGGAAAAATAAGTTCTAAGTATAGATGATGCGTTGATGCTTTGATGCTTTATGTATTTGTAACACATTGGTGCGTTAGAGATGTGCAACAGAATGCACGTCACTCCTTCTATTGACGTTCAAGTTTTCCTAAATTAAACCCAAGTATAAATCCAATTTAGGTTCCTGGTAATTCCAGGGTCGAACTCAGGGATTCAGTTAACCTAACGCAGACCTTGCGTTGCGGCTATTGTAGGGGTTTCCTAAATGTATGAGAGAAAAGCGTTATTTACACTAAAGTGCTGTGCTTTTGCAAGAAGATACAAAAGAGTTGAGTAGTGAGTGATGGATCATGCGAAAATGGATTTTAATGTAAGTGGTATGCGTCGATCTAAGATGAATGTACACAAACCAAAAGGTGATGTGGATGGGGTGGCTTGCTTATCTTTTTTTATGCGTTAGACTCTTATTCGACACTTCTCAATGTGAATAACATACAAAACCTATCTCTAGGATGCATGCGTCGAACATAGAATGCAATAAACACTAGTAAGTCTATCTCTAGATGTATTAGGCGTTTGAAATGAAGTTTTGCATAAAGTATAGATGCATTCAACATAAACAAGAAATAAACAATGACATAAGTATGATGGATCAAATATATGAATTTATAAAGAAACAGATTATCTTTACAAAAGCAATATTTGATCAGATGAAATGAAAGCGATAAATGAGATGAAAGGAACTGAGTCAAGCCGCAGAGTACAATCTCTTGTATCTCTTTGGCTCAATCTAGTTATGTACAATCACTTGTATAGCAGTTGGACGAAGTGTCTTTCTCAAGCTTGACTTCCTCCGCTCCCTGATCGGCGGTGATGGTGGTTCTCAACCCTTCTGATCGTCTTGGCACCATAGCACAACTTTTAAAGAACTAAAACTATGACTACACTAATTATGAGAGTGAGGATCTTGAAAATTTCTATATATATATGTATGTTTGAACTCTGGAGGGATTTCATCTATTTATAAGCGTTGGCCATCTCCAGCTTGGTGATGGGTAGCATAAAGTCTATGCCCTGGTCAGCTGCCTGACACTCAGAAGCTTTTCAGACGTCGCCTGCTGCAGGTGCCCATACTTTCAAGTGGTGATTTGACACAAACAGCCTACATCAATGAATCTTTTCTGCGTTGAATTCCCTCCGACGCATGGCCCATGCGTTAGAACTTTTGCCTGTGACACTTCTTACTCATACGTTAGTTTTTTATTGAAATCCTGCAATATAACGCGTTAGTGCCGCAATATTTAGTAATAAACATTCTTTTGCATGAGTTTGCTAACGTTTGAGTAATTTCATGCGTTTCTTCTAAAAATAAGGAGAATTTATCATTAAAAACCTTAGTTGTTCCAACTTAAGAGCCAAAATAACTTGTATTTCTACAAGTTATCAATGCATGTCTAGTGGCTCGAAGGCACACCGTCGAAAGCGAATGGGTGGTCAAGAACAATTTACTTGAACTAAAACCAATGAAAGAACCGAACGATCGTAAATCATGCTAGAAAGCACGCCACTGATCTCCAAACTTCGAATAGTAAATGTTCAAAAACTTGTTTCCCTTGTTGGACAGTGACCAGAAACGCTTGCAAAATTCAATCTAAAAACAAAACGTAAAGGATATCAATCAATTTGGGCCAAAAGCTAATGGGTGGTCAAGAACCTCCAAGAATTTTAAAACTTACTCAAAATATAAATTTCGGTGATAATGACATCAGCAGCGGTAGAAACCATGGATAGGCAACGGGTGTTGCTGTCGGACGGCATAAATTATTTAGACTAGTGGCTGGTAATGAGGGTCTTGCATGAGGAGGGTTTGCGAGAGTGAGAGAGAAGGAGAATTTCTAGTTTTATAGATTTTATTCAGCAGCTATTATGAACAAACCAGAGCTTCAAACAATGATCCAACTGTTCAAAATGAAACTCTAATGTCTCGAATAGACTGACCAAATTTGAGCATGATCCAACGGTTCAAACTTCGGAATAGATAATTTTGTGGAAGCTTTCGCGGAAAAACTGAATTACTTTCTCCCCAATTTTTGCCTCTTTTCACTCTCATTTAATTTTAAAAAAATCTCAATTCTTTTATTTTTTTCTACTTTTGAAAAGATAAATAAAATATATTTTATCACAATATCTCCAAAATCTCCAAAGATTCTATTAAATTAATAAATCAATTAACTTTTCAAATTATCTTAATTTAGGCTTTAAAAACCAAAATTAAATGACATAAGATCCATCAATTTGATTTCCAAATATTTAAATCAATTCAAAACCACATGAAATTAATTATCTCTTTAATTTTTTTTAAAGTTGATCCTAAAATCCAAAATCAAACGGAAGCAAAATTCAATATTTTCAAGATAATTAGTTCGAAAATCTAATCAATTAAAATTCAATTTAACCAATATAAGTTTTTCAATTATTTCAATTTAATCCCAATTTTCCAAATGAAAGGAAAATTTAAACTCAATAATTTTAGATAATTAACTTAAATTTTCTTGAAATTCGGGATGTTACATTCTTCCCTTCTTAGAGACTTTTGTCCTCGAAAGTTCAAGTCCTTAAAGGCTTGTGATACTTAGTTCTTGTCTCATCCTCATGTTTCCAAATTGCTTCTTCAGACTGATAATACTACCAAAGAAATTTTAATTAGCGCTAACTCCACGTTTTAGAAAGTCTTCACCTCCTACCATGAATTGTATAACTTATTTATGACAATATGACGTTACTCTTTTATCTTAAAACAAATACATATTACCATTTAAACCCTCCTATGCATGAGTCTGAAAATCTCACTTAAATGAGGCTCTTAAGGTCCCTATATACCGTAGAGCATTTGTCATTCCAAAAGACACCACCATAACCTCATAATAGTTGTAACCATTACCTGATGCCAATTTCAAAGATAAAGACCTTCATGATTGCATACATCTATATTGAGAATGTTAACACTCCATAGAGTGGGTCACCTCACTGTCCATGCAACAAAAAATATATCTCTCATGGCATCTCAAGTCCAGGATTCAAAATTTGGATTCAGCACCTAATTGCCTTGACAATCCCCTGCAACCGAGATACACTATCATATTCAATCCGTAACAATTGATACAAAGTCGCATGAATCATGTTTCTTTCTTTCTTAATAAAGAAAATTGATGTGCTCCAAGGCAAAACATTAAGGCACATATGAAACACTTTACTAAATGGTTCTTGTATCAGTGACTTAGGTTATTCTAACTCTACTAGAGTCCTTTTATGAGGAGTCTTAAGGATAAGAGTTGCTCTCAACTCAAGTTCATCTCTAGTACTAGGAGTCATTTTGGGAGATCAAATTTACTCAACCTTAATACTCATATAACTTGTTTCTTACTTGGAGGTAGATTACTTTCACCTTCAAATAAAATCGACGACTTCATTAATTCCTTGTTCTAGATATTCGTGTCCACAATAAAAATCTCTAAACCTTGCTAATACCTTTCAACGTCTTCCCCCTTTTTAACAAGGCCTTACCCCTTCCATTTCCATAGTTCTTAGCAGCTATTGCTACTAAACATCCTTTCATACAACGTTATTTCCTCCGACTCCACTATAATTTGAAGAAGATTGCTAAGCATTCTTACAACGCATGATAGTCTAGCTTAATCTAATTCTCATGCTAAAACTGGGTTCATGACCAATAGCTTAGGCAGGAATCTATTCAACCAAAAAATACTAAGATCCATAGTTTCAAATAGTAACGAGATTGTTCATATTAACTTTAAATGTTCGTAAACACATATTTCCTATCTTGGACACCAAACCAAACCTTTGTTCTTAATCTCAAACATTAATTCCCCTTACCTTCTCAAAACAACAAAATATTTCTCAAATCCTTTCATCATCCCTTATCTTTTCCAAGATCAATAAATCCAAGATGCTCTATTTCACTTTCCTAGTGAAATATATCTGTACCAAAACATGTGACTATTTGAATCCCTTTTCACAATCTACAATCCAACAATCTAAGCAAGTTATATTTTTTTTTCGAACAATGCATACTGCAGTGCAAAGTTCCAAATGGTAATGAGAGATTCCTATTTTACACCAAACTATGTCTTGTATCCACCCATAACATGTCTTAAAATCCAAACATTTCTTAACTATTTGAGAATCTTGAACACATTAATTTCCATCTATCTCCCCAAGTGAATAAAACCTTTCCTTAAATACTATTATTTTTTTTCACATTTATCCTTGTTTAACCCAACAACTTGAAGGTGCACTTTTCACTTTCCTAGTGAAACATAATCCCTAAACCAAGACACGTGATCCTTTATAACCTTTTCCAGAAATCTAAAATTTCATTCCAAACTTGGAATTTTAATAGGGTATCCCCACATGATAACATTGCTTTTAAACTTCAAAACGTTTATCCTTCATCTTGGTATGGTTAATTAAACTTGAACATTTTCTTTGCGACAAACACATAGTTCAAACCCAAGCACTTTAAGATTTTTTCAATCCAATAACTCGTTTTCTCCCATCTAAAGGCAATTTTCAATCATCTTGGCATTCCTTGACCAATTCATCTTACCTAGGTCTTGTAAATAGTTCCTCATACTATTGCTCTTCTTCCTTTTAAGCACGTTACATAAAGAACCAAAACCATACATTACTCGGTCCACCAACTTCGATACCATGAAAGTGATCATGACCTATTAATCCTTTCAAAATTTTTCTTGGAATATTTTGACTTTAATATCTAGTAATCCTTAATAGAATTTATAGTCTCTTCTTCACCTCTTTCTTATCTTATAAAGACACTTTAATCTCGTAATTAAGAACATGTGCCTTGTGATAAAGTTCTTTGTAGCACCATTAATTTTATTCTCATAATGCAAAACTTAATATTATTCCCCAGTGAATTTCCAATTCGCCTACCTTATTCTATAGCTTAACCAAATACATCCATTTCTTTATTTCATGTCATAAGTGAAGGAACTCTTATTCAAGAGTACGTACGAGCAGAAGCAGATCTTTCCAATTCATTGTGACAAAATTACCGCATATACATTCAAACATACTTTCATAATGCTAAAGAAATCAAGAAATCATACCAGATGGAGATTTCTTCTTCACAGCGAGTTTGAAGCCCAACTGTCTACCTCGAACAATCACCACTCAGACAGAAGAAAATGGAGAAGACAACACCACTCAGAGTTCTTAGTATTCTTGGATTGAGAATCCAAAGTGGGGGCTTTATTCGGATTTGGTAGAGGGAAGGAGGAAGAGAGACCGTACACAGTGATTAAGCAAGTGGGAGATGCGGTCGTCTATCGCATAGGCAAGATGCTTGATCGTTTAGGTGAAGTATACAATCGTGTAGGAAAAGTAAGCGATCGTCTAAACGATTGTGTAGGAAAAAGTAAA
Source organism: Benincasa hispida (assembly GCF_009727055.1). Classification (NCBI taxonomy): domain Eukaryota; kingdom Viridiplantae; phylum Streptophyta; class Magnoliopsida; order Cucurbitales; family Cucurbitaceae; genus Benincasa; species Benincasa hispida. The sequence goes on along the minus strand of NC_052352.1, from coordinate 6,023,003 downwards.
CGATCGTCTAAACGATCAGGTAGGAAAATGGTGAGTGATCATTCGAAAGATCGTGTAGGAAAAACTAAACGATTGTCTTTACAATCGTTTAGTAAATACCGAGAGCTAAACGATTGCTTAGGAAAAAAGGTAAACGATCATTTAGATAATTGCGCACGATGGTGTAATCGGTATGCGATCGCTTAGCAATATTGCATATGTAAGCGATCGTGCAGTAACTATCGTATAGACACTGATTTTCTAAATGATGACACTATCTTTTCACAATGTCCGCGCACTCCGAGATCAATGCACCGTCAGCTATTTATAATGCACTCATCCGTTACTTAGAATAGAAGAAGCGCCTTCTCATTTCCTTTATAATCGTCCAATGAATGTGATCTTATCATATTCATAAGATATAATTAATATCATATATTAATTACAATATTTTCCTCTACTAGATGTAAATCATATTTATATCCAATTTCCTCCAAATTAATGTATCTCATACATAAAGTTAATTATTATCTCATACATAAAGTTAATTATATCATATTTAATTAACTCGTTCAATTATATCATATATAATCGAACTGACTCTGTCAATTTGAACATTTCAAATTGACCCAAAAACTGACTCTTAACTCATATCCAAGTTACCAAGGGGACCTTATGAACCTATGGCTCGAAACTCCAACGGTACGTGAATAGCTAACTAAACTCTTTAGTCACGATATCCACCATCTATTAAGTGTCAGACATTCCACTAAAGATCGACAGTTGAACTCTTCTTGCCATGTCCATTGGATATAACCAATCATCAGTATGATGATCCTGATGCTCGTAATTACAGTAGGTCAATTTATCGTTTAGCCCCTGTAATTACATCTTCCTCTTTAAGTACCACTGATCCCTCTAATGAACAATACAACATAGTCCTACTATGCGTGAACACCTCTCGGGCCATGAGAAGGTGTATGACGCCACATCGTTCAAGCCCCGGGATCAGCCCTCAAGAGAGCAATCTATCTACTTACCCCTGCTTCGAGAAAGGAGTGAACTCCATCTTGTGAAGCTGAGTTCCCAGCTCCCAAATCAGATGAATCTCCAAAATGGTAGGTTTAAGTTGGCGTTCTGGCTACTCGCACCCATGCAAATCAAAGAACCTCCCTCAATGGCAGGAGTTCCTAACTCACTCAGGATTGAGGTCATGTTACTTATAGTCATCCTAGTGAAGTGAAGTTTTAGTCATGAACGGTGTTATATGACAAGACATTAACACTTCGAAGTCAAGTCTTATACAAACTCTTTGTATAGGACGCCCCCGCTCGCATGTCCACTACACGAATGATTAGGATCAGATCATTTGTGACAAGTCACAACATTTTTAACAATTCCACAAAGCGGGTCGCGTTCGTAGTGTTAATAGGATAAGGTTTCCCTTCTATATTGAAGGATCTCAAAACGAGAGTTCCATGAGCGGGTTTAGATCGCTCCGATTTCACAGTGACCGGAATATAAACGATATACATTCTATACTAATAGTTATGCATAATAAAATCAACAACAACATGCTTAGAATACAATAAAGCATAGAGAAGGGGTTCATTACCAGAGGAAGACGATCTTCGATTATGTGAACCCACAGCAGCGGAAGAACTCCACCGATCTACCAGCACCCAGCGAGTCTCTCGTATGTTATTGCATGATCTGAATGCACATGAACAAGGATTCGGGGACAACACAATCACTAGGGAGACCCAAGTATCCTCGACATCAAAAACCCAGAGAGTGGGCTCTGGTGAGTTTGGTAGAAGACGAATGAGAAAAAATCGTGTAGACAACAAGCGCGCACGGAAGGAACTTTGCTATCGTATAACGGGGACGCTTGTCGTATTGTAAAACTACATGATCGTTTAGGAAAAACTAGACGATCATTTAGGAAGCTGGTACATGATCGTTTAGGGAACGCATGAACTAGACGATCGTTTAGACGATGGAGAATCTATCGTATAGGCTCTCGGCGATCAATCTTTCACGGTTTCTTTTTGGGTGTGGGATTTCGATTGCACGAATAAATTCTACTTCTAAATTGAAAATGATTTTCAACTTGTATCCTGCCGGTTACCTTTAAGCCTCGCGACCCTACGTTCTTCACGTACAAAACGTGAATTGGTTATTATTAAATAATTAATCAATTAATTTATTTAATAAATATAATCATATTATATTTATATCCTATAGTTTGATATCATATATCTACTGTAGTATTTCCTTTGCTTGATATAAATTTATATTTATATCTATTCCTCCAAATAATGTTCTCATATGTTTAGCCAATTATATCATATATAATTAACCATTCCAATTATATCACATATAATTGTACTTTTCTCTTGTCAATTTGAACATTTCACATTAACCCAAACACTGGTTCTCGACTTTATCCAAGCTACCCAGGTGACCTAATGGACCTGTGGCTCGAAGCTCCAACAGTACGTGATAGCTGACTAAACTCTTTAGCCACGAGATTCCACATCCGTTAACTGCCAGTGATTCCACTAAAGACCAATAGTTGAACTCTTCTTACCACAGTTATATTTCTGTGTCCATTGATATAACCAAATCATGAGTACGATGACCCTTCACAAGATGCTCGTTAAGTACAGTTGGCCAATTTGTCATTTTGCCCCCTGTAGTTATCTCCACTCCTTAAGTAGTACCACTGATTCCTCTAATGAACAACTAACAACATTGTCCAACTTATGTGTGAACACCTCTCGGGCCAAGAGAAGGTGTGTGTGCGCCACATCTTTCAAGCCCCAGAATTAGCCCTTAAGGGAACCATCTATTACTTATCCCTGCCTCGGGGAAGAAGTGAATTCCACTTTGTGTAGTTGAGTTTCCAGCTTCCCAAATCACAAACGATATCCCCAAAATGGCGTAAGTTTGAATCGGCGATTGGCTTTGCTTGCCCCATACAAATCAAAAGGACGCCCCTGCAATGGGTAGAGTTCTCTCAACACTCCAGGATTGAGCGTCATGTTACCTATGCTCATCCTAGGGTGAAGTGAAGTCTTCTGTCATGAACGGTGTATATAACGGGACAATTAACACCTTCCTGGTCAGGTCTTATACAAATTTCTTGTAGGACGCTCCCGCCTTCGCATGTTCCCCAACACGACTATGATCAGGACTCAGAATCATCCTGTGGCAAGTCACACACTTGATGACATTCCACAAGCGGGCCGAGTCCGTAGCATTTATCTAGGATAAGGTTTCTCTTCTATATCCATTACCTACAGACCATTTTGGTTATCACTCAAAGGACATGATCCACTTGTATCGTCACCCACATACATGCTGAGTCACATTACAGATAAACCAGGGATTTTTATGTTTTATTGGTTTGTGGTAAAGCATACTTAACAACAAGTAAATGAGCAAAACAACAAGATGTGAAGTAAATATCATATATTAACAATCACAGGTGTTCGTATATACTGTTTACAAACTACAGAACAGGAGACTTTAGGGCATCAACCCCAACAATCTCCCACTTGTCCTAAAGCGAAGTGGGGTGTACAAAAAACTTCGTACAAAACAGCGATCCTATAGACCCATGCTCCGTAGATGACCCTCAAACACTGTAGCCATGAGAGCCTTCATAAACGGGTTAGCAATATGAAGACTTTTGAATACATTTTCCATAAAACATTTAATGAAAGAACATACCTGGCGAGGATGAAAGATCCGTGAGTAACCATAAGGGACACAAAATGAAGACTTACATCGTATGCCAGTCTATAGAACATAAAACTTAGGCTCTGATACCAACTGTAACGACCCGACTTTTCGAGTGTTCTGACAAAGGTCGTTATGACTAAATACACATTTAAAACCCAGATATTTTGTTAAAAAAAATTCATTAAAACAATAAGGATAGTTTTTTAGATAAACTCGAAAATAAATAAATAAAAAATAAATAAAACTTTTATTTGGGGTCCCCTAAAAAATAATATTCATAAAGAAAACATTTAAAACGTTAAAATCTGATGTCTCACATTAAATTCTAGTTTCAAAACATTCAAATGACAAAAACATAGACTGAGCAGAAGTGATTTCTCTTGTCCCCATATGGCTTTCGCCAACCTGTTCCTGTCATTCCCTAAAAAATATAAAGGAATAAAGGATGAGTATAACAATACCCAGTAAGTGATTCTATTACCAGGATCAGGCTGTGCATTCACATATAGTGAATGCTTGTGATTGGTGGAACTTTCATGGTGAATCTGTTCCTGAATGGCTAACCAAGGGGATGATCTGAGTCACCTTAACTTGCATGTCTAGTAGCCTAGTGGCACATCGTCAATCATGGAAAAAGAAATATAATCGTGTACCTATCGGTTCATGCATGTCTAGTGGCCTGAAGGTACACCGTCAAACATGGAAAAAGTAACATGAACATGAACCTGTCGATTCATGCATGTCTAGTGGCCTGAAGGAACACCGTCAATCATGGAAAAAGAAACATAAACGTGTACCTGTCGGTTCATGCATGTCTAGTGGCCTGAAGGCACACCTGTCTCTTATACACATCTAGATGTGTATAAGAGACAGGGTTTAGATTCATGCATGTCTAGCGGCCCGAAGGCACACCGTCAAACATGGAAAAGTAACATGAACGTGAACCTGTCGATTCACGCATGTCTAGCGGCCCGAAGGCACACCGTCAAACATGGAAAAGTAACATGAACGTGAACCTGTCGATTCACGCATGTCTAGCGGCCCGAAGGCACACCGTCAAACATGGAAAAGTAACATGAACGTGAACCCGTCGATTCACGCATGTCTAGCGGACCGAAGGCATACCGTCAAATATGGAAAAAGAATGAACGTAAACCTGTCGATTCACGCATGTCTAGCGGCCTGAAGGCACATCTTCAAACATGAAACTAGACCCGTCGGTCCTCTGAAATAAGACATGTATCAAGGCGAGACAGTAATCTTCCTTATTGATCTAATCATGCATCACATAGATAATTTCAGTATTGTTTCCACCGCACAGATCATAGCATAATATGGAAGTTCAAACATACTCATAATACTCATAATTGTCATGCAACAAGTATATCATAAAGAAAAAATCATGCTTCTAAAGTCCATTAATTAACTTTATAAATTTAATCTAGGCCGCCTGGCACGAAGGCACCGGTAATAGTACCACTAAACTCAAATTAAGTCAAGGACAGTTATCTCAACAACCAACTCCAACAATTTACTTGAACTAAAACCAATGAAAGGACCGAACGATCGTAAATCTTTCTAGAAAGCACGTCACTGATCTCCAAACTTCGTATAGTAAATGTTCAAAAACTCGTTGCCCTTGTTGGATAGTGACTAGAAATGCTCCCAAACTTCAATCTAAAAGCGAAACGTAAAGGATATCAACTAATTTGGTCCAAAAGCTAATGGGTGGTTAAGAACCTCCAAGAATTCTAAAACTTACCCAAAATATCAATTTTGATGACAATGGCATCAGCAGCGGTGACAACCGTAGATAGGCAGTGGGTGTTGCTGTCGGACGACATAAATTATTTAGGTTAGTGGCTGGTAGTGAGGGTCTTGCATGAGGAGGGTTTGCGAGAGTGAGAGAGAAGAGAAATTTCTAGTTTTACAGATTTTATTCAGCAGCAATTACAAACAAACCGAAGTTTCAAACAACGATCCAACTATTCAAAATGAAACTTTATATGTCTCGAATAGACTGACAAAATTTGAGAACGATCCAACGGTTCAAACTCCGGAAACAACAATTTTGTGGAAGCTATCGCTGAAAAACCAAATTGCTTTTTCCCCAATTTTAGGGCACTTTTCACTCTCATTTAATTTCGAAAAAATCTCAATTCTTTTTTTTTTTTTTTTTCATATTTTGAAAATATAAATAAAATATTTTATCACGATATCTCCAAAATCTCCAAAGATTCTATTAAATTAATAAATCAATTAACTTCTCAAATTATCTTAATTTATGTTTCAAAAACCAAAATTAAATAGCATAAGATCCATCAATTTGATTTCCAAAATATTTAAATCAATTGAAAACCACATGAAATTAATTATCTCCTTAATTTTTTTAAATTGGCCCTAAAATCCAAAATCAAAGGGAAGCAAAATTCAATCTTTTCAAGATAATTAATTCGAATATCTAATCAATTAAATTCAATTTAACCAATAAAAGTTTTCAATTATTTCAATTTAATCCCAATTTTCCAAATGAAAGGGAGATTAAACTCAATAATTTTAGATAATTAACTTAAATTTTAATGAAATTTGGAATGTTACAATTTAAGAGCTTAATTTTCAAAAACAAAAAATAAAAAAGAAAATGGTTACTAAATGGATCTAACTTACAAGTTTATTTGTCTATTTATTTTGACAATATGTGGGGTAGAAAAATCCAAGCACTGACAATGAGATCGACAATACAAGTTTTATGCTAATTACGTTATGTTCAGATTGGCACATGTATCATTGAACTTTGTAATTTCCGTCTATTTAGTCCTGGAAAAACTTTTAAAAAAAATCTTAGAAGTCCCAAAATTTTCAATTTTGTGTATTATATAGAGGATTCTTCACAATTTGAAATTAAAAAAATTTAATTGATCAATCATATATGAATTTGAATTTTATGTCCAATAGAATCCTAAACTTTTAATTTTGTATCTCGTATGCAGGTCTATGAATTTTAAAAATTGTAAAATAGACTAAATTTGTAGTTTAACTAAAATTATTTCACATTGAAATTTAAAACATATCATTTACTATATACTTTGGATCCCCCGCCGAGTATTGAGGGGGAGAGAAGACAATCTTTTTGTATAAATTCTTATAGGGGTGGAAACGGTTCGGTTCGATTAGGTGGTCGAACTGAATCGACTCGAATGTTAAATCTTTTATATGTAAAACCGAACCGAACCACATGTATGCAGTTCGGTTCAATTTTAAATTTGATTTTGGTATTTTTTTTAAAAATATGTATATATATTTTTTAAATTAAAAAGCAATTTGATTCGGTTCGTTTTTAAATTCGGTTTTGTTCTTTAAACGGTTTTAAATTTGGTTTTATTCTTTTTTTGATACATATATATATAAGTTAAAAATGGTTCAGTTCAATTTCAAATTTGGTTTCGAAATTGAAACCGAACCAAACCAAATTAATTCAGTTTCAAAATTTCTTTAAACTAGATCGAACTAAGTTTTTCAGTTTCATTGCATTTTCGACTCGATTTGATTCGCTTTTGAGAAATAGTTCGATTTTTGCCGTTTGAATAGATGCCCTTAATTACTTATACCCCACAACATGGGGTAAGATTAATTAGATACATACAACACAATAAGTAATCAAAATATATGTCATTTTATACCGTATAAATACTTTATATATATAGTACAGTGGAAAGAAAAAAAAAACTTTGTAGAATATTCTTCTTATATATATATATCTACAAGTGCAATATTTCAGTTTTGGAGCTTTGGTTGAATTGTAGTAGCTTTTTATTCTTTACTCCAATCTTGTATGTTGTTGCCAAATCATTGTAGCTTTAGACCCTTCAATCTGCATATAAATCAAAGAGAGATCACCCATTAATCCACAATTAGCCAATAATCAATAAAAATAAAAATCCCTTAAATACTTTTTATAATAGTTTTAAACTATTACTTTTTGTAGACCGTTGGATTAAAAATTTAGACTTACTTTCTATTCCTTCAACAAATTTGGTTAATGAAACATAGTAACCTTCATATTCCCTCTCAGATGCAATGACTCCAAAGAACTCGACTCAATCCATCAAGTTTTGAACCAAAGTTATAATTTGTAAATAAATGAAAACTTCACGGTTTAGTTAATTAGTTTAAATTGGATGGAACCAACCTGGGAAATATATGATAATTTGGAATTTTTATTTTGAGTTATTCAAATGAAGTTGTTAAACTCAATTCCATAGTTGATATATATATATATATAAAATAAAAAATTGTTGAAAATAGTTTCAAATATAACAAAATGTTATTGTCTACTGGTGATAGGTAATCAGTATCTATCAGTAATAGATTATAGTAGTCTATCAATGTCTATCAGTATCTATCACTGATAAATAGTGATACTTTGCTATATTTGTAAATATTTTGGTTCATTTTTCTATATTTAACTCTAACTCATATATATATATATTAATATATATATGTCTATTTTTTATTCTTTCAAACCAAATTGTGCTGTATCATAGTCTCAACGTTGCTTTTTCTTTTTGGATTTGATTTATTGTTTTAATGAAGGTATTTTGAGTTGAGAAATTTTGAGAAAAATTATATTGTTTAAAAGTTTGATGTCACAACTCAATCCAACTCACAAACTTGGCTAAGGATAATTCCCTTCACATAATACTTCAATGGCAGTCACTACTTTTAATTGATAGTGACATATATTTTAATAATGAATAACTATAAATAAATAAAATACATTTTTCTCATTATTGTAACACCTTATAATTTTATATATATAGCTCCAAATAAGATAATCTTAACTTACTTTTTTTTGTTATATTTGTTCATATTAAAGTGGATCTTTAAAAAAAAAATTGAGCTATAAAAATACAACAATCAGAAAGCCACTGTAAGAGTTGTTGCTTAAATTATTTTATTATTTATTATAGGTTAGTCTTTGTAATGATTTTTTTGGCTAATAGTTACGATCCTTCTCATCCCAATCCAATTTTAAACGAAAAGAAAATCGAGAATCACATAAAAATAATGAAGGGTTTAAAGAGAAGAAAAAGAGATTGCCTTTGCTCTTCATCGAGAAAGTTGTTGTAGGAATAGTGTTTAGAGTAATTTGGCAAAGGAACTCTCCCGGTCTCAATATTGTGAACATCCTCCACCAACATATCGTAGTGCGTCTTCACTTCCTCCGCCGTCTTCCCGCCGATGGCACTCGCCAGCTTTTGCCACCGGTCTGGCGAGTCCTTGTCGTACACCGTCAGAGCATTTTCAAACATCTTGTTTTGCTTTGAACTCCAACTTGAAGATGAAGATGAAGAAGATGATGCAGATGAAGCCATTCTTAATAATGTTATATGTGTCTTAGTTCTCCTATTGCTTTTCTATTTATAGACACAACAAAAGCAATATTAATTTTTTATTTTAAAAATTAAATAAATTAGGGTTTTTTTTTTTTTTTTAAATGTGACATAAAGTTATTCTTCAAAATACACTTTTCTTCCGCTCTCTTATTCCTGGCCAAGTTGCTTCTTGGTCAAAATTAATGGTCATCCACCAATTTTTTTTTAAATCGTTTTTATTATTATGATTTAAATAAAAGTTGGAATCAATATTAACTCCATTAATTTGATAAATCTTCATTTTATTACTATTTGGTTTTGAAAAAAATTAAGCCCATAAGTTCACGTAATCCCACAGTTTTGTTTGGTTCATCTTTTATGCTCGTTTGATAATCATTTATACTCTATTTGATAATTATTTAGTTTTTTATTTTTTATTTTAAAATTAATCTTATTTTATCGATATTTACAATGATTTACTTCTTTTTTAAGTACAATGGTTGAATTCTTAGTTAAATTCGGATAACAAAAACAAGTTTTTGAAAATTACTTTTTTTAGTTATCAAAATTTAACTTGGTTTTTAAACCATTAGTGAAAAGTAAATAACAAATAAAAAAATTTGAAGGTGGAAGTAGTGTCTATTGGCTTAGTTTTCAAAAACAAAAACAAAAAACAAAATGATTATTAAACGGGACCTTAGTTTTTTATTTTTATTTTTGAAAAATTAAGCTTATTTCATCCACATTTCTTATAGTGATTTGCATATTTCTTGGATACAATAGTTGAATTCTTAACTATATTCCAAAAACAAAAACAACTTTTTGAAAGTTATTTTTTTTAGTTCTCAAAATTTGGCTTGGTTTTTTAAACCATTAGTGAAATGTAAATAACAAAAGAAAAAAATTTAGAGGTGGAAATAGTGTCTATAGACTTAATTTTTTAAAAAAAACAAAAAAAAAACAAAAAACAAAATTATTACCAAACGAAAAACAAAATTATTACCAAACGGGGCCTAGGTTTTTGTTTTTTGTTTTTGAAAATTAAGCTTAAAGACACTATTTCCATCTCCAAATTTCTTAATTTATTATCTACTTTTATCGATCATTTAAAAAACCAAGCAAAATTTTGAAAACAAAAAAGAAGCTTTTAAAATCTTGTTTTTGTTTTTGGAATTTGACTAAGAATTCAACCATTATAATTAAAAAAGATGCAAATTATTGTAAAAAATAGAAGGAAAATAGACTTAATTTAAAAAAAAAAAACAATAAAAAACGAAATGGTTACCAAGTGAGAACTTAGTTTTTGAAATGTTTTCAAAATTCAAAATACGTCTTAATTTTTAAACAAAAAATTTAAAAACTTATATTTTTTCTTTAAATTTGACTAGAGATTCAAATATTTTATAGTAAAAGATGAAATAACGGTAAGAAAAACAAATACATGAAATAACGGTAAGAAAAACAAATACAATCTCAAAAAATTAAGGACGAAGAATCAAATCAAACAAATTCTAATTTTTTTATTTTTATTTTTTCGAAATAGTTGTGATTAATTAAAATACATCACGGACGAACTTGTCACTATATATATATACATACACAGAGCGAAAAGCTTGTCACTATATTTGATGGAATGGTTTTTTTCATATATATCTATGTAAATGAGGCCATAAAAAATAAATTTTGTAATTAGTAATAATCTAAATATTATATATATTTGTGTCATGGTTACATGAATTTCTGGATCCATTATTGAATGTAGGGTACAAAACTAATGGAATTTCAAAGATTATCATGTACTAAATTTTGTATTGATCAAATTTAGATACAAAACTTAATATCACTAGAATTAGTGAGTATAGATAGATGAATTATAAAAAAATGTATAGATGATAGAAATTGTAACGTTTAACAAATTCTAGGGTCTAATTCAATGGATATGAATCCTATGGCATTAACTAAATCAAATAAATTTGAAGATTCCCTCGGAGATGTCAAGCTTAAACAACGCAAAACAAAGATTGGAGGTCACATGCGCTTGATTTTGAGGATCAGTTATAAAAGCATCATTATTTGATCTGAAACTCCAAAGTTGGATGTAATCTCCACTTTCAAGGTGAATTGTGCCGGACTAAAGAATTCCACTCAGATACCAAGCAATAGGTATCGTGGTTCCCAACCTTCCATATTTTCAACCCAATATGTCTATTTCTTAGCAGAGGATCAATTATCAACACCATCATTCCATTCTTGTTTTTATGATTTTTTTGTTATGTTTGCTTAACATCTTTTTCTCATTTCTGTAGCAAAGTCATTCATGAGTTTTCCGAATGGAATCAATAATCGACCATGGTTCTTATTCATATCAGTGTCTTGCAATTTCTTTTGAGTCAACATTTGGATGTCGAAGCCACCCAATTCAGCAATTCGCTCTTGCAACGCCGTCGACATCTCAATCGTCTTCGAAAACACTATTTCTTTTTGCCTCTTCATCTGTGGATTATATCAGATTCAGAGTATTTTTTCCTCCTCTTCCTGCTCATTTATTCGATGTCATACTATTCACAGCTTTGAATCTCAGAGTTTTCAATGATCGATCGATTAGGGAGACAATGAGATCAAATCTAAAGTCTTGAAGACATCACTATCTGATTCCATTTTTGCACTGTCAAATCAAATACGAAAAACCAATGAATACGAAAATTGAACTAGAGTTGTATATATTAGCCATCTTTCAAAGTCCAAATAGAATTGGGTATTCGTTGCTCTTAATCCTAAACACTTCAAAAAATATATATATAATCTAATTAGAACTCCAATTCGGAATTGGAAACGCAACATTATAATCTCAATGTTTTTAAATCTTTTGTTTCCTTCAGATGGCGGGAATTTAAATAGATAGAAATTTGGTAATTTCGAAATTAAGCAAACCTTTATGTGTAAAAAAATAAATAAAATTTCTTAGCTCGAAAATTTACCTAACCATGAGATAAACACCGGAAATCATGATATAGACTTTCTCATTCGGATTTTAATATTTAAAGTCAAGAAAAGGTTTTCTTAGTCAGAGTCCATTAATTATTACCATATGGAAAAATTGAAGCCATGATACTTGAAATAAAATGAATTGTTTTTTTTTTCTGCAAAAATAAATAATATTTTAGTTATTTAAAAAAAAAAATTCATATATATATATTTTTTTATTTTCTTGTAAGATTGAATTGGACCATTTAAATTTACTTGAGAAAAAAGTTTCTTCAAAACTCATTTTTATTTAAACAAAATTGTTGAAAATAGATTTTTTTTATAAAAATATTGTTTATTTAATATATATTGAAAAAAAAGGGTAGGATTGAAAGTATTTTTAAAAATGGTGTTTGTTGAAACTATTGACAAATTAGGATAGTGAAATCGTGTAGGGGTACACATTTCCATGTGGCAAACTCGTCTATGGGGTCGTGTCTAATCCAGTCAGCACCATGTCAGTGACTGGTTGACCGGTCACAGGAAAACTCGTGGACTGGGTCCTTGATTTATTTTTATTTTTTTTAAAAAAATAGATTGGCTAATATATTATTTTTTTAATTGGAAATGTACAACAATGTTAAGACTTTAGGAACGGGTCCACAATTACATAAAATAAATTCATTACATAAAAATTACAATTACATAAAAAGTACAATTACATAAAAAGTATAAGTACATAAAATATACAATTACATAAAAAATACAAGTAAAAAAAAGATACACCTAATGACCCGAAGATGAAGCACCTAATGTACGTTGTGGACAAATACGTCAGTTATGTCCTTCTCTCTTGCAAATTATACATTGCCCTTTTTGGCTTGCCTCTCTCCAATCCATTTCATTATGAATGTGCGTACTTTTTGGCCGACCCTGTTCTCTTAGTAAGTCCGCATTTGGACGAACTTCTGTAAATGATAATTCTGGCCAATAATCTGGCTGTTGTATTGGATGGAAGCGGCCTTCATAACATCACTTGAAATTGGACAATTTGTAACATTCATCAATAAGTGATATGTATGTCATACGCATGCAATTATATGAGAGCATGGAGTCTTGAATGGCTGCCACTTATTGCAAGAACATGTTCCTTCTTTCAAGCTCAAAACTTGGGTGTGTTGTCCTTGATAGGGAGAAATCATACTTATGCCAGTTTATACTTCAAAAGTTTGACTTTCTCTGTCAATAGATGTCACCGTATGCGCAGATGCTCGTTTTTCCCACCTCTTAAGTTTTTTTAGGGTATATTCTGTATGTATGTCCCCACGATTGAGTGCTTCACTGATTTCTTGTCTCCGACGTTCAAAATACAGTACTGTGCTATATAATGTTAGACTAACCAAAGAAGTAATTGGTAACATTCTAGCACCTTTGAAAACACCATTCATGCATTCAGCTGCATTGCTTGTCATCCACCCATAGCGGTGGCCACCGTCGTGTGATTGAGTCCATTTTTCGAAGTCAATGTCTAAAAAATATTCAAGACATTCAGGGTGCATTTGTTTCAATTATTTCATGCACTGAATTTACTTGCGCCTTTAGTGTTGATTTCCTGCCTTAAACACCAAATTTTTTAGTTGCTTTGATTTATATTTCGTATTGAAATTACTGGCAACATGGCGAAGACAATATCGATGGTACGATCTAGGTTCACTCCAACCAATTTCCTCATTATTAATTGCAGCAAGAATGTCCTTATGTCTATCAGAAATCAAGCAAATACCCTCTCTTTGGGTAACATATTCACGTAATGCCACAAAAACCATGACCAACTGGATGAATTTTTACCTTCAACTATAGCAAAAGCAAGGGGAAATATATGTCTGTTTGCATCAATAGATAAGACGGTCATTAATTTCCCCTTATACTTTCCGTAGAGATGAGTTCCATCGATCTGGATTAATGGCCTACAATGTTTGAACCCTTCTATTGCAGGATCAAAGGACCAAAAAACTTGATAAAAAATAGTTCTACATGGCACATCAGAGGGAAGGAAAAACTAATCTGTTTGTGTTCCTGGGTACTGAACAAGAGCACTTAACCAATATGGACAGTTAAATGGAGGCACACGACTTAAGGTAGGAGATTTTCGGATAATTTGTTCTGATAGACGAACATAGGAGATTTTCGGATGGGGAAGACTGAAGAAAAGAGGAGGCAGAAGGCTTTTGGATGGAGGAAGAAGAAGGCTCGCGGTGGTTTAATAGAGAAGGAAGTCGTGTACCTGGTATACGACTTAAGGTAATCGTGTAC
>NC_052352.1:6001662-6008590 GCF_009727055.1 Benincasa hispida | reverse complement strand
TATGTGTACCGGTACACATTACCTTTTAGTCATGCTGCAGGACTGCCACGATCGTTATTTGCTGTTGTCCATGATCAATAGGAAATCGTGATTGGGTACACGATTAAGTTTGTTATTCTTATGGTTACACAATTTTAAAAACTTATTTTTGACATTTAAATTTCATACTAACTACCAAACATATCATTTTGTCAATTATCTATATTGTTAAAAACATTATTAATTAAAAAATTCAAAAATAAGCTTCAGAAGTAAGTGATTGTCAAAATTTCTACTTCACTTATTTAATTGACTTTTTTTTTAATATTAAACACTTGAAAATGCATATCCAGCAACACCCTTATATTAATGAAAAGTAACTTTGAAAATCATCAAACATAAATTTATTTCAGTTTTTATTCTTTAATTTAAATTCTTTCTTTTAATTTTCAATTAAAGCTTTTCATCTTCATAAAGAAAATTTATGAATTTGAATCTTGTCTTTGATGTGAATTAATATAATAATTATAGAATATATCATAATGTTTTTAAAAAAACTATTATTTGTATGGAGAATTTGAACGTTGATAATTTTTGTAAAACATTAAAATAAGAGTATAACAAAAAAATCGACAGGTGAAAGTAATGTTTTTAAATTTGATTAATTAAAAAATAAATAGTTATAAAGTATCAATCATAATGATTTAGGACGAAAATAAAAATTCTAAATTATATCATTTAGTATATATGATAAATAACTCTCCAACGGAATTTAATTTGGTTCATGTATTAGGATATGAATTGATAATTAATTATGAGTTTGAGTTTAAGAAGTAGTATATATGGAGAAATGTTTGTTTTTGGATTTAGTTCTAATATTTTGCCAAGCTGGAGGTAGTCAAAGTTCAATAAGGAATTTGAAAGAGGATCTCAGACAAAAGGGATTTTGTTATATTTCGGAATCCTTATCACCAGGTCGTTGGGATGAGAATTCCCCCTTTTTTTATTTTAGTTTTTATTTATAACTAACTTTGCGTTTAGTTAATAGGAAAATATAGAAAATAAAAAGGGAGTTAAAATTCTCTTTTTTATTTATAACTTAACTTGGTTAGTTAATTTTTATGAAGCGAAATCTACCTCAATTTGTTTTTTTTCCCCAAATATATATATTATCCAGTCTTTATTATAATTAGTTCAAGCATATTTTATATTAAAATTTTTTTTGTAACCATCTTACCAGAATGTAGCTTTGTCGTATTCGATTGTATCTATTATCTCGACATATTACATATCTTAAGAGTCGCATCCCCTCTCAAAGATTGTGTCACTCACCAACTAAATCTATTCCACCTTAAATTTTAATTAGTAAAAATATTAACATATTTTGTAGTTGAATATGAGAAATGTTTATCCAATGAAGATCCCATACATTCAAAAAAAAAAAAAAAAATGTAACTTCCCTATCATTTAAATTAATTAGTAAGAAAAAAATATTCAAAATATTTAGTAAGAAAAAAATGTTCAAAATATTTAGCAAGAAAAAAAAAATGTAACTTCCCTATCATAGAAAATCTTCAAAATATTTAGTAAGAAAAAAATGCATTTAAATTAATTAATCATAGTTCTCAACAAAAAGTATTGGTTATTTAAATCACTTCTTAAACATTTTTTTTTTTTAATAAAAAGGAGCTTAAACTAGAAGCTATTTCTATCTGAAATAAGCATATATTTAACAGATGTAATGAGCATTTCGATTTTTTTTTTTTTTTTGTTCATATTATCTCAAATGGTATTGGTTGAAATGCCAAGTTGAAAATGTGGGTCATCTCTCCCTTTTTAGCTATGAGGTTGAAGATGCAATTCCTTTTGTTGTGGAATCAAACTCAAATCACTGCTAAGATTCTTCCATTTGGTTTCATTCAAATGCTTTCACTTAGAAAATAACTCATCTATATGAAGAATCAAAGTCTTTGTTTTTCCATAAAGATATCTCTCAATATTAGTTGAAAATATTCTAATATTTTATATTTATGTTTGGTGTCCACATCCTACTTGTCACTTTGTCTATAAATTTAATATTTTCCATAAAGATATTCGGTTTTTCCCTCTTCATTATAATTAATAAATTTAATGTTATTTTGCATATTCAATATCTATTAAATTTCTAGCATAAGTACAATATTTTATGATAGTGTTGTGATGACAAATCTCACAAAATTAGAATTTGCCGCCCTTGATTTTAACGACAATAATTATTTGTCATGGATACTTGATGCTGAAATCCACCTAGATGCTATGAATATGGAGATAATAATTGTAGTTGAGGCCGTGGCTGAGGTCATGACGTGATAGAGGAAGAACTTATTATTATTTTTATGGTGGTCGCTCTAATCATTCAAATTTCAAAAGAACCATGCAAAACGATGATCACAAAGAAAAAGCTCTATAAAATAAAAGTTCAAAGAGTGTTAAAAATAAATGTTTCTGATGCGGAATGACTGGGCATTGGTCACATACTTGACGTACGTCAAAACGCTTAGTTGACCTCTATCAAGCTTCCCCGAAGAAAAAAGAGAAAAATGTGGAAAAAAACTTTGCATTACTGGATAATGACATATTTGACCCATCCCATATGACAAATTTGGATGTGGCGGACTTCTTTGAATCTCCTAAAGAGAAGATTGACACAGTTGGTGAAACATCAAATGTTTCTTTTGACTTTGAGAATATCTAGACTTAATATTGTTTTTTTTTTAAATCTATCTTCATGGTTTTTAGTAACTTTTGTATATTTTAAGTGCTGTTTTTCTTATTGTAATTATTTTCCTTTAGTGAAGAAACATAGATAATTTCATATGTTGGGTATTTTAAAAATGAGCAAAGAAAATCTATGTCATATATACCAGCTGCAAATGTTCCATAAAAAATTGATATCTCAACACAACAAGCTGTTACTAATGAGTTTGGAACACGACAGAAGTGTGGTAGACTAGTGGGTTCCAAAGATAAAAAAACCTCGAAACGAAAAATAATTAATAATGGAAAAGACTTGGTTGAGGATGTAAATACCTATGAAGAAATCCTCATCATGATTAGTGAGGAAGGTGAAATACTTAAAGATAATAATGAGATTTCAATAAACTATGACATGTCAGGAAAAAAGATGGAATCGTACTAATGTAATTATTGACAACATTTTTGCGTATCATATTGCTCTTGATATTATATCTAAAAATTAGAATCTCGAATCAAAATCTGTTGAAGAATGTCAACATGGAAAAGATTGGTTTCAGTGGAAAGAGCAATCACGGCAAAAATTAAACTCACTTTCAAAACGCCAGGATTTTGTACCAATAGTCAGAACACCAGAAGGTGTTAAGCCTGTGGATACAAATGTTATTTATAAAGAAAAGAAATGAAAATAATGAGGTCATAAGATATAAAGCAAGACTAGTTGTACAAGGTTTTTCACAAAGACCTAGTATTGATTATGAGGAGACATATTCTCTAATGGTGGATGAAGGAAATCGGAAGTGAGATTTCCATGAGCAGTGGAACAAGATTATTCCAAATTACAATCATGAATGAACCAACACTTACAGTCGACTTCCAACAAAACAATTATACAATTCAAAATGCCGAAATATACAACATGAACAATGAGAAAGACTCTAAGCACATAGGCAGAAGCGTCTCCACGCTCGGATGTGCATGGTCGCTCGAAAAACAGCAACCTCGAACGCTCGATCTACACGACCCCAACACAGTACAAACTCTTCGCGCTTGTCCTCAACGATCTCCTCGGTCACGATCTCCTCCGCAACACGAACGGCCTCCACAACGCCACGAACGGCCTCAAGAAAACCTTGACGGTGTCGAGTTGAGTCTAACACCACCAACAAGGCTACCTTGGTATTCTCGGTGTCAGAATTCAGAGGGTGGGCTCTGTTCGGACTTGGTATGAGGCAGACGAACGGAGGAAACACTGATCGCGTACACAATTGGGAAGTGGGAGATGGCGAGACCTATCGTATAGGTTGATGCCCAATCGTTTAGATAAAGCTAAGTGATCGTCTAGGAAAATGTCACACCCCACTCCAGATTACTCTCTTAACCTAGATGGAATGGTGATTGCAGCAATTACCAACCCTTTTGCTGGCACTTATTGCCTAACAAACCTGCTAATTTTTACTCAAACCCTGAATACATACATATCATCAATATACTAACATATTAACTCGGAATTTAACACATTTACACTGTAGGGTTTTGCAGCATTGTTCATACATGAAAATTACAACTTGGTGAGCCTCATCTAAAATACTAATCACTAGACAGATACATGTATATTAACTAATAAAGGTTTTCAATAACACTTCCTTCAACTTTTTTTTTGACTGGCAGAGCAGTAGCAGAAAAGTCTTTTGGGAACTGACCGCTACCTGAAAAGAAAAACGTTTGAAAATGAGAGCTAGAAGCCTAGTGAGTGACTTAATAAAAATATAAATCTCATGCTCAAAACAGGAAGCTTGAAACCATAATACTGAAACTAAAGTATACCAAGCAAAAATGTACATAAAACCTTTAAACCACCATTAAACATCATTATTCCTTAGTTGAGAACGAGCATACATCTCTCTAGCTCCCAACATCTGTTACTGACCAAGAGACCCATACTTCGGCCTCCCTTTGATGATATATAGCCTAGAAGAAGATATGACTGCCTTTATCCTTAGTTGAGAGTAAACTATTAGATCTAACCCTCAATGTCAACCTTGGTTGGGGAGAACCCTTTTGCTCAATCCCTCGACGTCGTATTACCTACGTGCACGTGGTTATAATTGAGTACTGTCATACCTTAGGTACTTGACTAGGATACCTTCTCATTATCCTTCAGTATCTGTCATATAACTAGTCATAAACATTTAGTTGACAGGATACCTTCTCATTGTCCTTCAGTATCCGTCATATAACTAGTCATAAACATTTAGTTGAAAGGATACCTTCTCATTATCCTTCAGTATCCGTCATATAACTAGTCATAAACATTTAGTTGACAGGATACCTTCTCATTGTCCTTCAGTATCCATCATATAACTAGTCATAAATATTTAGTTGAAAGGATACCTTCTCATTGTCCTTCAGTATCCGTCATATAACTAGTCATAAACATTTAGTTGACAGGATACCTTCTCATTGTCCTTCAGTATACCTCATATTACTAGTCATAAAAATTTAGTTGAAAGGATACCTTCTCATTGTCCTTCAGTATTCCTCACAAACATTTAGTTGAACACTAAGGCTTAGTGCTCAAATCATCATAAAAGCTCATCCATCATACTGGTACATCATAAAAATGGAGTTACTTAAATATACTGATAGTATTTGGATAAGATAACATATCTAAATCATGTCAATTCCATAGAAAACATGCTTTACTTAACATGAGAAATAATTTCACAAACATGTTGCTTGGCAATCCATTTAAACACTTAGCATGGGAAATATCTTCAAGAAATCATAGTTTCTAAATCATTAAAACAGTAAGTCATCACATAGTCACTCACACTTCATTGGCCTCTTTACAGGTTATACGCCTCTCCTAGCTCTTCTTGGCCTGAAAGGACATAATTCTCGGTTAAATTACTCAGAATTCTTAGCAAAATACCTCAAATAGTTCATTTATTAAAGGAACTTTCATCAACAAAGACAGCTTTACTAGCGAGATCCTCCTCATGAGCAAGATTAGTGAGATCCTCATGAGCGAGATCAAGCTTTTCCAAGCAAACTGTCATCCTAGCGATACTAACCTTACCAGCGAAATTCAGCCCAATTTCTAGCGAGATTCCCTTTTAGAGCGAGATCCTCATCACAAAATTATCGAGATTTTCTTCATTAACAAGATCCTCAGCACAAAATTAACGAAATTTCCTTCATTAGCGAAATCCTCTTTCTCCATATGAGCTGTTTGCTTGTTTTTCCCAAGCAGTTGTCTACTTATGTACAACTTCTCTGTTATAAATTCAAAAATTCATAACTCAAAATCCAGCCCTCTTTTGAAGAACTTCCTTCTACAAACATGTTTAGAATTGAGTTAGCAACATTACCTTAAAATTTCAGCTCAAAATGCCTTGTTGTTTAATCTAGATACTCAAAACTTCATCATTGGCTCCAATTCAAGTAGCTGCTTGCTTGTTCAACAATTTCCAGTTCAAACTTCAAAATTATATAACTTGATTTCCAGGCCTCATCTTAAAAAGATTCATTCTACAAAGTTGTTTATAACTGAGTTAACAATATTTCTTCAAATATTTAGCTCAAAATGGTTCGTATTTCATCCTAGAGCTTCAATTCTTCATTGATGGCCTAGATTCACCTGAGAAACGAACCCTTCATCTTTATTTTGCCCTTCTAGCCTTATTCCATCGATTTTTCCTTCCAGCAGCCTAGCCACAAAAAATAGACACACAGAGCTTTCGAATGCCATAGAAATTACATAAATAGCCTAAGTAATTTGTCCAAACCGACCCAATGAACTGAACCTTCTTGCTTATATTACCGCCCAAAATGCAGAATGAACTCTCCTATTGCCACTTGGCCCACTATTAGTGATGAAGGGCTAGGATTTAGCAAATTTCCTTTTGCTAACTTCACTCACAACATTACTTCAACACCATACCTCATTAGATGGCATGGTCTCATTCATATGCTTATTATGCATTCCATCATCAAGCATCACCTTCTTTAGCCTAGCCGAGTTTTGTCCTACTTTTACACTTAGCTACCCAAGAGCCTATTTCTTCTTGCTTCTATATTCTACCCCTCCTAAGACATGGCTTCATTTAGCTCATTAGAAAACATCACATTACTTACTCTTACTTGAAGTAATTAGGGTTCGGGTTTTACAAATTCTTCCCCCCTAAAAGAAATTTCGTCCATGAAATTTGCT
>NC_052352.1:5891394-6001562 GCF_009727055.1 Benincasa hispida | reverse complement strand
CTGGTTTTCCTAAGTTAATTAACCCTAGGTTGAACACTCAATGGGAGGAAAATGGGGCATATGATACTTCAATTTTACCTCTACACATTTCTCCTAAAAGTTCACATCTTGAGATCTACTCTCGACCTTGAGGCACAAGGGTGTCCCCCTATGGGTGGTGTTTGAGCAGGTCAATATCAAAGTAAATGGAGAGAGTGTTTATAGTAAGTGGGAGCGGGACGTTGACAATACATCCCTCGATCTCTCTCATTAGGTTAAATAAAGTTTCATGCATCGCCTCGTGGCATCGTGGGTGTCCCCCTAAAGGATGGTTGTTATTGCATGACACTTTATTTGATCTCCAGAAATGGATAAAGTTACTTTAGTCTCTTGTTACAATCGGCTTTTCCCTAAGGTTGGCTCATTGGAGCGGACTCTAGAACCTAAAATGAGGGGTACACTTACACAGAATTGTTAAGGATGTTAACAAATTCTGGACCGAATGATGGCTATTAGTTACTGTTACAAGGAGTTGTTTCTATCTAATGATTGAGAATGTCTCATTTTCAATGAAGGAGTACTTGATCACCCTTACGGTGACTTTTGTCCTGCGTCACTGAAGCATCATTGAAAAAATTGATGTCATTTAGGGTATACTAGACTGTTTTGCTAAAACTTGATTGGTTTTCTAAAAGTGTTTAATGCAAGTAGACTAAATTAAGTTTGTTCTTTTTCAACAATTAAAAAAAGGCTATCGTGACTCTTAGTTTACTAGTCGCCGATAAATTAACGGGCGAGAACTACAATAGTTGGAAAAACACGAACCAACACTATTTTTTGTTTTGTCCTGATGGAGGAGTGTCCTCTTGTTCCACCTCCTAATGCTCCTCGAAACATTTGGGAAGCATACAGCACTGGACAAGGGCAAACGAGAAGGCATGAGCGTATTGTTGGATTGTGTCCTAATTCTCTCAAAGTCTCGTAGTTTTATAAACTGTACACGTTGTTATGAATAAAATAAGAGTTATTTTATTTTTCATGTACTCATATCTAATAAATAAAGCTCCATGGTTTATTATATGAAAACTTAAGCATGTATATGAGATATACAAGTGGATCATGCCTTAATGATAACCTAAAAAGGTCTGTAGTATAAGGATTAAAGAGGGATACCTGATCTTGTGACACTACGGATATAATTCACTTTGTAGAGGTTTACAAGTGTGTAAACTACTACAGATGGTTGATCCTGACCATTCACGTGGAGACATACGAGCGAGGGTGTCTATACAAAGAGTTTGTATAACCCGCCCACGAGATGACTAGTCTCTTTATATAACGCTTGTTGATACTTGAGACTTACATCTCAACCTAAACGACCATAGGTGACATGAATCTTAAATCCTGAGTGTTTTGGAAACTTCTGCCTTTGAGGGCAGTCCTTTGATTAGTATGAGTGAGAGTGGCAGATTGCCAACTCAAACAAGCCTACCTTTTTGAGGATTTGTTTGATATGGGACTGAGAACTCAGTTACACAAGATGGAATTCACTCTTTCCCCAAATCAGGGATAGGTAAATAGATTACCTTAAGGGCTGATTCCGGGTCTTGAACATATGGCCATAGCTTCTCTTTCGAAGAAAGGACTCAGTCATAGTAGGACTATGACTTATGTTCATTAGAGGGATCAGTGGTACTTAAGGAATTAGATGTAACTATAGGGCAGAATTGAAAATTGACCCAGCTGTACTTACGAGCGATCTGTGAAGGTTATCGCACTATTTGATTGGTTGAATGGACACAAAATAATCTGTACTGAGGAGAGAGCAACTGTTCGGTCTTTAGTTAGAGTACCTGATAGTTAACGGATGATAGATCCCATGACTAAAGAGTTTAGTAAGTTATTCACGTACCGTTTAGAGTTTTAAGCTACATGGTCCATAAGATCCTCTTTGTAGCTCAATGGATTCAAGTTGAGAATCAGTTCTTAGGGTTGATTTGAAACGTTTCAAATGACAAGAGGAACTCAATTATATATGATATAATTGGTGTGATGTGTATGAGATACATCAAGTGGAGGATTAATGTAAATATGATTTACTTAAGTACCATAAAATAGAAAAAGAACTATGGATTATATGTTTCATGAGATGAAATATTAAAATTATAGGTTATAAATATAATATGTAATTAATTATCATATTTTATTATAATAATTTAATTATTGAATAATTATCTCTTTTCTATAATAATCAATTGAGTGGGAGGTATTGGTGGGTTTTATGGCAAAACAGTGAGCTAAAAGGAAAAAGGTTTTCCTAAATTTAGGAGAGTTACGTTGATTCGGAAAGAAACTCCGAATGCTTCAAGTGAAATCGCTTCAGTAAACGATAGCTCATAAAGAGACTAAAAACGATCGTGGAGTGTCACTATATGAAGTTCATACAGCTAGTCGTAGCTTTTAAATGATCACAGGCATGTCTATATGTAGACTGGCCTTTTCTACACGAATTGACGCATTCGTCTATGGATAAGATATCTTCTCATTTCCCACTTGCTCAATCGTCTAACATGATTGTTGTTTCCTCTAGTCCCTTCCTCTAACAAGTCCATATAGGAGCCGCTACTGATTTTATCTAAGTGTTTGTTTAGTTTGCTCAATAAAAACTCTTGTCTTTGATGATTAAACAATTTTGATTCAAGTCTCATTAAACTCTTTAATAGATTTTCATCAAACTTGCATGCATGTAACAAATCTATCTAATTGACATTTCCAGGTAGGTTCCAAGGTAGGGGTGCGATATTTCCATCGACTTAAGTACCCCAGCCTAGCCAGAACCCGTCTTAGACAAAAGGTCTCTTATAGATACATTTGTTGCATATTTAATCTTTTATTAGGAATCAATTTAATCCTATTAAACCGATTTAAAAGATTGAAGTTAGATTTCTAATCTCATTAGAAACGTGATCTTAGGTCTATCTCAATCATATTTTAAAACAATTTTAAAAAAATAATTATAGCCTAAGGTTTGCATGCAACTATTTATTATTTATTTTAATTCTAATTTCATTTAGTTATAATAATTATAAATAAATGAAACAATTAAAACCAACCATTACATGATAGACATAAGTTAATTATAACATTTATAATTTAACCTAAGGTAATGTCATGCTTCATGCAATGTTCATTCATTACGAATATATAACTTTTATATGACTAAATAATGAATCATGCTATAGCATATATTCCATACAACCATTTAACATTATATTATAACACTTATAATATAAATGATGCATTGATATGTTATATAATGCATGCATACATATACTATAACTTTTATATTATATGATGCATAAGCATGCTTTATGTAATTTAAATCATGCATACTAGTATATTCTATCATTTATAATATAAAATGATGCATGAAAATAAATGCATAACCTATGGTGGGTTTTAAAACTATATGGCATACATTATGACATACAATAAAAATATACATCACAAGATTGAGTCAACCGGTTCGGAACAAGTGAATCGGGTCTTGAACCGCTCGACCTGAACTACTCCTCAAAGAACCCCTTGCAGTTGATCGTGTAGCAAACGCACCATGCGTCGAGTAGCTATGTGTTGGGTCTATGCGATCGCACAGCTAATGACTATGTGATGAGCTGAAAGTCTTCGCGATTGTGTAGTAAGTATCTATGCATCGAGTATCAAATACTATGCGATCACGTAGCTAATAACTATACAATGAGCATGATAGCCTACGCGATCGTTCAACAAGCGAGCGTCTTTGCGATCATGTAGCCAATGCAACATGATCGTGTAACAAACTCTACACGATCGTGTAGCATTAGTTATGCGATCGTTAAGCAAATGTTACACGATCATGTAGTAAACTCTATACGATCGCATAACAAAAGCTACTCGATCATTTAGCTTTAGCTACACGATCCAGAACTTCTGTTATCTTCTCTATTGAAACACCAATCTGCAATTCTTCTTTGAAGTCTCCAAAACACCATGAGCAACTCAAAACTAACAAATTTACAGACTCGATTGTAATATAATGCCCAAAAACACAAAGGCCCTTTACAAACCAACTTTGTAAATTTGAAGAAAGCCTTAAACTGAGAGTATTATCCCGAAATATCCATCAACAATACCATCCACAAATATTAATCACATAAACAGAATGAAGATAATAAAACCCACTAGTATTGTAAATGATTCAATACAATAATGAAATTTGGAATTAGAAACCAACAACCTGACTCTGATACTAATTGAAGGAACTCGGTTGAGGAGAACTTTGAGCAAAAACGGATCGACCAAATTCCATTAATTATTGAATACTAAGTTTACAATAAACATACAAAAGATATACATTTAAATTAAACTACAGCATGCTTTTACAAGAAAAGAGTTCAAGAAATATTACTTTTGAAAAACCTTTTCTTCATGAATCCCTCGAACAGTCATGAACCCTTTTAAAGACCTACTTCAAAATATCCACGAATAAAAATCTGGACACGACCACAATGGAGTCCTCCATATCCTCAGGGTGAGAACCCAAGAGTGGTGAGCTCTGACTATTTTGGTTAGGAATGAAAAGTTTTAAGTGGAGGAGGAAAAAGATTGAGAAATATCACACAAGAACTCACATAACTTTTCTGTACTCTCTCAAACATCCAACAACATTAGTCAAAGAAGAAGAAAAACTGTTTTTCTTTTTTTATTCTTCTTTTTTCAAAAGGAATAATCATCCCACTAAAGTATGTGGAGAGAAAAGATAGTGAAGGGGGTTGTAACTCCCTTCCTTATTATTCAAATAATAATAAAATAAATAAATAAATATGACAACTAACTTATCATATTATATTTATATTAAATTATATGTTATATCAAATATAACATATAAGCTATTGTATCACATACAATATAAACTATAGTTTCTTTTCTCTCTTATATGACATTTAATATAAATCACATTTATATTAAATATAACAACTATGAATCACATTCATAGAAATATATTTGAATCTCATTAAAATATTTATTTCCTCCTATTGAGCTATAATGTATCAAATACATTATGACAATTATATCACATATAATTGAAATAATTTAATTATATCATATATAATCAAATTCCTCTATTAATTTGAACAATTAAAATTAATCCAAAAACTTATTCTCAACAAAATTCTTTTAAGCTATCAAGGGGACCTCATGGGCCTATAGCTTGAAGCTCCAACGATACATGAATAATTAATTAAGCTCTTTAATTACATTATTCACCATCCGTTAACTGTCGGGCACTCCATTAAAGACCGACAACTGCATTCTTCGCACTACAAATATATTTCTGTGTCCATTAGATATAACTAATCAACAGTAGGATGACCCTTCACAAATTACTTGTAAGTACAACTAGGCCAAATTACCATTTTTCCCCTGTAGTTACATATAACTCCTTAAATACCATTGATCCTTCTAATGAACAATATATCATAGTCCTACTATGACTATACTGTTGGGGTTGATACCATAAACTCTCGTTGAGTCCTGTAGTTTTTAAACACATGTATTGAACAAATGCTTGTGATGTCATAATATGAGATATTTTCTTCACTATTGTCTATGAAACATGAGATGTATTATTTGCATTTACCACAAACCAGTAAACTAAGATCTCTGGTTATCGTTGTAACTTAAGCATGTATGTGGAGACATACAAGTGGATCATGCCTTAAGTGATAACCAAAATGGTCTGTAGTATATGGATATAAAAGGGAAACCTTATCTTTGTGACACTACGGATGCGACCTGCTTTGTAGATAGTTACAAGTGTTGTGACGTACTATAGATGGTCTGATCCTGATCATTGATGTGGAGACATGCGAGTGGGGTGTCCTATACAAAGGAGTTTGTATAAGATCAGACCACGAAGTTTTTAGTCTCGTTATATAACGTCGTTCATGACAGAGACTTCATTTCACTAGGATAAGCATAGGTAACATGACCTTAATTCTGAGTGAGTTGGGAACTCTTGCCTTTGAGAGTTTTCCTTTGATTTGCATGGGTGCAAGTGGTCAGATCGTCGACTCAAACTTACCACTTTGGGGATTCGTCTGATTGGGGAGCTAGGAACTCAGCTACATAAGATAGAATTCACTCCTTCCCCGAAGCAGGGGTAAGTAGATAGATTGCTCCCTTAAATGCTGATTCGGGGGCTTGAACAATGTGCCGCCACACACCTTCTCAAGGCTCGAGAGGTGTCCACTCATAGTAGGACTATGATATATTGTTCATTAGAGGGATCAGTGGTACTTAAGAAGTTAGATGTAACTACAGGAGTAAAATGGTAAATTGGCCCAGTTATACTTACAAGCATCTGTGAAAGGTTATCGTATTATTGACTGGTTATATCCGATGGACATAGAAATATATATGTAGTGAGAAGAGTGCAGCTGTCGATCTTTACTGGAGTACCCGACGGTTAATAGATGGTGGATCTCGTGACTAAAGAGTTTAGCCAGCTATTCACGTACCGTTGGAGTTTCAAGCTATAGGTCCAGAAAGTCCCTTTGGTAACTCAATGGATTCAAGTTGAGAATCAGTTTTTGGGTCAGTTTGAAGTGTTCAAATTGACAAGAGGTAGTTTGATTATAAATGATATGATTAAACTGGTTCAATTATATATGATATAGTTGACATGATGTATGAGATATATTAATTGGAGGAAAATGATATAAATATTATTTATATCAAGTAAAGGAGAAAAGGACTATGATTTAAATGTTACATATGATGTGATATTTAAAACTATAGGTTAAAATATAATATGATAAGTTAGTTATTATATTTATTTAAAATTAAAACAATTATGAAATAATTATGGGTGGTTTCTCCTTTAACCATGCGTGTTTGTCTAAATGTTACAAAGTGGGAGGTTGTATTCATTTTTCATAACTGAAGGATAAAAATAAAAAACGTTTTCATTTTTTAATGGATCGCTTCATTAAGTACACTACCTATTGTTTAGCTCACGAGAGACTACATGATAGCCATCAAGTGTTTGTCTAAATGATCGTGTAGCTTTTTATTAAATGATATTAAATGATCACGTGGCAAGTGAGCTTTTCTTAACGATTGTGTAAATGATCATGCTTGATTTCCTAAACGATCGTGTACTTGCTGAAACTTTACTAAACGATCAAGCACAAAGTCTATACGATGGACACCATACTCTCTCACTTGCTTGGTCGTTGAGTTCGATCGTTGTTTCCTCCAAACCTCTACCAAATCCAACAGAGCCCACACCTCCTGGATTCTCACTCCGAAAATATCAAGGTTATTGAGTGGTGGTGTCTGAGAGGTTACTTGTTAGTGGAGAAATTTATTCGTGATTATTGGATGACTGGGAAGACGATCTGGGTGAAAGCGAGATTTTGCTGTCTAAGTTCTTCACGAGAGCGAGAGACCTGTCAAAGAAGAGTTCTTCAAAGGTAAGTTTCTCACTCCCTTTTTGTATTTAATTTCTAAAGCATGCCATAATTTTGTTAAAGATGCATAACTAGTTTGTATGTTTGTGAATGCTTGAAATTTTGTCACAATGAATTTGGATCGATCGTGCTTCCGCTCATGAGTTCTCTTTGATAAGAGTTCCTTCATATCCCCTCTCGGGCCAGGAGAGGGTGTGGCATCACATATTTCAAGACCCAGAATCAACCTTTAAGGGAGCAATTTATCTACTTACCCCTGCTTTGGGGAAGGAGTGAATTCCTTCTTGTGTAGCTGTATTCCTAGCTCCTTAATCAGAAAAATCCCCAAGATAGTAGGCCTGTTGAGTCGACGATCTGGCCACTCTTACCCATATAAATCAAAGGACCGCTATCATAGGCAATAGTTCACAATTCACTCAGGATTCAGGTCATGTTACCTATGGTCATCCTGGTGAAATGTAAGTCTCTATTATGAACGGTATTATATAATGAGACTAAAAATTTCGTGGTCCGGTCTTATACAAACTCCTTTGTATAGAATACCCCCGCTCGCATGTCTAATATATGAATGATCAGGATCAGATCATTTGTAGCACTTTACAACAATTGTAACACCTACAAAGTGGGCCATTATACTCATAGTGTCACAAGGATAAGGTACCCAGTCTTATCCATCTACTACAGACCATTTAGGTTATCACTTAAACATGATCCATCTGTATGACACCACATACATGTTTAAGTTACAACGATAACCTTGGATGTTAGTTTATTGGTTTGTGATTAATGCAACTAAAATATCACATATTTTATAGACAATCAGCAAAATATCATATATTTTATTAATCACAAAATGAGTTTATTCATATAATGTTTACAAACTATAGGACCCTACGAGATTTAGGACATCAACCTCAACATCCAGAACTTAAAATAACAACGGAGACATGCTCAACAACTATACATATATCATTTTGAGGGCAATCCGATAAAACTGACATCAACCACAAAAGCTTACCTTGAATACATTCCACAAATTGTTGAAAGGATGAGTTTGACAGAATATACGCATCAACTACCTGAAAATAAAGATAATGACAATTTTCATCGCATGTATCAAACAGAAGCATAGTTCGTTTAAAGCCATAGTATAAATAGTAACTAGAGAAGAAAGCACCACAAACCAAAATTGAATTCTGAAACAACGAACATTTTTTTAAGAAAATATTGATTAAGAAATATTTAGATCGATTAGAATCTGATAAGAATAGGGACAAAATTTGAAATTAGTAACAAATAAATTGAAAATTCTGAAAATATAAAAAAGATCAAATTAATTTGACAAGAATATATAAAAAATAATGAAAAAAATATTTAGATAGAATTAAATCTAATAACAAAAATATAAAAATATTTAAAAAAGTAAAATTGAAAATTAGTTTAAATAAATCGAACACCATAATAGAATGTAAATTTATATTTTGGAGAAAAATCAATAAATCAGTCTTCATTAATTATTATCAATTCAAGAACTAGTTATGTAGAATCTATTTTACTATTATAAAATAAATTTTGAGTTCAAATCTAGTGGAAAAATTAGGACGGAGCCTTTGATTGTTATTTTATTGAATAAGTTAGACTGCAATTTGATAATAAAAGTCTCAACATTTACAGTGTATCCATAATTACTTCATTACTTCAACTTCAACAATTACAGTGTATTTATAAGAACATAAACCACAAAACGAGCGACTCCATTAGGGGCAAAACAGGTATTTGAAAAATATCTCACTAGTGACCACGTGATTTGTCAAAAATCTTATTATTTTTCGATTTTGATATAATTCCAAACGAAACCTCAATTGTGCCTACATATTCTAATTCCTCAAATAAATAAGCTGTGGTTTTAGAGTTTAGATTTTTTTTTTTTTTTTTGTGAAAAATTGCAAAAACCACCTTTGAATATGATGATAGTTGCTATTACATCCTTAAACTTTCATTTGTAAATATTAGGCCCTCAAACTTATAATAATTGTAGAAATTTGATCCCAAATAATAAAAATTGTTCAAACTTATACAATTTTTTAAATTTGAAGGTCTAATTTTAACACTCATGTAAATTTGAAGTCTCAATTTTTATAATTAAAAATTTTAGGGTATAATTACAACTACCACCATATTTTTTTTTTTATTGTAGTTGTGATTTTTTTCCCCCTTATCTTGACCTCAACCCTACGAAGTGTCCGTCTCTTTCTTCTCCTTCGATAATCTTGCAAAAGATAAATAAATAAATAAAACATATTCTTTGTTTTGAGAAGCCATTAAAAATATGAGTATCTTTAATATATGTAGTTTGAGGCAAAAGGGAAAATATATATATATATATATTGTTAAAAAAATATTTAACTCTTGGACAAGATAAGTTGGAGAAACAATGATTTAGAAAATGACGAAGTTTCATATTTAATTTATTGTTTATTTTTTTACACAAAAAACTGCCCTAAATTATAGAGATTTCTTTTTTTTCTTTTCTTTTTTTCTTTTTTGAGCAAACTAAATTATAGAGCTAGATATTAGAATCTTACTTTGATTTATTTATTTATTTGCTCCTCGGTTTACGAAAATTGTTGCAATTAAACTTGAAAATATTATAAAATTCCCATGCTACTTTGGTAAGTATAGTTCCAATTCAACTCTAGAACTCTAAGGATTTTTTTCTTTTTTAAAAAATAAAATATTTGGGTGGCAATAAAATATAAAAATTTAGATTCAATTCATGATGGTCGCCTACTTAAGAATTAGTTTTCTATGAGTTTCCTTGACATCTAAATGTTGTAAGGTCAAGCAGGTTATCTCATTAGATTAGTCTTGATCCAGACACTCATGAGTATAAAAAAAAGATGGAATATAAAAGTTAAAAGAAGAGGTCACTTACAACTTTTGATTAAGTTGTTCAATTATTAACGATAAGTAAGATTGTTATAAAATTAAGCCAAATCTTTTTAAAGGATGCCTTAAATATGTTATCTTGCTCTTGGAACAATCTAGTATGGAGTCTTGTTTTGGTGCAGGTTCGGGGGCAACGCCCTTGAAGCCTAAATTAAATTTATATTTGATTATTTACGATTATGATCATAGTAGTTTATAAAAGTGCATTATATAACCTCTCTAACGTAACATTTTCTATAATAAAATTGTTCTCCCTCTGCTTTGTAGATGAAGTTAATACACTATTAGTGAACCACTATTCTTTTACGTTTTCTATAATCTTTACTCGTCGATTTCGTAATAAAATCTTTACATCAAATTTAAGACCACGTATCAACATTTATGTAACAATTTTTAATTTGATGGCTACCCATCTTATAGTTTAGACCTAATTTTTATATTTTTATATACTTAAAGAACTTAATTGTAAAATTTCGTTCGTTAAAGAAAGACCATGGGTCGAATTAATCAAATTTTAAGTTAATTGTTATTATTATTATTATTATTATTTTGGTGGGTGGACAAAATTATCACTACAAACGTTTTGGATAATGGACATCTGTCGGTGAGGGAACAGATAACCTGAATTTTAATTTTCAATTTTGTTAATTATTATTTAAAAATTAAAGAGAAAAAAAATTGGTAGGTTGAAGAATTGGGCGGCTTATTTCTGAGAAGGGCGGTTGGACCATTGAAAACTTGTCAGTTTTGGGCTGAACCATTCCAACTAAATGGCCCACCTCTCACCAACGCTTTTCAACTCTTTTTTTTCTTTTACCTTAAATAAATAAAGTTTTTTTAATATATAAATATCAATTTATAAACGCCTAAATTTTAGAGTTACACTAATTAAAATTTTGAACCAATAATTGTATCAATTTAAACCCTAAACTATAGTTCAGTATATCAATAATAAGCGTCATATGAGATTTATAATTTTACCAAATTAAACTCCTAAATTTTTATAAGCAAATCATTATAGGCTCTCAATTAGAATTTCATTTAAAAATTATTCAGTCATTTCTAATTGTGCATTTTTTAATTCAATATTTGAAGAAATCTACACACATGTAAGACTTGATGCATGGACAATTTTTCCAAGTAATCTTGGTAAAGAATTTAAATTGATTCACTAATGACAGTTTATTTATTTAATTAATACAACTGTAAGTTTCACACAATGATTTTTTAATGAAACTTGAAGGAGGGTATAAAATTTTACATTTATTAAAGTTTAGAATTAAAATTGATACAATTATTAGTTTAGAGTTTTAATTGATACAGTATTTTATTTTTCTTCTCTACTTAGCGGACATAAAAATTATATTTTTTTCATTGTAACTAAGTTCACATTTTACTTGCATTTGTTTTGTTTAGAATGAAAAAAATATATCATTTTTGCCTTGGGTAACTTTGTATTAACTTTAAAATGGCCGATTTCAATCGAGCTAAATTATAAACTTGAATAAATTATTACACAAAGTTTAACGCACAAAATGCTATATATCATATAGTAATGCTCAAATCTAACAATCAAAATACCTTGACATAACTAAAGTTACACTAATCGATTAATTAGTTTTGTTTAAAGTTTAAGGTTTTATTCGATAAAATAAATAAATTAATTAAACATAATAATAATGATAACATTTAAACTTGGAAGATGACGGTTGATATAATTTAAGGATATTCGTTTAATTTAGATTTTTTATAAATGTTTATTTGAAAATTTTAATATAGGGATATAATTTTTGTATTCAAATCAAATGATTGATGGCATTTTCTTTTTAGTTTTCTTGAAATCTGATTGGTCATAATTATGGGATTTGGAAAAAAAAACGTGCAAATTTCTTCTCATATGACGTGTAATTGATCAACATGTCAAATATAGTATGACGGTTCTATCTCTCAACATGGGTGACCTTAATTTTTAATTTTGAAGGCATGTTTTATATTAATAATAAACTCATATTTTCAAGATCAAGAAAGTCAATTAATAATTTAAAATACAACAAGATAAATTTTAATATTAGTTGGATTCTGTTATCTACGTTTTCCATTCAAATTTGGAAATACTTTTAAATAAGTTCTAGGCTGCAAAATATTTCTTTTTTTAAAAAGGAAAGAAATGAAAGAAAAGATGAATAATAACATAAAAATCTTAATTACAACATCAGAGTGAAAGTTTGCCATTTGTTTTTGTTTTAATTTCATTTTTTTTTTATCGTGTTTCATTTATGGATTGCCCAATAAAAATAATAAATATAGTTTCGATGTCAAAATCTAGAATTTGACTTTAATAATATCATCTGTGAAATAAAGAGAAATGTGACCATACGATCAACGCTTACGTTAAAGAATAAAAAATCGTAGAAGCTGAGTTTAGAATGAGAATGGACTTATTTGTCTTAAAACCATCATATATTTATAGTGCTAGAGAGTTTAGGTCATTCCAAATAGGATTTTGGATTTAAATCGAGTTAACCATAACTCTCATTGAGTCAAGGCAATGCATAGAACACTTTGCTAGGGTTAACATCGATCTTGGTTGAGGCCGAGCATAAGGCTCAAGCCCTCCCTTCTCCTAGGCTTATTTTTGTCGTAGGACATTGCTATTTTGGTTCAGGTGATCTAGTTATTTTTCTATTTCTATGGTTTTTTATCTTATTTGAGTTAGATTGATTATGCTCCTTAGTCCAAAATCACTTCTAAAAATGAAAGTGAAATATTTATTTATTTATTTATTTGAAGATTTTATCGTTCAAAAATAAATTCTTATAGCAAAACTTTCATTAAATATATATACACTTCTATGCTGTCAAAGATCTACGGATCACCTAAATTTTAGTGATTATATTTTAAATATAATGGTAGATATGGACAATATTATATATTCTAATTATGTTTCTTTGGCTTCTTTTGTATTTTTTTCTACCCTTAAAATAATTAAAGATAAGATGGGTTTTTTTTCTTTTCCTCGTGAATATAGTCCACCCAAAAGAACATATGGGTCAGTTTTAATTTAAGAAGAAGGGGATGTTTTGGCAGCCCCACACGCTAAGACACCAAAATTAATTACAATTTGGAAGGGCATAGGCTTTGGCTAGGGTCATCTCAATAAACACACCCAATGTGCTTGTTATACATAAAGTTTGATTAATTAAACCTTAATTTGACATTAGAACTACCCTTTAATCTTAGACATGAAATCGGAGTACGAATAACTTAGAAAAAAAGAAACTTGCAACAGATCAAAAACCACAAAGAAGACTAACTATCCCCAAACTTTGAAAGATGTGAAAGATGAACATTCTTGAAATTAAAATATGACTATTTAGTTCATATGTCATATGATAGTTGAGAATGAATAAGGTAAATAGAGAGTCGCTAGTGGATTTAGTATGGATCGAGGTCTTGTCAACTTTATATATATATATATTTTAATAACATATCTAAAGAAAACTCAACAAGTAATAAAATATCAGTTTGGCCTGATGGTTTATGTACTTGTTAGTCTTCTAACTCCAAACACCAAAAGGCTGATAAGTACATATACCATCCAGCCAATCAAATGTAAGCTCTAATGTAGGTCCTAATTTATATATATGTTTAAAATAAATTACTCACTTATAAATTAATTTTATTGAATTATAAGTAAAGTCCCTCTTAACGAAATTTCGGAAACTGCCAAGGTAAAGAATTTGTCTTTAGTAATCTATTCTTTGATATAGAAATTATTATTATTTGTATATTAATGTACATTTGAAATTATTATCTATAATCTTGGACTTTTCGAAGAAAAAATTATCATAAATAACTTTTAAACATTAGCCATTCTTCATGAATAAATTATTAGGTGGAGATTATGAAAGAAATAGAAAATGGCATTCATAACTACAGAAATCCATGCACGTGAAATAGAAATTTTCTTTGTGACAAAAATAAAATAGCTAGGTCATACATTATATGGCCAAGATAGCCATATAGGTACATTACCCTTATATTAGGGGAAAGCCACACATTTAAAAATAATATTCCAAATATCTCCCAAAGGTCAAAAGTAATACTATAAATTTTAAAAATTATTAAGAAATTTGATGTTATCTTGGATATTTTTTCAAAAATTGTAGTATTATTTTTGTCTATTATTTGATTGGGTAGAAATCCATTAAAATCTTGGATAAAATTTAGATTTAAAAGAATATTTTGGTGACCTAAAATAAAAAGTGAGATCTGAATATCGCTACATTGTTCTTTCGAAATTTTCTACTCTTCCAAATAGTTTTGAAATCTTTATAATAGGTTATGTATATTTTTAATAAAAAAAAAGTTTGAGAGTGTTTTTTACCATTTAACCAATAAATAACTAATTTATTACTTTATTATTATTTTACCCATAGTTAGTGTATATAATATTGAATAATGGACAGGAAGAGAGAGAGAAGGGTAGAGAGAGGATTTCACACCAAATTGCATGCAAAATCTTAGGCTTCAAGAAAATGATTCTTTTTCTTAAAAATTAAAATAATAATAATGAGAAAAAATCAATTAATTTATACAAACCTCTACATATTGTATTAACTATAATTAAGTTTTGTTTAGTAACCATTTCATTTTTTCGTTTTTATGTTTAAAAATTAAGTTCATTTCTTTCTAATTTTTTACAATGATATACATCTTTAGCAGGTAAAATGATTAAATTATCATCCAAATTACAAAAATAAGATCAAGTTTATAAAAGCTACTTTTTTTTTAATTTTCAAAAATTGGTTTCATCTTTTAAACTATTGGTAAAAAGTAAATAATAAATGAAGGAATTTAAATGTGGAAGTAGTGTTTATAGGCTTTAAAATTTTCAAAAAAATAAAAAATAAAACAACCAAACGATTATCAAATCGGGTCTAAATAATTTAATAAATTTTTGTACTTATATTAATTTACATCATTCCTCATATTCAAAAAATATCGAGTAAGACATGATTATTTCAATTAAGTTTCTAAATTAGCATAAATTAATCAATTTAACCTATTTATTAAATTTACCTTTCAAAATCATCAATTCTTACATGGCCGTCTTCTTCAAATATCAAATTAACAACAAAAAATACTAACTAAAAGTCTAAAATTGATTCGATTATAAAAAATTAAAAATATTATTATAAATCCCACACCATATTTATTCAAACAAAACATAAATAATAATTAAATAATAATAACTAAAGAGAAATATATATTCATCTGAGTATTATCATGTCAGCTTTATTGTCTCCAATCTAAATGGAGAGAGAGAGAGAGAGAAGACAGAGACAACTGGTGAAGCGCGTAAAACTGTCTTAGCCACTCTGTGCTGATCGTACGGATTTTTTTTTATTTTTTTTTTCAAAAACGTAATTTATTTTTAATTATATTCCCATTTCTTCTTCACTTAAACCTAAACCTAATCCAATTATTTCCCCTTCAATTATATTCATTCATCATAATCTTCTTTGCATTTTTGTTCTTATTATTTATGTTAATCATTCCTATACCACCATATTCCCCCCCCTAAATATCATTACCATAAACTAATTATAAATATATATAATAATTGTAAGATTTTTGACATATGTACGAATAAAAATTTGAACATTCGATTTTAAGATAATTTTAAAAGTAGTCAGTAGGTGTCTTTACTTGTCGAACTATGTTTGTATTAGCATGAAAAGATTCGTTAGATAAACTATTATTTTCAATAAATTGAAATATAGATATTATGTTCATATCTTAATAATATCTGAAATTATGTTTAGTTATAAGCGATTGATCTCGAACAAGAAAATGGAATTATTATTATTATAAATGGATTATTTTAGTAGAAAATTGTCTCTTTAACACAAAGCTAATCTTTTTGGTTTTTCTCTAGAAACCAACAAAGCTAAATTTGATTATCGGATCAACGGCATCGACGAAATCAATTCCCACGTTATGGAAAAGAACTTAAATAATTAACTAAAGAAAGACAAAAGAATATATATATAAACTAAAAGAACAAAAAACTTCATTAGAATTTACGACACAAGAAAACTAAACAAAAAGAAGGGAAATAAAAGACAAATTTTGTACTTTGTGTGTTTGAGAGTAAAATTTCACTAAATAAGCTCGGTAATGATTTTCGGATAAAGATTCGAACCTGTATATCTCTAATAATGTATCGATACAGATTTAAAATAC
Organism: Benincasa hispida; assembly: GCF_009727055.1. Taxonomy (NCBI): domain Eukaryota; kingdom Viridiplantae; phylum Streptophyta; class Magnoliopsida; order Cucurbitales; family Cucurbitaceae; genus Benincasa; species Benincasa hispida. The sequence continues at coordinate 5,984,871 of NC_052352.1, read as the reverse complement.
TTTAACCTAAAATCATCTACCACATTGTTCCAACCTCTTCCAATGATTTTTCGAGCATAGTTTCGATGAATGTACTAATAACAACCGAAAACCGCTCTCCAGAAGAGAAATTAATCTCTCTCCATATATAACTCTAAATATGACAACTGACCTGTTAGATGCACAGTCTAAACAAGAAAAAGTTGGGTTCGATTTGGTTCGGTTTTATCGGAGCATGGAAGTAAGAGACTGAAAGACTTGCTCCTCACAAGGGATAGTGAGGCCCATATTATGATTAAACCCAAACTCCTCCTCAGCCAATTGGAGAAGAATTTGAAACTCCGGCCTGGTCAGAAACGTGAGCGGCACAATGTAACGGCTTCTATTCTCACTCACATACACCACAAAATGTCCTTTGGGAACGTCCACCGGAATCTCGTCTCCGCCGCCGCATTGGAGGTGAGTGTTCTTGTTCTTGTTGATTCTTAAACTAGAACACCGTTTCTTGATTTGCTTCACCACCGCGGTCTGCGTCAGTTTTGTGGAAACCGCCATGGATGAGAAAATGAAATGATCTTGATAATGATTTTGATTTTTGTTTTGAGATTTGAGAATGATTTCGAAGGAAAATGGGGGAAAGGGGTTTGTTATTTATGGGGGAAGAGAAGAGTGTGTGAAGCTGAACAAAATCATGTGGGGTTGTGGAGGAGGAGGCAAAGGACAGGCCATATGTGTACGATGATGGGACCCACTTTTTTTTTTAATATTTTCGTAGCGTCCAACACGTATTCCTTTTTCGTTTTTTCATTATTTTATTATTTTTGTTACAACTTACACCGTATATTCATTGTTTAATAATCATATAGATTCCAATTTTGTGTTTCTTTATAAAAAAAAAATATAAATTATTCCATACGGTATTATAAAAGTGTTTTTTTTTTTATTATTTGTATTATTGTGTTAATTTCGTACCTTTTACTTACCTTATTTCTTAATATATGTTAACCAGATAACTTAGAATTTTATTTTTGAAAACTGTTTTTGAATTTTATGATCCAAACAATGGACAATCTAAAACTAATATTTTTATGTTTTTTTTATCCAGAATTTGAATCTTAAAATTTAAAATAAAGAATTATATTAAATAAAGATAAAAATATTTAGGTATATAATATATCGTATTATAACCAAATTTAATTTTTTTAATTAAAATATGTATTATAAATTAAATAAGATTAAATTTCAAGTTTGGTCTTTATGGTTGGGATAAAGATAGTCATTTTAAACATTAGAATTTAGTTCCTGTTGTTTGATACAACTTCATATATAGTCTCTATGATTTGTTAAATCCTCTTACATAGGAACTATTTATTATGAAAGTTTTATTAAACCACAAAGGGCAAAATCTAATTATAGACCATAAGAACTCAATTTAACATACTCCAAACCATAGGGACTAAAATATCTATTATTCCTATAAATTATATAATACTACAATACAACAATTTTCCAATTTACTCCAAACCATAGGGACTAAAATGTCAAATGTTTTTTTATAAATTATATAATATTACAAAACAATAATAACAATTATTTTTAATATAAAACATGTTCATAAATAAATTAATAATAATCTATTGTTAACCAATATTTCGTGGTAACTACAACTAATTTATAATTGTTTAAATTAGAATCCAATTTCTAAATTATGCTATCAGACATATCTAAATGAAATTAAAATTCTATTTTCATTTAATCCATTATTTTCAAATTTCTGTTTTTGAGATTCTTTTATCAAACATGTTCTTAAATTTTCATTTCAAGAAAGAAAAATATATTATAATTTTTGTTTTCTTGAGTTGCGGTTAAATCTACATTTGATGGAATTGGTAAAACTTTTGTATTATTCGACGTCTAAAATTTATGTATATTTATTATTTTTCTTTATTTTTCAATCCACTTTGAAGATCACTTTTGAAATTATAGCTATTTTTTTAAACTAAGTTTTTCTTTTTGTTTTTCTAAAAAAAATTATAATTAATTAAAATTTTAAAAGTAAAAAATATCAATTTTCTAATTTCAAGGTTTTCTTTAAAAAAATTAATGAGTGACATACATACAAGTAAATATTACAATAAGTTTGTAACTCTTTTTTCTTAAGTACAACGTTTTGAATTTTAAATTTTTTTTTTATAATATATAAAATGGTGGACCAAATTTCTAATCTCGATATTGATATTACATGTCAGTTGAATTATGTTTATTTTAACAAATTTAAAAGTTGGATATATTATAGTATTTACTAGGTTTAATTTAAATTATATATTATAGTATTTATTTTAATTTATATACTACGAAGTTGTATTAATTTTCTATTTTGGTGGTCCTCCTCTAATTTGTAAAATCACAATTTTTAATACTCCAAAACTTCATATTAAATTCAATCGTTGTCCCTACCAAATAAATGTTATGTCTAGTTTATTTGAAAATCATGCAATTCTATTCATTATCTACATGTGTCACATGACTCATCACAACAATATCACTATATTGATATGGGGACTAAATGTAAAATATAATAAATTTTTGAGGATGAAATTCAAAATTTATTAAATAAATGTTAATGGACTAAAAACAGAAATAATTAAATCACAGTTCATTGACCAACACGAAATTACTTTAAAGAATATTTTCTTTTTCATTAGAATTAATTAATAGCCCCTACAAATTTTCTAATTTTCACAACTAGCTAAAAATATTAGTTACAAAATTTTAGGAACTTTGCACCCTCGTCTCTAATTATTTTATGAGAATTTGGCCCCTAATTTTATTATCTTGATGAAACCGATCATAACAAATAAAAATTTAAAAAAAAACATTTTTTTCTTGAAAATAATAAAAAGGGAGATTTTTCCAAATACGAAATTATTTATACAAAATAAAAAAAATTAATTTCATTGATAGAAACTAATAGAAGTTGATAGAAGTTTATCAATGTCTATCAATGATAAAAAGGGATAGAAGTCTATCATTGATCTTATGTGATAGGCGCTCGTAGAAGTTTATCAATTTGTTTTTTTTATTATTTCTATAAATAATTTGATATTTTTTAATTTTTTAAATTTTTTTTTAAGAAAATGAAGCACTTAAAAGGGGAAAAAAACTATGTAATACGTATAAGCTATGGTTCGAATTTATTTCAATTTACTAGGTGTTGCTGCCCTTAAGAAGGACAAATGGGGCCCTCTCTTATCATGGATTCACACTTTCAAGCTTCTATCCCTTTCTTCAACCCCTTGTCTCTTTCAAACTTTGATGATAACCCTCTTCGATTTCCTATATACATCAAATTAAGATTAGAAATATCGATGTGAACAGATATATCGAGGTTTCGACTTTACAAAAATGTCGATAGAAATATTGATAAAGTGTTGAATGTCAATGAATATTTTTTTTAAAAAAAATATGAAAACAAAAAAATTAAAAAAAATTAAGTTAGTAAATAAACATTCTACCATTTTAGACAAGTTAAAATGTTAGTGTTTACATTATGTTTACATTAATGACATTTTATTGCTTGTTTTTTTTCGTGTTTTATAGATTTTTTTACGATATAATTAATGAATTTGCCAATTCATCATTCATGTCGTTATTGAACATATAAAAATGAGGAAATGATTATGAAAATTATGCCAACATATTGATGAAAATTTAATATCATATTTCAAACGCTACAAGAAATAAGTCCTTTTATAGCCTCTAGCTATAGCATTTTAGGAAAGATGCTATAAAATCTTAAAGTGAAAATGAAAAAAAGCGGAAAAACTTTAAACAAAAAAATTGACTGTGGCTGCCCAAAATTTTTTAAATTGACGCTCGCCAACCAAATTTAAGCCAAGGTAAAAACTCTTATTTTGTTTTTCTTAGTTTCTCTTCTCCTCATTCTTTCTCTAAAAATGAAAAACAAAGCTAAACCTTAAAACTTCGTCTTCTTTTTTGCGAGTTTTATCTAGAAAGTAGACCTTTCGTCAGCTGTCGCATTTTTGTATTGGGAGTGGTATCATAAATCTCCTTATTCGTTAGTATAAATAGATTATAAAATTTCAATTATGATAGAAGTTATGTTATTTAATATGTTATGAAGTATTTCATGTGTGTGCATTTAGTTAAAAATGAGTACTTGATTGAATTTTATCAAAATGTATTTAATTTGAGTTATATTTTAACAATAAAGTGAATTTATTTCTAGCACAAAATGTAAATTATATATATATATATAAGTTAAAATAAAAGTTAATATCTTTTATAGTTATGAGTGAAAGTTATAACAAATTTATATAGTAAAAAAGAAATGCTATCAAAAAGCTATAGCTAGCAATAATATAGTAATTAGAAAAGACAAAATAACTTTATTATAGCATCATATTGAAGCTATAATACTTTATTATAGCATCATATTGAAGCTATAAATACTATATTATAGCGTTAAAAATGTTATTACAAGTTATAGATAACACATTATTTTAGCTATTTAAACATATTATAACTTTAATAAAAAGACTATAAAATGTTTTCGTAGCAATGTATATAAGCTATGTTTTCATACTCTATTATAGCATCCATTATAGTTGTCCAAAAACGTTATAAAAAATTCTAGACTTTTAATAAGATGAGCTGTCAAGATCTTTAAGAAAAACTATAAACTATCTATTATAGCTTTTTTCGTTGGCTATTGTATACGTTATTTCTTATAATGAAAGCTAATAATTATTGATATATATTATTTATTCTTATTTAGTTATTTGTTTTTCTAATTGCACATCAACGGGTTGTTATACGGTGATAATTACACCTAATGATATATATATTGGCAATAATGGAATTTTTTAAAATATTGAAACTAAACTACATACAAAACTTAATATAGATTGACGTGTTAAAGTAAACTTAGCTTAATAGTAATGACATGCATTCCAAGTCTAGAGGATCAGCGGTTCAATCCCCCACCTTGCAACTTTTATACTAAAAAAAATCAACTTAAGAAGTATCTTAAAACATTTTTCAAATGTAAACTATATTCTTATATTTAAGGTTGAAAATCACTTTTTAGTTTTTAGTAACGATTTAATCCTACTATTTTCAAAATTTGTAACAATTTAATGATAAATCATATCAATCTTTATTGTCAAATTTTATTATATTATAATTTATATCAAATTTGATTCTTAACCAGTTTATTAATCTACACATATAAGAAAATTTTGTTAAATCTCAATAATATATTTTTTTCAATATAAAAGATTAAACTTGTGTACATTGTAAAGTACAATAATTAATTTTTTTTTTATAAATTTGAAAGTACATCCATGAAATTGTTTCAAATATTAAATATTAAAGTGCATCAACTAAAGAATTACAAAATCTAAAGTTTTGTTAGTCTTCTAAGAAAAAAATGATTTTCTTAAACTTTTATAATAATTTATTTTTTGATTATTTAAAAGAATCATAGAACTTAACCAAGTCTCTTTTTTAATAAATAAAGGATGTAAAGAAAAGGTATATAAGTAGGGAAAAAAACAAGTTGATTAATATAGTGAAATTTAAAATTAAAATATTACATGGCAATGGAAGATTTTTTTAATATAGTGAAGCCTAGTAATTCACTATTTTAGGGGTTTTTTTTTTCTAACATAAAATATTCTTAAGAGGTACATGAAAATGACTGTTCATTTCTCATGCCCACAAACTAAAAACATTATCCTTGAGGTTGTCTTTTTAATGAATTCTTCCATTTTCTTTGTTACGGGGGGATTTTTACACATTCATGAATCAAAATCAAGCTGTTCACAATCTTAGTTTTCATCAATTTAATTAATGTAATTTATTCACTAAAAGAAATAAAAGATTAATTCTTTTTACGTAAATGATAGTGACAAATGCATGTGTTACATAAGACCATAATTCATAATATTTATTATTCAAGACGAGTGTGCTTCAAAAATTTTATAATTTTGAAGTATTTTGATTAAAAAATATATCATTAATTTGCTAATAAATTCTTTTGTTTATTAATAATATTATAACCTAACAATAGTTTGTGAAATGTGCAAGGAGGGGATTATATATTAAGCCAAAAAGCTTGTACGTTAAAAAAAAAAAAAAAAAAAAAAAAAGATGAATATGAAAGTTTTAAAGATAGAATTTTAATCAAGTACTAGAGCACTTTATCCTAAACAAAGAAAGTCGACTCCATGACACGGAAAATGCCATCATACATAGGTTCAATTGAACTGACTTAATGGGATGTAGTAATGTTCCTATCAAGTGGATGTATCTTAAGACAAACCTATAATATCATTTAAAAATAGTATATTTCATGACCGTGTGAACCATGATGTGTCAAATAGATCGATGAGATCTTATCTAAATAAATTCTTGTTAGTGTCATATTAATACAATAATAAATGATATTATATTTGTAACATCGATCATTATCAATATAATTTTCTCGAGTAATAAATATATAACAAAATTTTGTTAGTAGGGTGACGATAAATAATTTTAAGGGAGTTGATATTAATAAAAATTAAAAAGTTGGTAAGATATATTAAAGACAAATGAAAAGAAAGAAGAGGAGAGAATAGGGAGTGGTGGGTCGCCCCCTACAATCCAATACGAGTGAGCTTTTATAAAAAGAAAAAGAGAAAAAGAAAATATTTAATTTATGTTGTTTATTTATTGTCATTTCCATTTTTATCCAGCTGCCATGAAATAGAAATAATTAGGAAGATTAAAAAAAGAAAAGAAAAAAAAAAAAGTGAAAATGGAAGGTTCCGAGAAGCACGTGGAGGCAGTAAGGTCCCACCGGCTAATAAAATGCCGCGGATATTTTGACTTTCTATATTTTATTAAAAACAAATAAACGTGTTTACTTATTGGTTTATCATCACAATATATTTAATTTATTATTGAAAACTAAATGGTAATTTGAACTTAATTTTATTGTAATTTTTTAAGAAAGTTAGATATTCTTGTAAATAAGTAAAAACTTGAAGAAATATAAGTCCCTTAGAACTTCATGTGTAGAAAGCCTATTTTGTATTCCTCAATTATAGTTAACACTATTTAAAAACCCTCATTTGCTACGGTTTTTATTATTTTACATTAATATTTTTCTATTTCCATTTTAAACCAAAATAGTATATACCTCAAACACATACTATTATAACCCTCATTTGTTAAGGAGCGTTTAGAACAAAAAGTTGGTTATTATAGTCCTAGGTTATTATAGTTTATGTTTGGGGTAAATTATTTTAGTTTGGGTTATAATAGTATGTATTTGAAGTTTAAACTATTTTAGTTTAAAAATGAAATAGTAAATTCTGTAATAAAGAATAAAAAAATTATGAATGTAAAATAGTATAAACTATAGCAAATAGTAAAAGCAGATTTTAACTTTGTTTAAAAAATGTCATTAATAAATCATTAAAAATAAAATTTTAAAATTTATTAACACAAAATTTAGAAACCTAAACATAAACTTAGTTATGAATTTCATTAGAAAAATTTTCTGGAAGATTAGTCATGGTAAGGGAGGAGAGAGAATAAGAGAGGGAGAACGATGAAGGGGGATAGAGACAGAATAAAAAATAGTTTTTTTCCAACTCATTTGGCCACTTCGGCATCTAATCAATCTTTTGTTTAAATTAATTTTTGTTTTATTGGTAGACCTCTTAAACACATTCTTAAAAACTTAGAGACTAAATTGACAAATTTAAAACACGAGCCCATGAGAGACTAGAAGAACCTATTCCTCAAAACTCAAAGATCAAAAAGATATTTTTTCTATAATTTTTTAAATGTTGAACTATAAATTTGGATATATATAATTTCAATTTGGTTCTTATGCCCATAGATTTTTTATTATCCCTGTAATTTAAGCATTGAAAAAAGTACGATTATTTTGACTCTTTTGATTATATTAGTCAAAAAATACGTGCAATGCTCGTAAAATCATGTAGTTCTAGTATTTTTTTTTTTTAAATAGTGATTTTTAGCATATAATAAATAAATATTATACAATCTTATTATAGTTACCATCAACTTTTTTTTAAGTTAGATAATATAACAAGTTGTATTTTAATGTTCTAAAAAAATTTATATCTAGTACAAAGAGAGAATAATTGTTCTAGTAATTAAATTATCCAATTAATATGTTAATATATTGATGCATTTTGTGTGATGCGATTAAAATTAATCTTAAACCATGTCTTTTAAACTTTTAAACGCATTATTTTATCTAATTGAACTCAAGTCCAAGCTCAATCAGAGTCCAGGAGAGTTCAGGGTTGAATACAAGGGTGTATTTTAAACTTATAAACGTATTGTTTTATCTAATTGAACCCAAGTGCAAGCTCAATCAAAGTATAGAAGAGTCCAAGATCGAACATAGGGATTACGCCTAATTATGCGATGAAATAGTTATTTCGATCTTAACATTAATTGTTCCTCAAGTATGCGATGATGTGGATTTACTTAATCTATCCTACTAATTACAGCTACAGTGCGTGAATGATGGTGGTTGTGTGAGTGATCATGTAATGGATGATGGTAAATATGCGATGATAATTGCAACGTAAAGTAAAGTAGTTTGCGAGGGTCAAAAAATGAAATTTCAATAAATAAAGTAGAGTTGAGAAAAATTTCTACTAACATTTCCTAAACAATGTATAAGCCATGCATTCATGAAAATTACTAATAAATTATAAACTTTACCTCTCAATGCTTTGAGCCACAATATCCTATCTTTAGGATGCATGCTATGAGCATTTCATGCAGAAGATTAACTTTTATTTCTAAAGCTACTTCTTCTCTTGTTTAATGAATCATAAAATCTTATACTTTCTCAAACAGTGATTTACGATTTTATCATCATTTTCAAACATACCCTTAGTTAATTAATTGTATTAAGATTTTTTTTTAGAATGATTAATTGTATTAAGATTTAAGGTTGAGTAAAAACTGAAAAAAAATATATAAAAACTTTCTGGATGGTAAAAAAAACCTAATTAATTTTTAGAATTAAAAACACTAAATTAGCATTTCAATGGTTAAAAATACTATTTAATAGCCAAATAAAGGGAGATTGATACAGTTTCATTGTAAGTTTTTGGCTTCCTCAAATCTATAGGCACAATAAGGTCAAATATAAAGATATATCACTCATTTAAATACGTGATAAGTGTTAAATCGAACATAATTCAATTGACATATAAATATGTTAATAACTACGAGGCTCACGGTTTGAATCTACATATTCTCAATAAAACGATGGTTTTGCAAAATACAAAATAGGGTTAAGTTTCTTTTAAAATCATTTTTAATTTTGCTAAAATCAACTTCAAACCTATCTTATTTAATATAATAATAAAGTAATCATTAGTTCTATAATGATTTGAGGATTGATTGAGCCTTTTCCTATTAAAAAATCAATTTATTATCCCATTTACTCAAACTAATCACAATAAATACAAAATCCAACCAATCACATTTTAAAAAAATAATTATATAATGGAAGAAATTTTTCTTGGATTAAAGGTAATAACAAAAGTACAAAATTCCTTATCTTAAGGGAATGGACTGAATTCAAATCAATTTGTAGGAAAACTATTTGATTCCAAAAATAGATATATTAATAAGAGAAATTCAAGGGGAAAGATTTGATAGTCAAATATCTTTGTCACAGCAGAGAAAATTGAATTTTTAGAACTTCCGACAAAAATATTAATAAAATATATAATATTTTACCTATAAATATATAGTAAAGTACTAAAGACATGGTTTCAATCAAATTTTGGTTGATGAACTCTATTTTGATTCTTTAACAAATTTAATTTTACTTTAGTATCTGAATTTTTATCATATTTCTTTTAATATACCCAAATTTATTTATTTTTAAATCTAAAAGCATAGCTCCACAATGATTAATATGTAATTCTTTATTTATTTAAAGTTAAAGATTCAAATTCTTATACCTTCACTTGTTGTACTATATAATATATATATTTATATAAAATTTTTAAACATTAATTATTTAAGTTCTCACCACAATTTTGACATTGACAGTTTGATATCGATAATAATGTCGGCCTCAAATATGTGTATTAAAAACACACTATGTCAGCAAAAAAAAACTAAACGAATTAGTTAATTACTTTTCAAGTTCATGAACTAAAATAAATAGGGGAATTTTCAAAGATCGAAAAATAATGAAAACTATTTACACAAAATAGCAAAATTTTAATTTTTTTTTATTGAGATTGATAGAAGTCTATAAGTGATAGAAATTGATAGACGTTGATAGAAGTCTAAATTTTTCAAATAAATATTTGTAGAATTAGAGGTAAAAATAACTTTTTCAAGATTAACTTTTACCATAAACATTCTAAAAATACGTAAACTACATAGATTGCACGCATTATCAAGCTAGGTTCAGAAGCAAAATATAATTAGTCTTCCAATTTTGGTATTTTAGCAAAACAAATTAATGTAAAAAAAAAAAAGAACAATGAGGATCAAACTTCAAATAAAGTTTTCTTTTAAAGAAAAATAAATGAAAAATTAATAAATAAATCTAGCATCAAATAGAATTCGAGTTCAAAATATAATATTTTCAACTTGTTAATTATTTTTAGTCAAATTATAATTCAAACTTAAACTAGTGTGAATGCCTTAACAGAGTTTGACCACGTGCTCAAATTCAAACCTAGTGAAATTTGGTTTCTTCATGACGATCTCGTTCATATTTGTCTGACGTGTCACATTCTAATTTGACCAATTCATTTCTTTCTTTCTTTCTTCTTCTTCTTTTTTTTTTCCCCAAAGCTTATTGGATTAAATTGTATTTGATATTGAATATAAAAACAAGTTCATTATTTTCAATTTAAAAAATAAAAATATTTTCAAATAGCTTTTTTTTTTTTATATATATAGTCAATTAAGTTCAAATACTACTTTTCATTTTGGTTATTTTATATCTGTACTTTTAAAATATTTCCTTTTTTGTCATTATACTTTCAAAGTGTTTATTTTAGTCCTCATATTTTAAAAATTGATTTATTTTGTTTTGTGAAAATAAAAGTAAAAGTATAAAAATGGTGATCCAATTTTAAATGTATAGATTTAAATGAAACAAAATTGAAAGTAAAAAGATTAAAGTAGTATTTAAACCTAGAAATTATCATAGATAACCAACAAAAAAAGAACCATTTCATTATAATTTATACTTGCTAGTATACATTTAATAATGATTTGAAACTCAAACTCAAAATTTAAAAAAAAAAAAAAAAAAACTTATTTATTAATATAATAAAATTTTACTATCTATTGGTGATAGATCACGATAGATCGTGATAGCTATATATTAGTGTCAGTAATAAACGTCTATCGTAGCTTATCACGATTCATTAGTGATATTTTGCCATACTTGAAAATATTTTAAATAATTTTACCATTTAAAATAATTAGCCTTAAAAAAATTGTGATGATGATTATTAAGTAGAAACCCTAGAGTGGAACAAGTATATGTTTGTGATTATATCATAATAAAAATATTTACATATATTTTGAAATGCACCTCACTATTTGTTCCATTACCTTCTAGCGTGATATAACCAAAGATGAAAATATATGTGAATGTATCGATATATCTTTAAATTAAAGAGTTCGATATCAATATTAAATATTCATGAATATCTTCAACATCTTTGGTAAAGGTTCGCAAAACATAAAAATAAAAAATGGTCCTTATCTAATAATGGTACTATTCCTCTCGTTGTCAATAAGTTTTGATATGAAACTCCATGATTTGCACACCTCTTTCAAGTAGTAGTTAAAGAAAGAAGCATAAGAGAGAATAGTGACAAGATATATAAATGAGAGAGCAAAGAACCGAATGCTGTTCCTATAGTAAAAAGAATGGGAGGGTGGGGGAGAAAAGGGGTACAAGGTGGAGAGGGAAAGATTTAAGGGCAGGGGACCCTACATTGTGTGGGGGTGGGTAAGTCCTAAAACCTGAGGGTACTGTGAACATTTTAATGGTACAAGGTTTTATTTATTTATTTTGGGGTGAGGACTAAAATGATTAACATTTATCATTTGATTTTTATTAACCATTCGTACAAATTATATGCACTCTGCAGAATTTACTGTAATTGCATGTGCTCCTACATAAAACTTTTAAAATGTCCATAAAAGATCATTCATTTAAAAATGGAAAATCGATCAACATATATATAGTTCTTTTAGTTAAAAAAAAAAAAAAAAAAGGAGTAATTGGTATGTGGCTGTCAAATATTATGGTTGGTTTTCAGATAAGGTTCAATTTAATAGATGTAATTTATTTGTTTCTTTAAAAAAAAAAAAAAAAACATAATATGAATGGCATCCTTTTGTCCTATATAAGTTTTTTTAGTATCCAAATATTATAGGGTTAGATGGGTTATTCTGTATGATTAGTTGATGTAAATAAAAATTGGTTTGATTTTTTTTTTTTTGTCTTATGAGAGTATTTTTGCAATACTTGTAAAATGATTTATATGTCAAACCACTACAAACAATCTGTCATTTAGCGACGAAAAGCTAGTGACTAAAAATAAATCGTCACATTTCTAGGGACAAAATGCATTTTTCGTCACAAAGATTACGACTAATACATTAAAAAGTTGCAAACATGTGACTATAAATCTTGTTCGTCGCATAGCTCATGCGACTAAAAAGTAACAGTCGCATATTAAGGTGCGACTATTACCATTTAAGTCGCACTTATGCGACGAAATGTGGGAAAAGTCGTTGGCCTAGATTGCGACTAACCCTCAATTAGTCGCAAATTGCGTCTCTTTCTACCTTTGTCGCAAGCCCAATTGATTAGGCGGGACATATGGCACTATAATTCCCTTTTCTTCTTCGTTTGCCGCATCATTTTTTAGGGTTTGGTTTTCTTCTTCTTCCAACCCAAAACTTCATTGTCGTTCGTCAGGGTTTATTTCTTCTCTCTATCTCTTTCGTTCACCGCCATTACTGCCAACATGCCTTCGGTAGCCTTCCGTTCACCGCACATTACCGTTACAGGTGGATTTTCTTCCTCATCTCTCTCTATTCTGTTTCTATATCCTCATTTGTCACATCTCTCAGTCTCACTCTCATAGGTCTTCATAGACTACCGGAAGTCGAAACTACCAAGCACCTTTGCCACTGTCGGATTTGTACTTGAAACCATCGAATCCGTAGTAGAATCCATCATCGTTGATGGGTATTTATGTTTATAATGTAATTTGATGTTTTTTCATATGATATTTGAGTTTATTTTGTATTTAAAATGTAATTTGTAGAATGGTTGAAAGTTTTTATGTGTTTGAAGAATGGTTGTGACTCCATTGTAAGCTTAATTATGTTCTTTTATGTGACTCCATTGTAAGCTTGATTTTGTTCTTGGTTAAGCCCCTTGAATGTAATTTGGAGAATGGTTGTGTAGTTTGTATGTATTTGAAGTGAGTTTTGGAGGATTTTTTATGTGTACAAAGTATGGATTGGAAATCACCGTGTGATTGTGGATTGATGAGCTTATTGTGTGAGTTGGAAGTCATTGACATTTTGGCAAGTAATATACGGTTGTATCTATTTACTTGATTTATGTGACTTCATTGTAAGCTTGATTTTGTTCTTAATTAAGCCCCTTGAAAGTTATTAGGTCATTTCATTATGTTGAAAGTAATTGATTATTCTTATTATGATGAAACATTGAAAGTTATACACATTTTTGTTTACTTTAAATAAGTTTATGATAAGTTTCTATATATCATTTGATGCTTGTTCATAGGACATTTGAGTTTATTATATATTTAAAAAGTAATTTGGAGAAGGGCTGTTGGTTAAATTGTATGTATTTTAAGTGAGTTTTGGATGATGCTTTGTGTGTTCAAACTGTGTTTTGGAAGTCATCGTTTGATTATGGGTTGGAAGTCATTGTGTGAGTTGGAAGTTATTGACATCTTGGACAGTTATCTACAATTGTGTCTATATACTTGTTTTTTGGGTTGGAAGTCATTGTGTGATTTTGGAATCGAAAGCATTTAATTATTCGTTAAGCTCCTACATTAAAAGTTTGTAGATCCTTCCATTGTGTTGGAAGCATTTGATTATTCCATATATTAGAATGTTGAAATTTATATATATTTTTCACCTATTTTTGTTTAATTAAAACAAGTTCATGATAAGTTTCCATATATATATGATTTTTTTTAATGGGATAAATTATGGATAAAAGTTGGATAAAACTATGAAATAGACTATGCAAAGAATATACCGATGGAATAAGATCACTTATTAGTTTGGAAGAAAAGCATGTTGATAACAGAGGGTTTACACACGTTATCTATGTAAAAAGTGCCAAAATGTCATAATGAAGTGGCCCCAGGATGTAGAACGTGATTTATATACACATGCAATGGCTATCACTTACGATACGTGGATATACCATGGGGAAAACCTAGATTTGTCCTTTTTGAAGCCTATTGGAACGGATATAACACATAATGAATATGTAGAGACATTTAATCAAAATTTAGATAATGCAAGTGAAATGCTCAAACTGTTGAATGATAATCATTGGAGCAATAAGTCATTTAATATGTTATTAGAATTACTCCAAGAAGCTTTACCTGATGGTACCAAAATGCCAAAATCTTATTATGAAGTAAAAAAGATATTGGGTGATTTGAGTTTAGGTTATACATGGATACATGCTTGTAAGAATGATTGTATGATATTTTTGAAAGAAAATAAGAAAACAAAAATTCGTCCTCAATGTAGCGAACCTCAATACAAAATAAGTAACAAGAAAGGGAAAAAGGTTCCACATAAAGTTATGTTTGTTTCTTTCTTAAAAAAAGTATATAATGTATTACATAACTACGATGTGATACCAGTTAATGATGTTTTATTTTTTGTAGAATAAATTTGACATGGACGGCTCTCAATGACATATCCGAAGCTATATTGAATACGAGATTGGTACTCGATTTAAGGACTGCAGATCGAGTTTATACCAATATTATAAAAGATTGGGTGATCCAAACCAAGCTTGTCAACATCCGTATAAAGGTGTTAGTTCTAGAGATTGAGAGTTTTTGTGTAATAGATGAGAGTCTCTTGAATGGAAGGTAAATGCAACTTAATTTGTAATACAAAAGTAAATATTTTTTTAAGTGTACATTATAATACAGGAAAAGTAAAAAAATAAAAAAAAAGACGAAAATTAGTAGAAGTAAACTCTCTTTCAATCATTGTGCTGAAACAAAGTTATTTCTATCTCATCAAGAAAAAAAGGTATGATAATATAGTTTATCTATACTCACATATATTAGATTGCTTACAAATATTAACTAATATTTTTAGTAGGTGAGGGAGGATGATACGTATTTAAGTCCCGTCGATATCTTCTACCAGACTCATTGGCTTGTTGCAAATGGTTAGACAGACGATTTAGCACGTGAAGCATATGTAAGTAATATTTACAATGTTTTAACAAATAATAGGTAACTATGTTTATGACATTCTTTTGTTTATTTTGAATCGTATATAAGAAAAATGGTGGCTTTAAAGCTAGAGCAAGAAAATACAAGTATACCAATGAGCAATGATGATTGTTTTAGGAAGCAGACCTTCATATGTTAAAGGCGTGGGTTATGTACCAAAACCACCACGACCTCAAAAAGAACCGTACTCACAAGAATATGTCCAATTACTGGAAGCACGTCTTGCAATGACGCAAGAACTTATGGAGAAAGAACGCCGTGAGAATGAAAGAAATAGAGCGCTGTGGAAGAAGAGTTACGAAGTCAACGTGAAGAGTACGACAGAAGATTCAGGGAAATGAATGAAATCCTAGAAAGATTCATCGGCAGAAGTTCATTTCTCAGCAAGGTAGTTTAATTAGTTTCAACTTATTTTCACATTAGTCAAATTAGTGTTCACTTCTGTATAGTGATTTTGGCTTGTGGTGTAGTTTTGAATAATTGTGTTTGCCGTTGTGAAATTGAGTTTTTGTGTTATTTATGTTGTTACTTAATCATTTATTGTTAGGTTTGTTATCTTTTTGTGGTAGCAACTAAAAGAATTCTATAGTTATGTTATGATTACAAAATGTGTCGTTGATTGCAAAACCCTACTGAAAGAGTTTTTGTATATGGTTCTTCCTATATTTGTTCTCTTTGCACTGTCGTTTGTTCTCCTATTTGTCTTCTTGGCTACCTCTTTCCATGGTCGTTTGTGATAATCATGTAACTAAAGTATGTTTGAAAATAGTTTGATATGTGTATATTTAAGTGTGCAGGACTAAACTGGAATTTGGTGGTAAATATTCACAATGTCTAGAAGAATGCATTTGGTTTTGTATATTATGAACTGAATCGTGAACTTATTGGTACGTATCATGATTCAAACTTTGTTGGAAAATATTTCTTTTTGTTGTAGTAGATATTAAAGATTCTATAGACATATAGTAGTATGATATAATGGAAGATGTTGCACATTTTTAATCCCAACTGGTATGATATCATGGACAATTTTGTGATTTAACTAATATTGCATCTCATGTTTGCAATAGGGGTAATATTTGAAATAAATAATATTTTTGGAAAGATTATTAATATTTGCGAAGAAAACTATAACATTTCAAGATTAATGCATCGAAAACGAATGAACAAACAAACGTCAGAATATGCACAAATGAACAATTTCGTCGCACATTGCAACTACAAAATAAACGTCGCGTCCTGTGACTAAATAAAAAAGTAGCATATTGCGACTAAAAAAAAATCACATGATGCGATGAACCAAAAACGTTGCATAATGCAACTACAAGAAAAGTCGCACAATGCGACGAACACGGTAAGTCGCATAATAAGACCAACAAAGAAAGTCGCATATTGCGACTATTTAACTAAGTCGCATTATGCGGCGATAATGTGCGATGTTTCCTTAATCGTCGCTTATTGCGACGTTTTGTAAATAGATGATGTAAAAAATTTTCACCCGACTGACATTTAGCGATGATTGGTTGCAACTAATATTTTTAGTCATAAATAGGTTTTTGCAATGAATTTTTTTCTTTAGAGACGTATTTTTTTCGTTAAATGCCAATTTTCTTATAGTGAACAATTAATGCTCCGTTTCATAATCATTAGGTTTTTTTGTTTTTGTTTTTAAAATTAAACCTATTTCATCTACAATTCTTACAACGATTGCATTTTTCTTAAATAAAATGGTTAAATTCTTAGCCAAATTCTAAAAACATAAACAACTTTTTGAAAGTTACTTTTTATAGTCCTCAAAATTTGGCTTGGGTTTTTAAACTATTGGTGAAAAATAGATAAAAAATGAATAAATTTGGAGGTGGAACTAGTGTATATATACTTAATTTCCAAAAACAAAATGGTTACTAAATACGGAAGGTTTTTAAAGATATTTGGAATTGTGTGTATGTATAGTTTTCAAAATAGATGTAATAGAATTTGATTGATATTGACAAAATTATTTTCATTTTTGTGGGTCATTTTAACTATATTTTCGGAAGAATGGAAGGTAACATGATATTTGTGCAATTAAAGTATATGATCATGCGGTAGAATTCGATAATAATTACAGTTCCGTTTGATAACCGTTTCGTTTTTTGTTTTTAATTTTTGAGGATTAAACTCATTTTCTCTCTGTTTCTTACAATGGTTTGCATCTTTCTTTAGTCAAATTCTAAAAACAAAACGAGTTTTTAAAAGTTTTTTTTTCTTCAAAATTTGGCTTGGTTTTTTAAATCATTGATAAAAAGTAGATTACAAATGAAGAAATTTGGAGATGGAATTAGTGTTTATAAGTTTAATTTTAAAAATAAAAACTAAAAACTAAATGATTACTAAACGAACCCTTCATTTTCTTAGTTTATATCTATGTAAAAGTAGAGATATAGACCTTTGATATTTTGTTTGAGGGTCTATACTTTGACTAATCTAGTAACTAAATATCAGCATATAATTTGGAAATATTCTTATATTGTTCCCAAAATAATTTTGATTAAAAAATTATTTTATATTCTTAAATATAAATATTAAAAAAATGTAGTTCTAATAATAAATTAATTAGCTGATAAGTTTCAAAATAGAGTTTTATTAGTCTTTAAATTTATTATTATTATTTAAAAAAAATCAAGTTCCATATATTTCAGATCATGCTCGTATCTACTCCCTATCATGAACACGTCATTACCATCTAAATCAATATTCTAAAATATGAAATGGAAACTAATCTTTAAAAAAAAAAAAAGACACACACACACACACAAAATTTTCTAAATTTTTGTGGATAATAAGGTTTGAATTATTAAAAAAACATGGAAACATCATTGAATAAATATTTTTTAAAAAAAATAAAAACAAAAAATAAAGTGGGGAATAGGAAAAGTATAGAATAATTAAAAATGGAGGAGAGTTTGGTCACAGTGGTAAAAAGAAGGGCAGGTGATAAGGCATGTTCTGTGAAGGAAATGAATTGTTGAAAGGACGCGGGTGAGGCAAAAAGTTATAAATGCCCCCACCCCTCACAGAAATGGCGGTGGACTCAATAAAATACTTTCTTTTTTTATATATATTTATATCTGTCTCTTATACACATCTAGATGTGTATAAGAGACAGTATATATACATTAATTATTATTTTTCAAAATTTTATTTAAATTTTTAATTTTATTGCATGGAGCGCGTCGCCTTTGCTGAATGACATGTCGGATTCCAGTTGGAACTGTGGACTTTGCTAGACCGACGTGGCTAACTGACTACCCGCGTCCATTACTTTCTCTAAGCTTCCCTTTATCATTTTACATTACAAAGTTTTCAATCTATGTGATAGAAATGTATATGGTAAAAAGCCTTTTAAGAAAGGAAAAAAAAAAAAAAAAAAAAAATTCTAGTGCGTTGAAATCTAAAATCTTTATGTTTTCACTACTATAAATTTTATCATTTTTTCAGATGCAATTAATTACGTTCTCAAAAACAAAGATATTGAATTGACAAAAACTTTGACTCTAGACTGATAGATGCACAATTTTGTCGATGGAATTGACTAGAAATACGTTGGAGACTTCTCCTTATGCTTCTTTTTATGTAAGGAAATATTAAGTTTCAATATGACATTGTTACTTAGTTATTTTTTTTGTTATATGTCAGTTGTATCATTATGTGGTTATATATACAGCTTTGCATTAATGAAAAGAGTATGTGTAAGTTCATTTACTCTAAAATATAATAGGAAATTGAAAAATCTTGTAATGTTTTATAATCATATCAAGTTACTTTTACGATTTCTCTTTCAAACCTTCGATAGTGTAAAATTATCTTAACATGTTATGGTAGCTTCTTTCATTAAAATACATTTTAAATAACTAAACCTATATATATCCGAATTCTAACATGTCTTTCGAGGAAAGAAAACAAAAATGAACAAGATTGGGTGTTGTTTCAATTTTAGGATTATTCCTTAATTCTTTTTCTTTTTCACTTTACAGAGCATGGATGTTTTTTTTTTTTTTTGAAAAATAGTAGTGCCTAAGAATTGGGAATGAAAATGATAGATGTGGATAGAGGAATTGTTGGCCATGTGCTTTCCATAAAATGCGTAAATGTGCGATCCATATGCCAAAACCTTTATTTGGACAATCATTTTTCTTTTAT
The DNA here is from genome assembly GCF_009727055.1 of Benincasa hispida. Taxonomy (NCBI): domain Eukaryota; kingdom Viridiplantae; phylum Streptophyta; class Magnoliopsida; order Cucurbitales; family Cucurbitaceae; genus Benincasa; species Benincasa hispida. The sequence goes on along the minus strand of NC_052352.1, from coordinate 5,965,117 downwards.
CAAACCTTACTACAAGAATGGCATGTTAGTTATCCTTACTATAAATTTTTGGATGGTTTTTCATTATATTCAATTTTATTCACATCTTTGAATTATTTTTCATAATTTTTTATATACATTCTTAATAAATTAGTTGTATATTTCTCATATTCTTAATAAATTAGTTTTATATATTGTTTTTTCTATTATTTTAACGATTTGGAAAAAAAGAAATAGCGCTTCGTAAAAAAATTGTCATGACTTTTGTTACTTAGACAAAGTGTTCATCGATTTAGGTTTTGTCGTGGTTTCTTTTTATTGTTTTTGCTATGGCTTTACAACAGATTAGACTCCTCTTTAATGGTGGATGAGATGAGAATTCTCATTACCATGATTTTCGAAATTTTGAGGCACATATTCCATCAAATTCATCATTCTAACAATTTGTGGAATATATCCAAGGTAAAATTTGATGATGTACCAGATTGGTTTTGCTAATTCGAATATTGTTGAAGATAAAGATATTTTGTGGTTGATGTCAGTTTTATCAGAGTCTCCCAAATTGATGAAACTACAAATACCAGGTAATTGTAGATCAAAAATTAGGGTCGAGTCGTGTATACAGGTAATTGTCAATATTTCTTAACAATAACTGCCCTCATAATTTTACTCATCTAGTTAACATAATCTTTATATTTTATTATTATTTTAGATTTTGTTTAACCACGTTTCGAATTAATCCCATCTTATTTAAATATCCAGATGTTTCTACCAAATTTATATTTTAAATATCCATAAATTATTAAATTTTATTTTATTCATATATTTTATTCAAATCTTTTAAGGGTATTTATTACTTTATACGTATTCAATTTTATTCAAATCTTTGAATTGTTTTTCATAATTTTATACATACATTCGTAATAAATTAGCTGTACATTCTCATATTCTTAATAAATTAGTTTTATATACTATTTTTGCTATTATTTTAACGATTTGTAAAAAAGAAATATCACTTCCTAAAAAATGGTTGTAACTTTTGTTACTCACACAAAGCGTTAATCGATTTAGGTTTTGTTTTTGCTATGGCTTTACAACGGATTAGACTCTTCTTTGATGGTCGATGGGATGAGAATTCTTACTACCATGATTTTCGAAATTTTGAAGCGCATATTCCATTAAATTTATTGTTCCAACAATTTTTGGAATATATCCAAGGTGGAATTTTTCCCTCTGGTGAGTTAACTATATCTCGTTTGATAATGTATTGGATTGGTTCTACCAATTTGAATCTTATTAGAATTGTTGAAGATAAAGATATTTTGTGATTATGTCAATTTTATCAAAGTCCCCCCAAATTGATTTATGTGTAGTGGTTAACCATGTCTCACATGTTGCATCAAACGCTAGAAATACACTGTATTTGAATAATGAATTAGCAGACATTAATTATTCTTTCCAACCTCCTAAGGTCAACACTGAAATCGTTGCTTTCCAAGATTTCAATTCCTTTCAATCTTGTAGTCCCATTAGATTAGGTTTACTTTTTATGAGCAAATCTATATTGAAGAAAACAGTTTATTTCTTGTACACATGGATTATATACTTTGTCATAATGCATTGTTTAGTGTGTGATTGTCTAGGTAAAGCGTATTTGTTGTTTTCAAATGGTTTTGAAAGTCTCACACCTTTAAAATTTCATGTGAGGATAATTTTGACTATTGTTAATCATTATTTTCTAATTTTATAATTCATTTTGCTATTTTTACAATTTTAAAAAAGTTTTTACTATTTATCCAAATGAAAACTTAAATTTTACTATTTATCTAATTAGCCTAATTGTTAATAAAAAAATTTGTTTTAATTTCTCTAAAGGACCTTTTTCTCATTTCAATTTAAAAATTCACTACATATTAGATTAGATAAGTTTATGGACTTTCTACCCATATAATCAAAATAAAAAGATCCATTTATACCACTGTCTTAAACTTTACTAATTTTTACATTAATAGCCTGATAGGCTATTATTTATACCACTTTCTTACCATTCAAATAATAATAATAATAATAATAATAATAATAATAATAATTTATAAATTAATCAATACAAAGTAATCAAATTTAAAATGAAGAAATATATATATATAAAATTCGAGTTGGATTGGTTCAACTTNTTATTATTATTATTATTACCACCAAAATAAGCATGTAATAAAGTTTCATGCGGTTATGAACTTTCATAAAACGGTTTTATTTTCATATTTTACCCAAATAAGGAAAGTTTTTGTTAAACAGAAGTGAAATTAACTTCATTCAATTACAGTTTTTGTTACAAACCTAGCTACCTTTAAATACTCTGAATAACTAATTTGTAAAGAGAGTGAGAGCAATTGAAATCGAGTGATTACACTATCTTGAAGCAATCTTGAATAAAACTCCGTCAGCTTCTCCGTGGACATAGGCCTCCCTTGGCCGAACCACGTAAACAATCGTGTTCATTTTCTTCTTCTTATCGTCTTCCTCTTTCGTAAACCCCCTTGATCCAAACGATCGTCTAACTTTTAGCCAACGATCGTTTAGCTTTTACCCAACGATCGTTTACTTCTGTAAGCCTCATCGTGTAGATGACCATCGTTTAGAGGACCCTCGTCTAGACGACCTTCAGTAAAGCTTCATCGTCTAGACGACTCTTGCCTTACTATTTAGTCGACCCGTGCTTTACCTCCATCGCCTAGACGATCGAAGACTCCTTGCCTCAACGAATTCCAGCAGCCTCCCGACGTTCTTCTCTTTTCTTTTCTCTCGATTCTTTCTCTACAAAAGGAAAAGAAAAGATTAGTCAGTCGAAGGATTTTTCCAGTAGAAGTTTGTGGTTTTAATCTCAGCCATTGAAGTGTAAGGCCGAGATCGTACATCACACTGTTCGTACATCCTGCACGCGTCCTAGCGTTTGTGTAAAGCATCGAGGGGTATCCGATAGTCGTGTATGGGCCATCATTCACTCTAGGCCCGGAAAGACTTTTCATATTCGTCTTGCTTTCTACATGCTTTCCGCATATCAAGCCCAACAAGTGGTATCAGAGCCTACAAGAAAGCTTCAAGATTAGTCAAGATTCAAAGAAGCAATAATCTTGAAGTCTTTTAGTCAAACTTTCAGTTCAGAAATGGTAGTTGCAAGGTACGACATCGAGAAATTTGATGGAAAATATGACTTTGGTCTATAGAAGGCCAAAATAAAGGCTATCTTAGGACAACAGAGGGCACACAAGGCCCTTGATGTTCCAGCAAAGCTGCCAAGTACAGTAACAGAAGAAGAAAAAGAAAATATGGAGCTTACTGCTCATGGAACACTCGTTTTGAACTTGTCAGATAATGTCCTGCGGCAAGTAATCAATCAGGAGACAGCCTACAAGATGTGGAACAAATTAAATGAGCTTTATGAGACAAGGAATCTGCCTAATAAATTTTTCCTAAGGAAAGGTTCTTTACATTTAAGATGAATGCATCAAAGTCATTAACAGAGAACCTACATGATTTCAAGAGAATTACTATTGAGTTTAAGACTCAAGGAGAAGAAATCGGGGCAGACAATGAAGCATTTGTGCTTCTTAACTCATTGCCAGAATCCTACAGAGAAGTGAAGACAGCCCTAAAGGATGGGAGAGATTCCACTACTGATATCATTATTTCTACTCTTAAAATTAGAGAAATGGAACTCATTACAAGCAAAGAAGAAAAACTTAATTCAGAAGGCTTGTTTGTTAAAGGGAAGTCAAAATAGAATAACAAGGATAAAGGCAAACAGAGCTCAAATGATTAAAGAGGAAAAGAGAAGTCCAAGGTCAGATTAAAATATTGTAAAAAGCTTGGACATTTTATCAAAGATTGTAAAACACTCAAGTGGAAAAATGAACAGAAAAATAAACAATCTCAGCCACAACCCAAAGTCCAACCAAACCAGTCAGGTGAAGCCTCAGTTTGTGAAGATTCTTACTTTTATTCTGATGCTTTAGCTACATCTAATTGCAGGACAAAAGAAGAAGCAAATAAGAACCTAGATTGGGTTCTAGATTCAGGGTGTTCATTCTACATGACAGCTCACAAGGGTTGGTTCAGTACCTATAGAGAATTGGATGGAGGTTCAGTCTACATGGGAAACAATAACTCATGTCCAGTGGTTGGAACTGGTTCAGTTTCATTGAAGCTAGAAGATGGAACAGTCAAGCTCTTAAGAAATGTCAGACATGTGTCTAAGCTGAAGAGAAATCTAATTTCACTAGGCATGCTTGACTCTATTGACTGTGAATACCGTGACAAGGAAGGATACTGTGAAGTGTTGAAGAATAGTAAGTCTGTTCTTAGAGGGGTGAAGATAAATGGAGTGTATGTAGTGCAAGGTGTTCATCAAGTACACTCAGCCTTGATTGTGACTCATAATCAACCTACTGAAGGAGACCTATGGCACAAAAGACTCTCTCACATTAGTGCCAAAGGTCTGCAAGCTCTAGCCAACCAAGGTATTCTACCTAAGGGAGTACATCAAAGCCTATCCTTTTGTGAACATTGTGTAATAGAGAAGGCTACTAGGTAGAGCTTTATGAAGGCACAGCACACAACCAAGGCCATCCTCGACTATGTGCATTCAGACCTATGGGATCCTTCACCTTATCAATCATTGAATGGTGTCAGGTATTTCCTTACTTTTGTTGATGATTACTCAAGAAAGAGCTGGATCTATTTCCTTAAATCTAAGGATTTAGTGTTTGAAAAGTTTAAAGAATTGAAAGTGATGGTTGAGAAAATGTCTAACTGTCAAATTAAGTGTCTTAGAACAGATAATGGGCTTGAATATTGTGCAGAAGAGTTCAATGTTTATTGTAGACAGCAGGACATATCAAGACAAGATAGTTAGGTATACACCCCGACAAAATGGGGTAGCAGAAAGGTTGAACAGAACAGTAATGGAAAGGGTCAGAAGCTTACTATCTGATGCTATACTACCTGAGAAGTTTTGGGCAGAGGTAGCTTCATATACAGTCTATACACTGAATAGATGCCCTCATACATCTCTTAACCTTCTAACCCCTGAAGAAAGATGGACCAAACAGCCACCTAACCTGAATAAATGAGGTATTTGGCTGCACTAGCTATGTTCATCAGAGTAAAGGGAAACTTGCTGCAAGAGCTGTGAAGTGTATGTTTTTGGGCTTCACAGAAGGTGTTAAGGGATTTAGAATGTGGCACCCTATTGAGAAAAGATGCATAACTAATAGAGACGTGATTTTCAGGGAAGAAGATATGTACATGCAGAAAACTAATCCATATGTTTCAGCACCTCAAGAGAAGAATGATACAATTAAGGTGGAGCAAGTTCTAGTTCCTACTTTTGATCCTTTAAGCTCTGAATCATACTTTGATCAACTACCTCATCAAGAAGAAGAAGTAGAAGATGTTATTATTGATACTGAGTAAGAAGAATCAAAATCGAGAAGTTATTGCCTAACTAGAGATAGGCAGAGAAAAAACATTGTCCCACCATCAAGGTGTGAAGACTACTTAGCTTTGAATACTACTGATTTGTCTAATGATGCAGAACCCTCAACCTTTGAGGAAGCAATTAGTTGTTCTAAAGCTAAGATGTGGATAGAAGCTATGAATGAAGAGACTGATTCACTAGTGAGAAATAATACATGGGAGTTAACATCCTTGCCAAAAGGATGCAAACCAATTGCATCCAAATAGGTGTACAAGCTGAAGGAAGAGTTTTCTAATGATCAAGGACCTAGATTTAAAGCTAAGTTGGTTGCTAAGGGCTTTACACAGAGGCCAGGTGTTGATTTTAATGAAATTTTTTCTCCAGTGGTTAAACAGACTTCTATCCGATTATTATTGTCGATTGTGACTCAAAAAAACTTAGAGTTGGAGCAACTAGATGTTAAAAAATCTTTTCTATATGGCTTTCTAGAAGAAGTTATCTACATGAGCCAACCGAAGGGTTATGAGGTAAAAGGGAAGGAACATTGTGTGTGCCTGCTGAAAAAATCTATATATGGCCTTAAACAGTCCCCAAGATGCTGGAACAGACGGTTTAATGACTTTGTTGAGAAGAATGGTTTCCACAGAAGCTTCTATGATAGCTGTGTTTATATAAATATAGAGTCCTATACTCATTCTATCTACTTGCTTTTATATGTAGATGATATGTGTCTAGCAGAAGCAACAATGAAAGAGATGAATAAAGTAAAAGATCTACTGAAATCAGAGTTCGAAATGAAAGACATGGGAAATGCAACAAGAATAATTGGCATTGACATTATTAGAAACAGAAAAACAAGTATTCTAAGCATTGATCAGTCACAATACTGCAGTAAATTGTTGAAAAGGTATCAAATGATAGAGGCAAAAGCTATGACTACTCCAATAGCCAACCATTTCAAACTTTCAAGAGAGAATTCACCTAAAGATTCAGACATTGAGCATCAGCAAATTATGTCAACAGTTCCTTATTCCCAAGTTGTGGGAAGTTTGATGTATTTAATGGTGTCCACAAGACCTGACATAGCCTATGCTACTAGCCTAGTGAGTAGATACATGGCTAATCCAGGTAAGAGGCACTGGGAGGCTACAAAGTGGATTATGACGTACCTAAAGGGTACTACTAATGTTAAACTAAAGTACCAACAGCTATCAGACAGTGAACCAGAGCTGGTTTGTTATATAGACTCAGATTATGCAAGAGATCTAGACAAGAGGAGGTCATTATCAGGGTATATCTTCCTATTTGGAAGATGTGTCCCAAGCTGGAAGGCTACCTTACAATCAGTAGTAGCTCTTTCTACTACTGAAGTAAAGTTCATAGCATTATCAGAAGCAGTGAAGGAAGGCCTATGGCTAAAGGGTCTCCTAAGTGATTTCGGAATTAAACAAGACACAGTGAAGATCTTTTGTGATAATCAGAGTACAATTCATTTGTCAAAACATCCACAGTACCATAACAGAACAAAAAATATTGATATGAATTATCATTTAATACGAAAGCAGATAGAAGCTAAACAGATTGAAGTTCTGAAAGTTCATACCACTGAAAATGCCTCCGACATGTTGACAAAAACAGTCACTCAGCTCAAGCTCCAAAAGTGCCTTGATATAATAGGGTTTGAGCTGAGAGACAAAGGTTAAAGCAGAGAGACAGTCAGATCAAAGAAGTTGAAGGAAGAATGAAGTTCATTTCAAGGTGGAGATTGTTAAACAGAAGTGAAATTAACTTCATTCGGTTACAGATTTTGTTACAAACCTAGCTACCTTTAAATACTCTGAATAACTAATTTGTAAAGAGAGTGAGAGTAGTTGTAATTGAGTGATTACACTATCTTGAAGCAATCTTGAATAAAAACTCCGTTAGCTTCTCCGTGGACGTAAGCCTCCCTTGGTCGAACCACGTAAACGATAGTGTTCATTTTCTTCTTCTTATCGTCTTCCTCTTTCGTTTACCCCCTTGACCCAAACGATCATGTAGCTTTAGCAAACAATCGTCTAGCTTTTAACCAACGATCGTTTAGATTTTACCCAACGATCGTTTAGCTTTTACCCAATGATCGTTTACTTCTGCAAGCCTCATCGTGTAGACGACCATCGTTTAAACGACCCTCGTCCAGACGACATCGTCTAGACGACTCCTGCCTTATCGTCTATATTTGACCCATGATTTACCTCCATCGCTTAGACGATCGAAGACTCCTCGCTCCAGCGAATTCCGACAGCCTCTCAGTGTTCCTCTCTTTTATTTTCTCTCTATCTTTCTCTACAAAAGGAAAAGAAAAGATTAGTCAATCGAAAGGTTTTTCAAGCAAAAGTTTGTGGTTCTAATCTCAGCCATTAAAGTGTAAGGCCAAGATCGTACATCACACGGTTTGTACATCCTGTATGCGACCTAGTGTTTGTGTGAAGCATCGAGGGATATCCGATAGTCGTGTATGGGCCATCATTCACTCTAGGCCCGGAAAGACTTTGCATATCTGTCTTGCTTTCTGCCTACTTTTCGCATATCAAGCCCAACAGTTTTTTAAAAACTTCAAAAAAAAATTCCCTCATAAATGAAAGCAAGTATCGGTAAGAAGCTTCAAAGGAGAAAGCAAGGTATATATTGTTGGTGTTGACAATCAACAAGCAGAATAATCTAGATCTTAAGCACTCTAATTCTATTAATTTCAACAACCAAGCAAGCTTGTTTATAACTAAGAAATAAGGTTTCTAAAATTACCTTTGACTCTTCAATCCTTCAATTCCAGCTTGAATTCTACTCTCCAATAAGTCGTAGACTACCACTTGAATCTTCCCCACTATCCTTTTAGCCTTTAAATTGGGTGGTGGAACCCAAAATGAGACTGGATTAAGAGAGATTTAGAAGAATATTTAGGTGTTTTTTCAAGAACAAAAGAAAGCTTTTCTCTCTTCTCAAAACCCAGATTGCATCGCCTCTTCTCAATCAATAAAATTGAATTTTGTTAAAAAATCTATTTGTTTTTATCAAAATTAACATGGAAACCAGATTGCATGTATGAATGACACTAAGTAACTAGGATTGAGTGTAATTGAAGGTGTATTAAGTGGGAAAATCCCACTTAATCATATTTTTATCAATTTTCAAATTTTAATTTAAATTTGATAAATTCAAATTAAAACAATAATTGATTTTAATATTTGTATTTTCATAAAATTCAAAGTTTCAATTTTAAATAAAATTAATTAGATAATTAATTAAACTATCTAATTAATTAGTAATTTAATATCCAATATTAAATTATTAAATCACCAGTTCCACAATTATGAATCATCATTCATGTATGCAATATTTAAATCATATTTAAATATTCTCCAACTCTCCAATTTCATTTAATTCAATAATTAAACATTTAATTATATCACATAAGGTTCAAGTATTCATGAGCTATAGCCGAGGTTTAGTTAGTTTATTGGATTTAATTTTTACAAGTGCAATTTATATATTCAATAACAGTTTTATCGAATAAACATCAATAACATCTTTATTGCAAATAGAATATGTTTAACTTTACAAACTGCGAATTTTAGGATATACAACCTGTTGGGCTAATTTAGGGACGCGTTTTGTTTTGTTTTATTTTTATTATTTAAGGACTGATGGGTTTGAACATGAAATCATGCGTTAGACATAATTGATGCGTTTGCTCCCATACGTCTGAGGTCATGCATCGGAATGATGATGCGTTAATCTTAAAATGCAATGATTACATGTTCCTATCACAAGTTTTCTTATGCTTGTGCCAAGTATAACACAAACGCAAGTTTCTCAGACAATCCGAGGTCAAACATGGGGACTTGTCACTCAATAATATTTGTGAGGTGATGCGTTTAAGGCGATGAATAAGAATAAAAATAAAGCGAAGAAGGTTTAAATGTTTTACACACTACTCCTACTCCTAACTAAATAAATTGAGCAATAGAAGATTTGCAATGAGAATAAGTAGAGATACAACAACCAATAACGCATAGTAATGTTTACTATCTTAAATTGCCCTAGTAATCCCAGCTAGTTGCACTAATACATCACACCTTTCGGTGGTCAGCCGCATGACTATATCTCTATAGTGCATGGTTGCGTCGAGCATAAGATTGTGCCTATCTCTAGGAACAATTACGAACCTTGCTTAGTGCGTTTCGTCCGTTACCTTCTTAGGCAGTTAGACGCGGCTACTTAACTTATAAACAAGCAATGCAGCATCCCATAGACAGGCGTTGCCACAGCCTTTCACCAAGCAAAAAGGATTAACTCACTATACTCGCACAACACACACCTCTCGGTTGCTACATGCGTCCTATCTCTAGGCTACACGATTAAGCATGTAATTGACTTTGATAAATAAACGCTGAAGATAAACTATGATAGAGATGAAGATGATGAAGAAGACGGTAATGAAGGAATTAAGATTTGCATTGATCACAAAATATCTTAATATCTCAAGCTAAAATGTAATACAATACAGAGATTAGAAGGGAGATAAAGGACTCTGTGTCAAGGCTGCCGGTAGTGCCATGGCTGAATGGTGGAGATGTCTCTTTCGAGCTCTATCTCCGGCGAATGCTCCGATCGTCACTCGGTCTGGGTTGTGGAGATGAAGAGTTCTCACTGGAAATCTCTTTCAAGCTCTCATCTGTGATCACAAACTTCTACCTTGAGGCAGAAGCTCGGATGTCTCAAAATGAAGGTCAGGGGCTATTTATAGAATTTGGATGTCAACAGCTGTAATGATGAAGGTATGGTTCACTGTTGCTTTTATCGCGGTATGGACATTGTCACATCGCCTTATCTTATTGATACTCTCAAAGTATGCGTCCGAGCTGAATTTAGCCAAAGTTATCAATGTGTTCTACCCATCTTGCAATCTTTTTTTATGGCTGTCAATCTGTGGCCGCAATCTCTATTTGTTCACCGCATTCTCCATGCGTTGGACGCATGCGATTACTGCAACTTCCATGCATTGGACGCATGGAGTTGCCGTCTGCGTTCGTCTTTTACTGTCGCCTTGCTTCAGCGCATGCGTTTGTCTGTGATTGCTTATTACAAACGCATACGTTTGATTCCTGCAATAACTATAAAAATAGGCACTTTGGCACAGAATAACGCATAATATTGGGTCAGTGAAGTTTTTGGTACTTATCGGCACAAAACTCAATTTTTCACAAATTCTAAGTATTATCACTACGTTGTCTACCTGTTAGCCCTCATAATTCTAAATAAAAGGCTTATAATAACTGGCATTTCTGCCAATTATCACAATCCTACCTGTATATTGGTATACAACACTATATATTTGAATTTTCTAGAAAGAAACTAGGGTATATTTGATAAGTACATGAACAAGAAAATTCGTACAATATATCGTCTTATATACAAAAAAAATATATGTGATGCACATTTACATTGTTTTAGTATATTTGTAAACAGACCAAAAAAAATTTATGACATATACGATGTACATTTATATTTTTCAGTATATTATTAGTATATTCTACATATACATGAGATCTCAATAAAGAGATCTTCACTTAGGAACATGGAAGAAAATAAACGAAATCTTCCAAAATGAAGGAAACATTAATTTGAACTATCATGCATTAAATGAATATCAACCGGAATTAGTAAATAACAAAAACAAAGTCAAAATTTAGAAATGATATTAATAAGTAAATAATTAGATATTTCAAAATTTTATTTACAAGAGGTAATGTGAGTAATGATATTTTTTTAAAAAAATAAAATTCTTATATAATTAATAGTAGTCCATAAATGATATATTTTTTATTTTAAGATATTACAAAATTAAATAGAGAAAATGTATCAAAAGAGCAAGAATGTCCCAAAATATTACTAAAATCTAGTTACGAAAATGGGCAAATATGAAATTATACCCCTAAATTTTGGGATTGTATTAATTTAAACCCTAAATTAATAATTGTATCAATTTAAACTCTAAACTTTTGGAGTTGTATCAATTTAAACCCCAAACTAATAATTGTATCAATTAAAACCTGAATTTTCATAAGTATATAAATTTAAACCTTAATATTTCATAATTATATCTATTTAAACCCCAAAATTTCATAAGTTACAAATAAAACACTGAGGGTTTGAATTGATACACTTATGAAAGTTCAGGGTTTAAATTGATAAGTTTATGAAAATTCAGGGTTTAAATTGATACAATTACTAGTTTGAGTTTTAAATTGACATATTTATGTAATTTTAGGGTTTAAATTGATACAAATATTAGTTTAGAGTTTAAATTGATACAATTATTAGTTTAGACTTTAGATTGATACTACTCATAAAATTTAGGAGTATAAATCGATAGTTACTCTATAAAATAACACAAAATTTTAAAACATCTGTAAAATATTAATTATGTTGTTAACCACAAACTAAATTGAAATCATAAATGTACATATGAGACTTTTAAAACAACAAACGACCAAATTAAGGGGTTGTTTGGTTTAAGCACTACTACAAGAATAGTGTTTCTTGACGTTTTTTAAATGTCAACAATGACTTTTCTTTATTTTTTAAAAATTTCAAGGAAGTCGGTGTCAAGAATGCTAATTTTCTTGACGTTTTAAGAACGCCAAGAAAATTGACACTTAACATTTAAAAAACGTCAAGAAAAATAGACACTTCACATGTTTGAAATGTCAAGAATATGGGCATTCCTGACAAGGAAAAAACGTCAAGAAATTTTGTTAACTCGACAATGAAAAAAAGTCAAGAAATTTGCTAGTGATTTTGATCCAAAAACCACATTTGATATATATATGACATATATTCATCAATCAAATAAACAATATACACGCATTGACAAACTTATATATCCAACCAAAAACCACCAATATCTCTTTATAAAAACTTAACTTCTTTAACATTGTCAATAGTACAACCTAAGGAACATAATTCTAACAGTCAACTATATGGACACTTCCAAAACAGTATAAGGAACATAATTCTAATAGTCAACCCAATATAAACAGTTTTAAAAAATACATTTCCAAAAATATTAAAACTAGTATCGAAGGCTTAATGGTCTTTGATTACCCAGTCAAGTTGGTCATGGATTTGCCAAAGTGAATTACCAATCCAACATCATCCAACGCCTTCCAACCATTCGTCCAAATGACAAGGTAAATCCATTTATCCTCAAATCATCTGACGACTCCATAACTAAGCTTCAGATACCCAATCTGCACGATTTGAAGTGAAATGATAAGCATTAAGAAGAAGACTTGATACGCTACTTTAAATTACTCGAAATCCATCCGAAGCTTCAAATGAATAAAAGAAAATATATTTTAATAAATAATTAATTAAGTTCAACATTAGTACTTTTGAATTTAATTAGATAATATAAGAAAATATATTTTAATAAGTAATATATTATATAAAAAGTGAAACATGAGATAAAATATGATATTTTAATAGAGAATACTAAAAAAAGTTTTATAAATATGATATGTTAATAATGAATGAAGTAACATAAATTAATCACTATATATAATTAACGGATTACAAATAAACAATAATGAATAAAATAATAAATTATTATTATTAAAAAATACATTTTTGTACTAACTAAATTTAACCAAATAATTTATTAAATAAATTAAATATATTTAAGACATTTTTAGCTAATTAATTACTTAATTATGTAAAAAAAATAATTGTATTCATATAATAAATTGTTAGGTAAATATTTTAATAGATTATCTTTTATTTATTAAAATATATTTTTATATTAATTTTGTTAAATTAATATCAATTAATTAATTAATTATATTCCAAATGAAATTATATATAAAATGAAAAATAGATGGAGAAAGGAAAAGAGAAAACCTACCGTTTTGAAAGGAAATAGAAAATCTTTATTTGTGGAAAATGAGGATACTTGAGAATAAGCTTTTCTAAGGTAAAAAGTTAAAAAATGTAAAACAAACATGAAATTTGAATGTCTGTATCAATTCTCATAAAATGCACAAACATATATTTAGAGCATTCCATTCCATTCTATTTATGAAAAAATTTACTATACCTCTAAACTTGTTTAATCGTATCAAATTTTCCTCTAAATTTTTTATTTTGTCGAATTGGTCTCAAATTTAGAGACAAATGGTACACTACCTTAAATTTAAAAATTGGCTACAACCATATCTTTTGTGCATTAAACATATTTAAATTTGTATTAAATTTGATATTATTGAAATGAGTGAGTATTTATCTCAATTTTCATATTATTTTTTCTTTGTTAAAATTAGCGGATAAATTAGTGAAAATTAAATAAATAGAAAAAAGTTAATTTAACTTTAAATTTCAATTCGATGAAGCTCTATATTTCAAATGAAAATTGATATAATCGGACGAGTTTATATATAAAAATTGTTTTTTTTTTTTTCTTTTGTTAATAAATGTTAATAAAATATTGTTTTGAATTATTTTAGTTTCTCGATGCGCAGAAAGTGCAAAGTAAGAAACTGAGAAAGTAGAAACTAGAAACAAATGGACAAGAAAAAAATAATAAATAATGGTGAGAAAACTCACATTTTGTTGGATTGATGTGTGTTTGTCTAAAATAGATGTTATTAAAATTTTAATTTCGTTTCATTATAAAACCAACTAACATAAAAGGGATTTATGGAATAGTGGATCCAAAATTTCATGTCAACGGAACACAAATATATATAAAATTAAAAGTTTAATCTATAAATTTTTAAATTTGTATTTATATATACTTTCTTAAATTTTTTAAAATGTCTAATAGATACATGAATTCTAGATTTTTGTGTGTAATGGAATCTTAAAAATATTAATTATGTATCCAGTAAGTCTACTACATATTTGAAAATTTTAGAAATTAAATGTTATATTATGCTTAATTGGAACGATTAGATAACTTTTAAAAATTAATTCATCTATTAATTATAAAATTTAAAGTTTAAAGTTCTATTAGACACAAACTATTTCTTTTTATCTTATGAAACAGTTAAACTTTTTATTTAACCTTCATATAACTATAATCTAGATATATTATCATAAAACTGTTCTAGATATAAGATATCTAGATTAAGTAATACTAATTACAATATTATAATAAATGTTTGTAAAATTATTCATCTAAATATATAAGCAAAAGTCATTCTAAAATAATTCTACAAGGATCTAAAAATATTATTATATTTCTATAAGCATATGAGAGGAAATTAAAAAAAATAATTAAATTTTCCCAACCTGTTTCAAAGGTACTAAAAATAAAAATATTATCTATTTTTAAAAATTAAAAATTAGAAATTTAAATAAAATGTAAATATATTGGATGTATAAAGTTTTCATGAATCGAACATTAGATTTCATGTGTGCATTCAAAAAAAGCATGCTCCGTTTACACCACTGAATCAATGCTTAGCCAATAAACGGAATAATATATATTAAATAAAGCTACAAATTTTTATATTAATGAAAATTAATATACATATATATAAAACGTCGTTAATTGAGGTCCTATCCCTAGATTCATGCTAATGTCATTATTAATTAATCTTTATGTATTGTTTTTTTTTTTTAATAAAAAATGTTTCAAATATGGATTAATTATACCATCTTTGAAGGAGTCGATGTTAATATCATTATTAGGGGGGCAAAACCTCACCACCTCAAACCAATTTTTTTGGGATGAAAATGTCCATTTGAGTAGTAATAATTAGTTGGTTGTCTCAAAAATAATAATAATAATTTATTATTATAATAATATAGTTGGCCCAATAAAATGTCCAAAACAATTGTAAATGTAAATGGGACAAATTTTATTGTGAAAACTTGAAAAAGAAAATGCAGCTTTACATATGAAAAAGAAAATTGTAAGTTTGAATCTAACTAGAATGTTGTTTTTCTTCGTGCGATCCACTCCTAATAGAATGAAAATTCCTTATTTAAGCAAGAAACAGGAGATCAAAATAGGGATAAAATTTTATCCATTAGCTCAACTGAAATGGAGATGAGAGTGCAAATATTCTTTGTATCTTTGACCTCAACTTCTATCCGTCATCAACCTCATTTTGTCCCTAATGTCGGATAAACGATGAACAAGCTGCCGCAATGATTAAAGCTTTCAGACGAACAGCGGCCGATAAACGGCAGATTGATTTCCTTTCAAACGAACGAACAGCTGAATGATTAAAAGGGGGAAAACTAAAAACTCTTGCCCTCGAGTGAAAGAAAGAGGTGAAAAGTAAAAGGCCTTACAACGAAAGGAAGATTCGTCGCATGGCCCCATTAATTACAAAGCCCAGTCAATCAAAAAACGTAAAAATACTTGCGACCAAACAATCTTTCATCACATTATGTAACTAAATGGACTTTCATCACAGGCCGTGGAGTGTCAAACCTCCCATCCATTAATTGAGCCTGCAACTAAAGCCCAATTAGTTATGTTTAGTCGCATAATGTGACGATGTGGACTTTCGTCGTATGCCCTGAAGCACCAAACCTCCCACCTATTAATTGGGTCACAACGAAAGCCCAATTAGTCACAAAGATACTTGAATCGGACATATGTTTTGCCGCATCCAACATCATCAAGCAACGACTATTGATGTTAAACGTCGCATACTTGTGACTTTTGTTCATTTTGTCACATGGTTAGAGACAAAATTAATATTTCGTCGCTAATAATGTGACGATTGTAGAATAGTCGCAAGTAATTCGTTGCTAAAGGTTGAATTTCTTGTAGTGTATCCATTCTACTTTCTGTCCTTTCAAGATAGTCAAACACGAGAACAAACACCATTCTAAGCTGAAATAAATTTGTTGATTCTTTCAAAACTTTTTTAAAGAAAGGTCCATTTCAACTTCTAAGAAGTCCCAGATTAATTAATTTAGGAGAAAATTACGGTACATAACTGAAGACAACAATTTTCATTGGTAATGAGGCCTTTTGTGTGAATCCAAACGCAAAATTATGAAAGTATATGCTTAAAGTAGACAGTATTGTATTATTGTGAAGGTATATGAAGGTTTGTTGTCCCTAACACTATGTTTCTTGTTCTATCAATGGTGGGAGTATAATTGTATGAGCAAAGGCCAAAAAATTGCATAAGTCAACAAATTTGAGAATTGGGTCGAGCGTGAACTTCTACTTTTTATGTCAAATACATCTAGGTCCCTTAAACTTTATAAATGTAAACTACATCCTTAGACCTTCAATTTGTATCTAAAAGAGTTCATGAACTTTCAAGTTTAATTAGTTTTTGACTTATTTGACATTTTAAAAAAGTCAAGACTATTGGACACAATTGAAAGTTTGATGTCCTATTAAACTTTTTTTTAAAAAAAAAAAAACTTATATATTTGTTCATGTTTTTTTTTTTTTAATGTTAAATATGTTAGGGATGAGGTAGAAAATTTAAAGTTTAGGCCATGTTTGGTAAACATTTGATTTTTTGTTTTTGTTTTTTAAGCCTATTTCGTCTATTTTTGTGATTTGCAATCTAAGTACAATGGTTAAATACTTAGTTAAATTCCAAAAACAAATACAACTTTTTTAAAGCTATTTTTCTTAGTTCTCAAAATTTGGTTTCGTTTTTTAAACCATTAATAAAAAGTAGATAATAAAGGAATAAATTTGAAGGTACAGGTAGTATCGATAGACTTAATTTTCAAAAACAAAATAGTTATCAAAGGAGACCTTAGCGATTCATTTGACTTTTTAAAAGTTTAGAAACATCTAAGATATACCAAAATGAATATTCAACAACCTATTAAATACTTTTTAATTCCATAAATCTATGAAGCATAAATATGGAAGTGTATAAGCTAAACTTTAAAAAATAATAATAATAATTAAATTAAAATTTAAAAAATTTTAAATTTTTAAAAAAAATTAAAAATCCACAAACCAAATCATACATAACAAATCCTCATAAATTTGGGGAGGAACTGACGGAGGAAAACAGGAGGCCAAAAAAAAAAAATCCTAAAATGTCTTCCAAATAATATAACAAAAAATGCTCACCCATCATAAAAACTAAACTAATCTCGATAGAAAGAGTAATGATTAGATGCAACATAATACCATACATCTACTTTTTAATATATAGTAGAAAGAAAATATAAATAATTTAATTTCTTAAAAATTGACACATGACAAATTTTTATGGGATGTTGTCTTGGTTGTATTAAACTTCATCCAAATTTTTTTTTTTTTTTGGTTCGATAAAAAACTAAAAGTAAAAGACAACTCACTTAACTTGAAAATCAAAATTTTAATATCAACCACCATATTCCTATATTTCATAAGAACCAAAGATGAGTTGTTTTGTATATTAATCACCTCTCGAAACTATCTGATTGAATAATAAGATGCAAGCTAAAGAGCAAGTTCATCACTATTAACACATTCTGAATATTTTTAGTGCATGTTTGAGAGTAATTGTAAAATTGTTTAAATCAATTTTGTCATGTTTCAAATCACTCCTTTAATCATTCAAAATTAATTTAATATTTAACTATACACTTTTAAATACAGTTTTTATATCATCAAAGTTAGTTTTAATTGGTTAAAAACATGTTTCATAGTGATTTTCAAAATGATAATATTAACCATCTTAGAATCACTTTCAAACTTGTCTTTAATTCATAAACTAAACTTATAAATTTAACCATTTTTCCTATAATATTTCATCATTCGCCCCATTGACACCCACTTTCATTTTTTATTGCATTATTTTTTTTTCCATTTTTTTTTTAATAATGAGTGCAAATAAAATGGTCAATTTTCCTTCACCCTTGGAATTGTGCAAGATTCTATATCGCAAGAAATTGTCGAATGGTGAATTTCAAATGGTCAAAAGCTACTCTTCCAATTGGAATATATATTCACTTTAATTATTTATCAATTCTTGAAATGTTCATTTAGGAAATATAAGTTATAAAAAAACAACTCAATTAGATGTGAATCACTTTTTAAATATTAGAACCAAAAATTAAAGTTTATTATTAAGATTTTAAAAAATCAATTATTATGTCTTTAGAAAAAAAAAAATCTACCAAGAACATTATGAAATAGCCAAATTATCTCTATCCCCACCACAAAAATTGGCGTTATTATATATGTCTAGATTCCTTTCACGAACAATCTTGTTATTCCGTATTGCACGACTTATTATAAATACTAATAAAAGCGATGCTAAATTTTCACGAACGATTTGACTTGACAAAATTAAATTTTGTTTTGATAGCAACGATGTGTGCTTAATTATTAGGAAGGGGAAAGGGGGGAAAATGAAATAATAGTATAGTCACAACCTTATTTTCTCCAAAAAAAAATAATAATAATAATAAATAAATAAATAATAAAAAGAAGACGATAAGTATAATAATGGAGTATTAATTTTAAATAGGGTTAGAAGAAAATAAATAAACTAGGTCCCCCAACCGCCCATTTCAAAGGACTTCACGGACGTACCTCAGCCGATAGTACGACATGACGAACCAATGTGAGCATTAAGGTAAGGCGACGTGTCGTTTTGGACAAGTTTGGCTTGCTTTTTGCACCCACTCTAGGGCACAACATTGAACAAGTGGGCCCAACCCAGCTCGGACCATTTCTACTAATGGGCTCTCTCAGGCCCAATTTACGCGTTTCCCAAAACTTGTGGTTTGAGCCATATGAATTCTCCGCTTGACACGTCACCTTGCGGGACTTTATTGGAATTTTTCATTTGTAGGACTAGGAGGCCATTTGACTTGGTCTACCACGACAAAGTTTGGGAAAATTTTTAATATTACGGGAGTACCATAAATATTAATGGATTTTGCATTAATGACGGTAGGTCTCACTAGTCGCTTGTTATTTAAAAGTGGTGCATGCACAATATATTTCTCCCTAAACTTTTTTGGAAAATTTATAGTCTTACAATAATACATATTACTTTCATTCATAATTTGACATGTCATTAAATGGTATATTAATTTATTTTGTCGATATTAAATTATTCTTCAATGTTATTATCATGACAAGTAATGGGTTGAGGCAATATAAAAAACTTTTCCTATTATATTAGTTTTGAAAGTTTGTCAAGTCAAATCATTCTAAAATAAAGGTTTAAAATTTATTTTAGTCCAGTCAAAGAAAATTATTTTAGTCTTTCTTTGTTTAGTTGATATTTAAGTGGACAAATTTTTTTAACTAAAAGGTTTAAACAAAATAAACTCAAGTTAGAATGGTGTTGTATACTTGAGTAGTTGTTCCATAAGAACAACAAGACATTTTAAATACAACTCAAATATTCCATTATTAAAAATTGTAAGGTCAATAAGATTTGTTTAAAATTATATGGCTCACATTTAGTAATCATTTGGCTTTTCTTTTAATATATATATATATATATATATATATATATAAAAAGTAAGCTTGTAACACCTCTTTTATCTTTAGTATTTTGTTATCTACACATAGAGTTTCTAAAATAACTTGTTTTTATTAAGAATTTAACTCTCTTGCTTAGGAAACATAAAAAATATAGTAAAAATTTGAGAAGAAACAAACACCATTTTCAAAAACCAAATGGTTGCCGACGGGGCCTTGCCTTTTTTATTTTAGTTTTAAAATTTAAATTTGTAAACATCAATACTTCCTCCTATGAATTTCTTCATTTTATTGTCTATTTTTAAAATGTGTTTTAAGATCAAGCCAAATTTTGAAAAAAAAAAAAATTAAAAAGATGGTTTTGTTTTTGAAATTTAACTATGAAACCAAATGTTTGGGGAGGAAAAAATGAACATAGTAAAGAAATTATAATAAAATAACACAAAATAAAAAAAAAATAAAAAATCAAACACTAAATAGTTATCTAATATGACCAAAATTATTTTAACACTTAGAGTTGAGTTAATCTCATAACAATTCATTTTATGTTCACAAATACAACACAACTTTATAGAGCTTCTTCATTGTTTAGTACAAAACTTTTTCAAAACTAAAACAAGAACATAAAGACGTAAAGATTCGAACTTCAAAACTTTTCTTAACACTAGCGATTGATCTCAATTTTAATTTTGACATAATAGAACCGACTAATTGAATGAAGTTAGTGAACCATGCTGGGGGCCCCTATGCAAATACTACATTGAGTGTTGCTAGTCAGTTTTTGTTTAGGATGGTTAGATTTTTTATTTCTCGTTGGATGGACCCCTTAGTTGCAATTGAAGAACCACACATGAAATTAAAATATTTTGAAGTTAAATGTCGAGAAAAGTTTCCTTAAGAACATCAAAATCAATGACAACATTTTTCAAGATCCGACATAGACTGAGTTGTGAGATTTAAATTGGAAAAATACATTTCAAGATTGACCAAAATATTCGGGAGATGGACTTGGACATAATGTTCCGTGTCATTGAAAATGTCTTCAGTTTTAAATTATACTTTCAAGCAAAAAAAATAAAGAAATAAATATATAATCAAAATGAACCTCGCTCAATTAGTATAAAACTTGTACTATCTATCTTGAAGGTAGATGTTCGACTACCCACTTTACATGTTAACAGAAAGAAATCAAATATCGAAATTACATAAATAATTGCTAACAAAATTAAACTAAATATATTTGCAAGAAGATAACAGCAAACCTAAATATAGTTCAAAAGTAAAACAAAAAAAAAAAAAAAAACGTAAAATGCTGCCTTTACAGTTCTTGGCTTCCATGTACTTTTTTAGGGTTCTTATATTAGGGTTCTCATATTTTGGGAGAAAAAATATGGATTTGTAGATTTCAGAATATTATACTTTTCCCTTTTATCCCTAACTTTTATGTTTTGTTTCTATTTGGTTATTATTTTATCTTCCATTTTCCATGGACCCATCAGAGTCTATTAAGGTGAAGATTGCTGCTATTGCAAATTCATTTGGTCTTTTTTTATTTATTTTTTTTTTTTTGTCCCTAATTAATAGTGACTTGTGTATTCCTTTTTCCCTTTTAGTTCTTAGTTTGGGCGTTTATGAAGTTATTTTGAAAAATAATCAAACTGCTACTAGTTTATTACTCCAACCATTTTTAAGGTCAAAATTCTAACAACATTGAAGAGTCATATACTTGAAGAGATTTTGATCAAACAATCCTTCCAACTTTCAACTTCGAAAAGCCTATCATCTCTTCTCAACAAATTCACCATCAAAAGGACATTCTGTTTCATACTAAAAATTACTAAAACAATGGTGGCAACAGAGGCCCTGGCCTCATCCAAAATCATCATGGTTATCTTGTACAGGCAAAGATAAAAAAGAGAACAATTAAACAGATTTCCAACTAAAGAGATGAAATCTTGGGCATAGCATTCCCGACTTCCACATGCATCGGTAACGGTACTCTACTTTTAACTGCTGATTTCTCTATCAACTTTTGTTCTCTTGGAGCTAGGCATTTCTGGCACGCTACTTCTCTGCTGGAACATGGGGTCGTGCTGATATGCACAATTGGCTCCATGTCGACATCCTCTTGAACTGTTAAAATATATGCAAGGCTTCATTATCTTGAACTTCCCGTCTCTTGATGGCTGGTTTTGTAAGAACTCCTGGTTTGTGCCTGATGGCTGGTTGTGACGGCTCCCAAATTGCTGCCGAGGGGGATCGTCTTGTCTCTCCCCTCCATGTCGCTGAATCAAACTTTTATAGTAATTCAAGTCCTTCATTGGGGCTCCAGTGGAGGGCAGGGAAGAAACCGGTACACCCCTTGAGGAAGGGTGTGCGTTCGGGACAGGTCCTACACTCCCTCCATTTGGTTGAGAGAAAAAATGACTGCTCGATGAAGGCGTAACGGTGACATTGGTTTCAGACATATGCATATGTACAAGTGGTGGGTCAGGAGACGATATTGGCTTTTGAGTGCTAGTAACAGCACCAGAATCCACAACCAGCTGTTCAATCATTTTTGGATTGTTGAGAATATTGACAAGCAATTCGCGGTCAATCGAGTTGCCTACCTCATTGCTCTTCACAAGTGCACTGAGTGCTGCTGATGCAGCAGCTACAACATCACGTTCATTACCAAGATCCATTCCAGCCATGGAACTCACACTAGAAGTAGAAGACATCGTATTCAGTAAAGCATGTTGAGATGTGGATGTACCAGCAGGAGCGAATAGGGAGGGCTGTGCACTCATAAGGACAGCGGCAGGAGTTGCGTAATCGGAGGAGGTCTCGGTTGTTCCATCTTCGTCTTCAACTGGAGTAATGGGAATCAGAGGTGTCTGACTGTCATCGACATTGGCACGTTCTGAATCAGGTACTACGGAAGGGCTGTATGGATGCAAACCAAATGGTTTTTCAGTATAAAGAATAACAAACAAACCAATGCCAAATCAGAATTACAAGGTGCAAAGGAAGTAATCAACTTAGGAGGAATTGCAGATGCCCGAGGATAAACCGCTTCAAGTACTCTCATCTCTCTCTGATTTTCAACATCTACCTCTTGGCTTTCTTCACCAACAACCACTCGCCACGTCAAATTCAGCACAAACTACGGGAATAAACATTAAAAGGAAAAGAGAAAAAAAACTGCCATGGGACAAAGAGCATGAATTTCATGTTAAACTTGCAGAGCCAAAGTTCTAGTTCAACATAAAATTGAAAACAAAATCACTACTTACCTTAGGTGGACATCTCCATTGATTTACAGGAATTTGTGAGAGCTTAATCTGCCACTGATTCTCTGGATGAGCTACTTCAAATCCAGGAGGCAAAGTGTCGTCAGAACCTGAACCAGTTGAATGCAAGAGCCAGGATGCCTTTGCCTGAAGGTGATCTTGAGCACCCAATCCCACTTGGGAAGGACAATCTTCAGACAAGAACAACCTAACCTGCAAACAAAAGATGCATATATTTCCCATTAGGGCAAGAGCATACAAAAGACATTCATACAAAAGGAGTCAAATTAGAACCTGAACTAGCTACAATGTGTGTATATATATAAAATATACATACATACATACATACATATATGTACATATACATACCATCTAACAAACTCTCATCCAAAAGAACAAGGCCTGAGGGATGATTACAGAAACTTTTAGAAGGTGAAGGTTCACTTCATGAAAGGGTATAGGCTACTCTTCA
This sequence comes from Benincasa hispida, assembly GCF_009727055.1. Lineage (NCBI taxonomy): Eukaryota > Viridiplantae > Streptophyta > Magnoliopsida > Cucurbitales > Cucurbitaceae > Benincasa > Benincasa hispida. Next base: position 5,941,451 of record NC_052352.1, on the reverse strand, counting down.
ATAAATATGTTCTTTGTTTAATATCCGTGAGTGTCCGGGCCAACGTATACGCACCTCAACTAAACTCATGGGACAACCCGCCTGACCCTATAACATTTAGGTGTCTAGAAAACTCGTAGGATATTAAATCCTACATAGGTGGCCAACATGGATAGAACCCTTGACTTCTTAGACATTAATTAAGGGAATGTCCCCTTATGTTATAGAACATAGATTGGATGAACATAATCGCTTACTAATAAGCATATAAATAATAATACAATTATAGAACTTTTATTTACTAATATCAACAATTTATATAAAATCAACATGATGTTAGCATAATGTTGTTACTTTTTAAACTGAATAAACATACATAAAACTTAAAAGTATTGTTGTATTTTATTAATATATAAAATGAAATTGCATTATAATCATAAAATATGTTAGGGTTACATTTCTTTTATAAAGCGAACTTAAAATATTTCAGAATAAAGCAAAATGACACGTACAAAATATATGTGAATGACCAAACTACTAACAAGTTAAATATGACATTCTCATAGAATATTAGGAATTTAACGACATCATAACATTTAATATAGATAGAAATACGAGAACCCATATATTAGATAATTATTTTAATAATAAACAAGAAAAGACCAAACCAACCAATTGGAAGATCTTAGAGCCTCCCTACATGTAAACTCAAGCCCAAACAACTCAAACCGTCAAACCATTGCCTTCCTATGTCCTCTCCCACCTCGTCTAAGTATAACCAACTCCTACTAGCAAATTCCTTGGCTAATAACTAATATACCCTTAGAATATTTCTAATGTCTACCCTTATAGTATTCCTAAATCCTAACAGATACATACTCTACAAGAGTTTATTCCAGTAAATGTGCAAGACTAGTAGCATTTTCAACCAAACAAAAAAAATGAAGGTCCTATCTTACACAAAATATTAAGCAGCCTCGACGCATTTCTCTTGAAGTGAGTGTACCCCCCAATGTAGTATGAAGTGTAAACCTTAATCTAAATACAGAATCAGGGACAGCTCATGTCAATAAACTGTCACTTTCTTAACTAAAGATTTTAAAGGCACCAATTAACATCACAAATGTCGGTGGTTTGAGCCACCACCTCTGCAATTGTTGAACATGAACTCAAAAGTACGGAATCAGTGAGAAAAATATAAAATGTTGTATAGAACAATTAATAAGGAGGGTAAAGTACATGTTAGGTCCTTGAGTTTAATAAGGAGGGTAAAGTACATGTTAGGTCCTTGAGTTTAAGGTTAAGATTCTATTTAGTCCCTAAGTTTCAAAAACTAACAGTTTAGTCCCTAACTTTTAGAAAATAGTTCAAAAAGAGCCTAGGACCATTAGTTGACAATCAGAAAGATGATTTGGCAGCTAGCTAAAATTATAATACTATTTTCTTTAGATTATACAGTATTTATCTCTCTTTCTTCCCCTACCCTTCTTCTTCCTCATTTCTCCTCTTCTGAGACTGCAAAAGGCCACAAACAAACATGTAGATCTCCAAACAATTCTATGACGTGCAAAATAGAAAAACATTCTTAAGCCAAAGCTTGGAAAACTGTTGTGGTTAGGCTCCAAAGCAAAGTTTGTTTGTCAGAACAAATGTGGATAAACAACCTCCTTTAACCAATTTTTTCCCTTCTGTACTTGAGATTTTTAATATTGAGAGACGTCAAATTGACGCGGCTTTCACCATCTCCAGCATGACATCATCATTTGGACTGAATCTTAATCCTTTAACATTGTCGGAGCTTACCTATATCCCCAAATAACCTCTGTAGAGCCCATAAAGCATAGGAGCCTTTAATGGTGGTCCGATCAAAATAGGGGGAGAGTTTCTTTGGTAGAGTGAAGCTCTGTTTTCAATGTCCAAGCTTACAAATGAAAGTCATGTCTTAAATAACAGAACCGAACATCTCCAATCATTGTTTCCAAGATCTAAAGTAACCCCAATTGACAATCCCTTATCTAAGAAAACTACCACCTAAATCACCATCGTCGGAGCTACAACCACATCATTGGCCTCCATAAATGTTAGCAATTGAGAGCAAGTTTCAATCGTTTGATATAGTTGATTTCTGGAGAGACCGTGGAAAGTGGCATCAGTCTAAGAAATGGTGAAGAAACAGAGTCCCTTGGTTTGCCATAGCTACAACCACATCATTGGTCACCATAAATTCTGGCAATAAAGCGCGAGTTTTAATAACCTGATGGAGTTGATTTCCGAAGAGACGATGGAAATTGGCATCGGTCTAAGATATAGTGAAGAAACATAGTCCCTTGGTTTATACCAAATGATAAGGTCGAGGAAATTTTCTGGCATTGGTGAGGGGTGATAATTGGGAGGGGGGAGAGAGAGTTTGAGCTTGGGGAGAAGGGTGTTAAGAAATGGAGAATGTAAAGAAGAAAGAGTAAAAGAGAAGGCGTTGCTTAGGGAGATGGTGGGAAAAGGTGTCTAAGAAAGTGGTGGGTAGTGGAGGGAGGAGGAAGAGGGAGTTGTGCTGCAAATTTTGAGGATTATTAATGTTGGTAAAAAATGTCTTCTATTGCCCTTAGATAAGAGAATCTCCTATAAATTTTGTAACAGAAAAACATAAGAACATTCTTCAGCAAAGCTTGGAGCACGAGTGTGGTCAATGTAGAAACTTTTTGTAACAGCAAAATATAAGAACACCCTTCTCCCCAAATTTTGTAGCAGAAAAACATGAAAACATCCTCCAATCACTTTTTAAACTTAGGGACCAAATAGAAATTTATCCTCAAACTCAAGGACCAAAAGTGAATTTTACTCCAAAAAGAATCTCACGTCGAGATCATTTGTTACTTGCTTTACTAAAGATTCTAATGGTTAATCTCAACATTATCATCACAATGACAAAACGGAGGGACGTATTTCTTAACTTCAGTCTGAAGCGTCCTTTAGCCTTAGTGGTAAAAGAAATAATTGGTTACTTACATAAGTGGACTTCTATATTTTGAAAAATAGGCAGCAGAACGATATCATTCTTCAAGCTATTATATGAGGTGCAAAGACAGTTAAAATTGGATATAAAACCTCTCATGAACTTAAAAGCTATGCCCTGGCTCAAAGCGATCTTAAGGGCATAAAATTTCATGAAATAAAACTTGTGAAACAATTAGGTCTATATTATCAATCCATTCATTTTCATTATGTTATTGATTTAAAATTTAAGATATAGAAAATTTTCCATTTACTACTCTATCCCCAGGATACTTGAAATTTGTGGCTAAACAATAACTAAGCCATGAGAACTCAAACTATATTCTTCACAGAGGAGAGCAGTAAGCAAAGCAGGACAATGAGGCAAAAGTTTAAAACACAAATGGTTCTAGGTAGAAATTAAACTAAAACTAAAACTAAAACTATAATAATTAGGATGATGGGGACGGGTAAAAAAACAGAAAATCCCAAAATTGTTCTTCGTTTAATGAAATTAAGCCCTAAATATGACGAATTAAATCAAAGGAAATGTAGTTTTTACCTGACGGAGATTAAGATCTGATGCCCATGAAACCCTTTTCCCTTTATGCAATCCTCGCATATTTACAAGAAATAAAACAGCTATCTCGCTTCAAAATCTTTCGTTCACAGTTAAGAATCGGAATTCGATTCCGATCAGAATGAAAACCCTAGTGCTATCTCTTTGAATCCGTCACCGTTTTTGAAAACGTTTAAAGAAGTTTCTGTTATCATTTGAAAATCGAAACGTGTCTAAGAATTATGCAGGTGGAATTGCAGAAAGATGATGTTAATTTTGCATGTAAGTTAGAGAAGACAGAGAGATCGAAGGCGAAGAAAACCCTAGATCCTTTGGTTCAGCCTTTTTCCAGCTATAGCCTCAACATTTCCTTTTGGCTTTGTTTTTTCATATTTTAACTAAAATTGTGTTTTATTTGGTTTCTAGCAAATACTTGACTCTCCCTCACATGCATTGCATTTGGCAGTTCCATTAATTTTTTTTCTTCTTTTTTATTTAATTTTAACATTTCGATTAAAATATCATTTTGCCAATATATTTTAAACTTATTATATTTTAGGGATTGTTTGAGAGCCCATTTGGGGACGGGGATTGTATCCTCGCCCCAACCCCGGCCCCAATTAATCTCTGACTCCCAATTTGATATATTTATATTTTATAAATATATATTTATAATATATAAAATAATTTATTTATATATATGTTTATAATGTATAGTGTTGGATTGGAGCCCAATATTAAATATCCAANAATATATATTTATAATATATAAAATAATTTATTTATATATATGTTTATAATGTATAGTGTTGGATTGGAGCTCAATATTAAACATCACAATTCTAACTCTAAGCCCAAGAAGCCAAGTCCAAACTTAAAAAACTTAAATAAAATCAAATTTTAATTAAAAAAAAATGTGGATTCTCATCAAGGAAACGGGGAATGGGGCCCGCATGGACCCGTTTCCTTACGGGGGCGGGGATGGGGAAGAATTTTCCCCACAGGGTCGGGGATGGGGGACGCTCCCGACCCCGTTGCCAACCCTAGTTGTAATGTAATCAAGATTACTGAAAATCAAATAAGTGTCGAAATACATGAAGAATCGAGGGCAGGACGGAAATGAGATTGTGGAACGTGAAAGCGATGAGAAAGAGGGTTGAATTAAAAATTATTGGAATGAAATGAGTTTATATTACAAATCGGACCAAGGATGCATGATCCAAACATGGATTTTAGATTACATTACAATCTAAACTCGTTTCTGAGTAGTTATTCTTCTTTTTTAAAAAATATCCAAATTTGGTTCATGTACTTAGATAAATCTTATAATAATTCTGGTTATTATTTTATGGTTAACTTTTCTTAAAAATTAAATTCTAAAAAAAAATATTTTCTCTATAAATTTTGGAAAGGGACTAATATTATATTTTAGTTTTTTTTTTTATCGGATTTTGTAAATTTAACATTAAACTATTAATAAGGATGAATTAGTTCTAAGATTTTTTTAAAAAAGAAATCATATTAAGAATTAACTTAAAATGAGTCTCATAACTAAAATAGTACTTTACCTTAATTTCAAAAGAAAAAAATAGTACTTTACCTTACTATTTTTAATGTACTAAAAAAATAGACATAATTTGAAATTTGTGTCTAATATGACCATAGTTTTTATATATAAAAAAATATTAAATAGGTTAAAATGAAACATTGGACACTTTAAACATTTACATACCAATTTGACATAAAAAAAATGAAAATTTATGATCTATTTGGCATTTTTTAAGTTTGAGGACCGAGTAAACATAATTTTCAAAGTTTACAAGTCTCTAAGGTTTGAGATCATAAGTTTGAATCTATATCTTATATTTGTAATGTATTGATAATAATTTTTTTAAAAAAATAAACATTTTATGTTGTATAATCTTGTTTCTTTTCTTCTTCTTTGAGGGCAGAAGATTAGAACCTCTAACCTCTTGATTGAATACATATACTTTAATCAAATGAACTATGTTATATTATATTTGATTGGGACGAGGAATGTACCATAAAAAATATATAAGAAAGTAACTTGAGAAGAAAAAAAAATATAAAAACTTGAGAAGAAAATATATAAATAATTATAAGAAAAATGATAATATATTTTACATATTGTTCAAATAGAGAGTCGTGTGCGTTTATCAATATTGATCGATTATTTTTTAGTATAATACTTATACCTTCCATCTTTGAGAGAGAAAGTACATATCAATGATCGTTAAACTCGCTTTAACTATTGTTCGATGTGATCATCGAATGATTATAATAAGTAATTAACATATCTTTAACTAATAGCATATCTATATAGTGCTGCCAAGCCAACTAAATAACTGTAGGATCAGAATGATCTAATATTTGGGACCATTTATTAAAAGTACTCCCTTTCTTTAATTCAATCAAATGAAGTAAAAGTGAAGCATCACAACATCCAAATTCTTAAAACATGAGTGAATTTATCATCTAAAGTAAACTTTGTAGATTTTTTAAAACGAGTTTGGTTGAATTACTTTCCATGTTTAAGCTCTCTCTTCTTGATTAGTATAACCCTCTCCTATCTAGGCTACATTGTGGATTTGCTCTAAGATGAAGACCTCAAAACAGCTTTTCTAATCATTTGACGTCTTTGGGATTATATAAGTATTTTAAATTTATCCGAAGTTAAAGTTTCTTTTTCACATCTTAAAGTAATTCTTGACCGTTGGATTGAACTTGATTCAAATTCGGTTTTGTCTTAAAACCTCCTTCTCAGACGTTTGGAAACTTAATGTGGACGCATCCTAGAGCGCTTCTTTCAACTCAGGAGGTCTTGGGTGGGTGATTCGTGGCTCCTTCGAATCTCCCTTTGGTGTTGGCTTCTTGAGATTTTCATCCTTTCAAAGCATAGAGATTCTTGAAGTTCAGGCAGTCTGCAATGGGTCTTAGGATTGCTATGTGCTTTTTCGGAGAGGGCGAATGTGATTATGGTGGATTCAACTTCACTCGAGGTGATAAAGCTATTGAACAAGGCTAGTAACTTTACTGAAATTTGTAATATTGTGGATGATACTTTTGTATTAACCCAAAGCTTTAGACGAGTTTATTTTTCCTTTTGTGTTCCAACATTTCTGTTGCGCATCGTCTTGCTCAAACTGGCAATGGTCTGGACAAGGCTATTGTTTTGAATGAGTCTTCTGTAGGAGATTTTGGGTTTCTTGGGTTGTTAAGTTTCCTAAATGGTAGAGGTGTTCAAATGACTCGACAACCTCGAATAACTTGGACTATCCAACTCAAAATGTAAGGATTGAATTGGGTTAATTTTGTTCTTAGATTGGATTGGGTTGGACCTTCGCTTGGTTAAAAAAAATTTGGGTTGACCCAACTCAACCCAATATATATATATATATATATATATATATTCCTTTTATTTAAAGTTTGATTACTTTGCATTTATTAATTTGGGAATTTTTAATATTCTTCTTTTAAAATTGTAATGATAGTTGTCTTTGTTTAAAGTTTATAATAAATATCATAGATATTTTGTATTTAATATTTGAATTTTATGAGATTTTAGTTATTAGTCATGTGTTGTAGATAAATTTACATATGATTAACTTTAAAAAAAAAATTAAATTATAACCTGACAATCCAATCCAATCCAACCCAATCTAAATTTTAAGCTTTGGATTGGGTTAAAGATTTTATTGGATTATCAACTCAATTAGTCCGAATTTTCGAAATGGTTCAAAAAATACTCTCAACTCAATCCAATCGATATACGGTATACATCTCTATTGGATGGTTGTCCTCCACCATGAAAGAGGATTAAAATTGTAAAGTTGTTGGTTTATTTTTTTATAAAATATCTCTTACAACAAATGTGAGTGTCGTCTAAAATGGTTCAAAATCACGTGTGCATAATCCACCATTTCAAGAAGTTGCAGAACAAGGTGGACAGGAACTGATTCCCTTATTTTAAATTTAAAATGTCAATGTCTATATAAATTCAAAGTCCCAATTTTATGGAAATGTGGATGAAAATTATTGAACTTTCTCATTTTGTAATCTTTTTTCATAAACATTCATTTTTGTAAAATTGAGACTTCAAAATACTCGTCCAATTAAACCTTTATGGAAAACAAATGAAAAATGAAATTCAAGCAACAATACAATAAACAAGTTAGCAACGTTAAGAAGAGTCTCTTTCAAGTTTCCGTTAGAAAATACACAAGAAATAATAATAATAAATAAATAATAAAGGTCCCTTTTGATAAGCTTATGAACACTATTTTTACCACTAGATTTCTTCCATTTACCTACTTTTCACTAATGATTTAGAAAATGAAGCCAAATTTTGAGGAAAAAAAATAACTTTCAAAAAGTTATATTGTTTTAAGAATTTAGCTAAAAATTCAGTCATTGTACTTAAAAGAAAGATGTAAATCAGAGTAAGAAATGTGGATGATACAGACTTAATTTTCAAAAACAAAAATAAAAAATAAAATGATTATCAAATGGGACCAAAACAATTCAAGTTTTTTTTTTTTCATCTTTTTCCCTTTTGTTCCTTTCTAGCCATAAATGACAAGAAAGCTCCTCTGGTTAATTAAAGAAGTTGGGGAAAGTACAAACCTGCTGACTAAAATGAAGAGAATATAACCATTTTCAGTGATGTGATCAAAATGAAATTAAAGTATAGGTACATGAGAAATAGAGGTATGAGAGCTCAATCATATTCTGCTTATTAAGGTAAAAATCTGGAGGAAAAAAAAACAAAGAAATATATATCCTTTGAATCTCTTCATCACATTGTAGTAACCTCAAACACATACACAAGCCAAAACATTTGTCACAAACCTACTAAATAACACGCACACAATGACCCCAACTTGTTACAAACAGGTGATAGAAAATTTTTTAAAGGGGAGGGGGAAAATGGAGAGATAACAATCAAACAATTAGATTGAAATGACAATTTACACATCTTTCCTGAGCAGATCCATATCTTTTGGCTTGATTAACTAAGCGTCATGAAAATGTAGATCAGAAATTAGTTGCACACCTTGAGGTCAAGTTGCACACCTTGAGGTCAAGTTGTATCCTTGCATATTTTAGTCCAGGCATTACGACCACGTCGTTAGCTGCTTTACCTTCGCCACATTTTCTCTGAAAGTAGGATTCAGAAAAGGAGATGTCACTTTTCAAAATAACTAACTCATCTTGAATATGATCAAAGTACATGCAGGCACATCCTAGAATAACTTCTCACGTAGTAAAATTGTAGATATATCATATATGCACAAAAGCAAACATGAATTTACGTATACTAAAGTCATCACTTGTGCTCGTGTTAGTTTATGTACAATGAGCATGTATGAATTTACATTCATATAGACATCAATACTCGAGCAGGCCACACCAAAACACTTGAGCTTAGCTTTTAAGTGCACATATTAAACCTTGTGATTTTTAAGCAGATCCGATTTGGCCCTATTTTCTTCTCCTCCCATTTTTTTTTTCTTTTTTGTTGTGTGTGTGTGTGTGTGTGTGTAAGAGTTCAGTTGAGAGAAGTGCGTACCATTTCCCTTCGCTCCCTGCTGGGTTCGAGATGTTGGCTGCTGAATGCGTGGAGATCCTTGCCGGCCATCAGCAGGTAAGGAATGCCTTTTCTTGATGTACTCTCCATCTTGAACATCCGGACTTGATCTTGGAGAGTTAGTTGAATGGGCTTTGGCTCTAGCGGATTGTGTGGCTTGCATGAAGTGAGGAAGAGAGCTACTACTACTACTCTCTTTTAATTCCTTTTCAACATTTTCCTGCCGTGCTTCAAATGAATTTCTTCTTTTCCCAGTCTTCTGATCTTTGTAAGAATTATCTGTACTACTCCTCGTGCCAGAATTGCGATTTAAACTGGATGGTGATTTCTTTCCTGCTGATGGAGAATTTTGCTTTTGGAAAGAGACTGTTTTATCAGTTTTATCCCGTTTAGCCTTTATTGATACCTGACTAGAAGGTGTTCCTTGGGATTCTGGAACAGTTAAATGGCTTCTTGGAGAAGCTTCTGGAGATGATTTATATGTTAGATGATCATGAACCGTATCAGCCTCCTGTTCTTTGTCTTGATCTGATGAACTTCTCTCTAGCTTTGATTCACTTGGGGCAGGGTCTACAACAGCTACTGAAGTGATGGAATGGCCGTTAGCTTCACTAGCTTCTTCTGGTTGATCCACAAGAAGTTGGATATCATTTTGCATTGGAGTAGTAGAAGCCTCAATTTCAACTTCTGCGCTTAGATCACTGCTAGGATCTTCGACTCCTTTCTTTGAAACATCATTTGTATGTGAATCTGCCGCTCCTGCTTCAGATATATCAGGTGAATCAAGGGTGGAAGAAATAGAGAGCTCGGTGCCACATTCAGAGCCACCAACTTGAGTTATCCTAGATGCAGGAAGGACGATATTTTTATCTGCACTTGGCTCCTTCATTCTTGGTACAGTATCCGATGTAGATGAAATTGTTTCTAAATGAGGTTCGGTTCCATCATCTTGATGCATTGAACTAATTGTTCCAATTGAATCTGGTGCCAAACTCAACTGTTCAAATTTTGCCTGGGCATTGATAAATGAGGGATTCTTCACCTTTCTTGATCCAAATTTCTTACCCTCATTCTCCAATTGTTCGGGTGCTAATCTTTTCAGAGGATTGACTTGCTCCATGTCCATCGGAGGTTTATCAGAAGAGGAGTTCGACTCTGTTTGTAAACCTACACTATCCATCTGTACTTTCGGATGTTGTACAGAACTAACCTTAGTTGATATCTCTTCAGCTTCAGGTGTTCTGGCAGTTTCAGGCAGAGGCTGCTCCAGATTATCCTTTACTAATGAAGATGGAGAGCGGGAGGTCTGAGATTGTAAGTTATTGGCATCATAACTAATTAAATCTTCACTTTCAGATGGTGAAACTGATTTGATGGTGCTGGAGTTCAAATCTTCTGTTTCAGACAACGGTTTTGAGTCAATTTGGTCTTCAACATGAGATTCCACAATTTCTCGTTTCAATTGCTCAGTGTCTTCTGATTCTTCTTTCTTCAGCTCCTCAGTTTCTTCTTCCATTTGATCAGGGACTAATTCTTCTTTCTTCGGCTCCAAGACATCCAACGATGAAACAGACATCCAGCGCTCCAACCATTTCCAAGCAGAATCATTTTTGGAAGGAACGCACTTGATTTTGATTGGTTTGTTTCTTGGTGTTGATTCCAACAACTTCAAGTACAAAATTAAATCATCAATTAGACAAGACTAGCTCGCCGCATACTAGCCAAACAATGAATCAAAACATACTAACATTATCAAAATACCTGCCGGGCAAAACTATTGCTAAGTAGCTTTTCAATTGAAATATATCTCATATTGGATTGTGATTTTGTCATCTCTCCCTTCACCTGCAATATAGACGATGTTTTTAAAAACAAGGCAAGAAAAATTCTCTATGGATTACATAAATATATATATATATGTGTGTGTGAACTGTTATCTTGAGCAAATCAAAATATTATACCTTAAAAGAATTTAAAAGGTAAATACAGAAAGCCAAATAAAAACAATGAACAGCCAAAATTACATCTAAATCAAGCCAAGCATTTAATAGAAGAAGGTGGGTCCACAATCTCAAGATGACATGATCCGAAAACCAGTATAATTACCACGGTCTTTGAACCAGGATTTTCCTTCTCATTCTTCTTGTGCATCTTGTCTGGAGACAATTCCTCAGGAGAGAGATGAGCATGACGAGCACGTACAATAGCTTGCATTTTGACAATGGCTTGAGCACAGCGGAGAGTTCCCACAGCATGCCTCCTTACCAAGAATCCACGAACAGCAGCTTGCACCTTTACCACATTCTTAAGTTTAATCAGCTCATTCTGTGCCTGCCAATGTCATGAATGAAGATGTTATAATTTCATTAAACAATTGACAAGAATTTCAGGCTAAGGAATTCCTGAAATGGAGAGTACCAAGAGCCCCCTGACACCAGCCTGGATGATAATAACAGTAGACTCCGCAACCTCGCTATCGACTTTGCTTTCATTTTCGGATGCAACATCCACCTTATCAGATCCTTTAGGATTCTCGATGTCAGGCACATGGGTCTCCTCATTGGTGAAGTGTATTATAGTGGGTTTCTCAGGAACAGTGGAATTAGCTGATGATTGAAAGTCGAATGTAGCAGTTTCAAGGTTCTCCTTCTCTACGGGAGGAGTTTCTGCGACTACAGTGTTGTTTAGCACACGATGCTGGGAAGATCTTTTACGGAAACTCCAGCCTCGTTTGTCTTTAGACTCCTTACTCTGGAAGTAGCATTAAATACAACAAACTACTTTAACAGACAGAAGACACACGTCGAAATGGAAGTACATAGAAATTGATTCCCAGATGCAAATTCAACAATATCGATGAATTCACCAAAATTCTCTAGAAAGTAAAAATCCAGAGTCAGATTCTCATTTATCAAAGCAATCTCAACCAGATCACAAACACATTTCCCAAAGAATTAACAATGCATAAGCACAGCACCAAACCAGAATCGATCCATCCAATTCTAAACCATTGCATTGCAACACATTAACACGCAAAACCGAAGATATTCAATGCTCTTCACAATTACAAAATCTAAAAGATAAGCTCAATTGAAACAACACTCATGCATCGAATAAGAAAAGGGGAGAAAGTGGCTGAAATTAAACCGAACAAAATACCTACCTCAAGTACATCGATGTCATCTTCATCCTTTGAATCGCTACCACATGTGATTACTTGGAAGCATGAGCGAGACCTTCCCATGTTGAACTTATCCGAATCTCTCTCTCTCTCTGTCTCTCTATCTCTCTCACTCAGTGCAGGGGACAAAACGGCCTATAATGGTGCGGGTATTGGGAATTGTAGCGAGGGAGAGAGGAAAAGAGAAAAGTAGAGATGGTGTAAAGAAGAGAGAGAGAGAGGGAGAGAGACGGATCTTAAAGAATCCCTTAAATCTAGCTCAGTTCTTCAGTTGGATTCCGGCATGGGAACGGCTCCGTCGCCCTCAACGATCAGAAGAAATTTCAGAGAAGACGAGAAGAAGAAGAAGCTGTCAGATCTCTACGCTTCGTATTCTCTCTTCTCAAATAGATGCTGTTTATTTTTCAGACCGTTCGGGAAAAAACCAAAAACATATTATTGCTTTTAAATAATTAAAAATTAAAAGAGAGGCGATATCTCGATATATACAGTCGATAATATCGCGATAATTTCCCCTTTTCCTCGGTGGATTTTTCCTTTGAATATCGCCAAAATTTTAACTTCTTTTTACATAAAATTAAGGTTATAAGAATTAAATACTATTTTTATCAATCTATGGTTCATTTGAATTTTATTTAATTTTGAAAATAAATCGTTTGAAAAAATTTGGAGTGTTAAAATAGTTTTTGATGTATATTTTAATTAGATTTATCAAAATAATTTAAATAAAAATAAATTCTTTTTAAATATATTTTTTCTAATCAATCCAAACACCTCTTTAGTTATTTAAGGTTAAGTTCTTATAATTTTAGTTTATTTAATTTCATAATATTTGTCTTCTTCCTAGTGTTTTTAAAACGTAACCTTGTCAATTTTTACCTTTTGCAAATACTATTTCAACTTATACCTTCATTTTTATCTTATCTACAAAAGTACATGTACAATAACTGGCCCCAAATGTCAACCGTTCAATCTTACACCCCACTTATTGAAATAAAAAATGACACTAGAATTTGATGGTGAGTTTTAACACAATTAGCTTGTTGTCAATTTTAAGTAGGATAAAGTTTAATTTATAGGTCGAACTTGTTTTTTTATTAGAAGAACGTATGTTTGTTTTTTACTTTTCAAGTGTTTAAATTTGAAAATAAATCATTTTGAAAAAAAAAAAATTGAAACTTTTGATAACACCTCAAAATAACTTTTGAAATATTTTCAATATCAAAACAGTTTAACTAAAAATTACCTAAAAAGGGAAACATTTTTTCCCACGTTAATCTAAATAGGTTTGAAGTTGATGATTTAATGTAAAAATTGTGATACATTGAAAATTCTAAGGGATAATATGATGTAAGTAATAGTTTAGGGAGAAAATTGATATTAGTTTAAGGTAAAAATGGTGGTTTATTTTCCTACAAATTGAGAGATTATTATTATTATTATTATTATGAAAGTGAGAAATTAATTGATTTTCAAACCTCTTCTACTATTTTAGATATCTTTTTTCCTCAATGACATGTTGATAGGCACTTCAAAGCTTAAAGATAATGTTATCTTTTTTTCTTTTTTCTTTTTTTTTTAACTTTTGTCTGATTAGAAGTTGTAATTAAGGAAAAATGACATTTAATATAGTGGGGTCCATCTGATTAATTAAAACATTAACTTAGTTAAATAAAACAAGCAACGGTAACCTGGGGAAAGAAAAAGAGGTGCCCTCCTTTTTACGCTGCGTTTTAGCAAAATAGACAAATCGCTTTTCTTCGTTTTATTATACTTTTTTTTTTCTTTTCTTTTCAAAAAAGAAAAAATTATATACTTTTTCTAGACATGTTTTCAAAGTTTCAAGTAGGTTTTCCTATGTATGTTTCTTATGTTGCTTTGTATTTAAATTATATCATAATATTTTTTTTAAGAGTCGGTTTGGATTGGATTGAAAAAAACATATATTTCTAAAAAAATCATTTTTATTTAAATATTTTTAATAAAAACGGATTAAAATGTATTTGAAAAATTATTTAGAGTGACTATCAAATATTCTAATTTCTTTCAAAATAACTAATTTTTAAAATTAAATATTTGAAAATATGTTCCCGACACACCTTGGATGATATAGATTTTTAAATAATTATTTTATTTAAGTTGAATATTTTTAATTGAAGTACAGTAAAGTTATGCTTACTTCCACAAATTTTTAAATAATTATCTTATAACAAATTTAAATACTCAATATCAATATAAAAATACTTTTGTTTGGATTGTTACAGTAAAATCAGATCAATTTAGTATTATTTTACAAAACAAAAAATTTACCTAATGAACATTTTAAGAATACTATTAAAAACACAACTGCTAACAACTATTTTAAAAGCTACGATAATTTACTATAATAGTATGAAAAAAAAATCATACTACCTTCCTTCAATATTTTTCATAAAAATTATTTAAAAATCATGTTAGACTCATAACTTAAAATAATATATCATCAAATAATGTGTCCAATTCTAAAGGGAAGTACTAGAAATTCTCTTTTTCATCTCATATGTATGATATATTCATAAACGTTGATATTAAAGATCCACTAATATCCTTAATATCTTTTATAAATGCACGTAAAGCATTAAAAAATGTCATATATTTAGTCCAATATAGATACGTTTACTAATAGTAATATCTATAACTTATAGATAGGTTAAACATCACTCTTAGTCCCCCAAACTTTTGAAGTAACGATTTGGTCCCAAAACTTTGATTTATAACAATTTAGTCTCTATACTTTAAATTTTGTAACAGTTTAGTCCATAAACTTTATTATATACAATTTACTTCTTATACTTTAAAATTTGTAATAATTTAATCTATATTGTAGAAAGTAGTGGTAATATTTAATGATATTTCATGTATAAATAGACCGTTAAATTGATCAGAGACTCAATATTTTTGCAAAATATAAGTTTACATCATAAAATATTAAAAATTAATATTGAATTTTAATTATTTTTTTTACGTGAGACTAAATTATTACCTACTAAAGTTCAGGGACCAAATCACTATAAGATTAAAAGTATAGAGACCAAATCGTTACAAACTAAAGTCATGACTAAATTATTATTTTAAAAAAATTCTTGAACCAAAATGTTTTTTAACCAAACTTAATTATTAATTTAAATAATTTTTATTGATATGCGCATAAAATTGAAATATAGTTTGTGGTTTATAACTCCCCTGCGACCAATAGTTGTTGCTCTTTTGTCTTCAACTGCCACGTGGACAAAGCATGAGTTGGCAAGTCGACCGAAACAAGCGGGATACTTTTGTCATTTTGCCGGTCCGTCCATATTATTTTATTACAAAATTAATTTTAACAGTAATATTCTCTTTTTCTTTTTTTGATAAATTTTTAATAGTAATACCTAATAATAATAATAAAAAAAAAAAGTAATAATAAATGAGTGGGATTAGGAATGGATTATTGCATAGGGAAATTGCCACGTGTAACACTAAAATATATAAATTTCGGTTTTGATCCAAATTTTGGGTGTCGATAATTATAGATTTGAATAAAGATACAATTTTCTGATTTTAAAAGTCATCTCATCACATGATTTTGTTATAACAGATAATATATTCAGTAAATCTAATAATAATAATAGGCCATTACATAATCCCTTTAGTAAAAGTATTATGCTTGTTCATAAATTCTCATGTTCTCCAAAGCATATCTTATCTTAAAAAGAAAGATGCTCCATCAAAAGCTATTTATGAAAAATAATTAATGGAACAAGTATTACCTAAATTTCAAAAGAAATATAATTCAACGAGTATAATACTTGTACCATCGATTTAGATGTTGAAATATTTGATTCTCCCTTATCACAAATGAATAAGAGAAAATGTTGCTCAAACGTAAGCAAACTTGAACCGTTTAGTTTAAGGTTTTATAGATGCTTAGGAATCAAATATTACTGTGTTTAATTGTGCGTGGAAAATGTTATCAAAATTTTATGAATAAAAATTATATTCGTATAAAATTAAGCATGACATTCTTATATAATTATGATAGATTAATTAACTAAAAAGTAATATCATTCACTATAGATAAAAGTTAATTAATTAATAATAAATAATACTTTTAATTGTAAATATTTGAAAATTGAATAATTTATAATTAAAATCAACCCAATAGTATATTAAATGAACATCATATTAATTATAGTCTAATAATTAATTAATTTTATAATTAATTAAATTCAACCTTAGTTATTTTAATTTTAATGAAATAATATAAGAAAATATATTTTAATAAACAATATGTTATATAAAAAGTAAAAAATGAGTTAAAAACATGATATGTTAATAAAGAATGTTAATAAAGAATGCTAAAAAAAATTCTATATGTTTATAATGAAACAATAACCAATTGCTTGATTATTAAGAAAAATAATAAGTAATCAATTATTACTATTGAAAATAAATTTTTGTACTAATCAAAATTTAATTGATCCTAATTTATTAATTAAATATATTTAAGATATTGTTAGCTAATTAACTAATTGTTTATTTAAAAAAGTAATTATATTTATTTAATAAATTTTTATTGTAAAAAATATTTTAATAGATTATTTTTATATTATTTTTTTGAAACTAATATTAAGTAATTAAGTAATTAACTATATTCGAGATGAAACTATATATAAAATGAAAAATAGATGGAGAAGGGAAAATAAGTTTTGGAAATGAATAGAAAACTCTTGTTTGCAAAAAATGGGGATGCCTTGGAATCTATTCTCAATCAAAGCGTTGAAAACTGTGAAACAAAAATGAGTTTTAACAGTTTTATTTAGATGTGATCAGTACAAGAAAATACCCATCGGGAGATCAACACCCAACGATTAAATAGGAGTTGAGAGTTTGTTCGGGATAAACACATTGATCATCTCCTGACGCGTGTATACACATCGTCGGGAGTTAGGACAACTCTCAACGCCTCTTTATTTACTCTCGACAGATGTATTTATCCGTCGAGAGTTCTCTGATCTCCCGATGATGTTACTGTATTCGGGAGTTTAACACCCTCATCGGGAAATAATGCACTATCCAAGCATTTTTTTTTTTTTTGTCTTCTTTTATTTTGATATGAATAACCTGAAATTTAGAGAATTATTAAGCAAATCAAACACATAAAGAACAAAATGTAATCACATACAAATAAATAAAAACAAAAACAAAGTTGATGTTATTCTTTATTATACAAAAGAGAGAAAAGTTGACAAAGATGATCTACAAAACAAATATGTCTCGACGAATACATAGAAGAAACCTACAATTACATTAACTGGAGAACATTATTATATATTTGAAGATTAAATGTAAGAAAAATCTCAACCCCTCATTTGAAAACTAATCTCAACCCACCCCCACATAACATTCAAAATTCATAAACTTCTACAAACAAACAAAAGCCATGAGATGAATTCTACTAGATAAAGAAAATCATCACACTTCCAAGAATACATGTTCTCAACCTTAAACCTCCCCAAACACACAAAAACCAGAAAGATAATTAATATCAAACTTCGCCACTTCAAAAAATTGAGATACTCATTCTCTATACTCGACCAACAACTTATTTCTAAGTTTTATCCATTATCTGTTCATCCTTAAAAGTAATTTTTTTTTACCTAACTTGTAATCCAAAACAAATTATAATATGTGTCATGTCGATAATGAATGGTGGTTAACTTTTAGAGATTTATATATGCTCATAGAAATAAAAATAGAATTATAAGAGACTTATGGATGTATTTCTCAACTACAAATTATAGAAAACAAAATCAAGAAATGGATATGAATATGATTCACCAAAGTTTAACTTTTAGACAATTGAACCTCAATTGAAAAACATAACAAAGGGAACATATAAAAATCAATATCATAGCTCAACTAATTAAAGCTCATATTATTGACCAAAGTTTCATATATCAATACCATAGCTCAACTAATTAAATCACATATTATTGACCAAAATTTTAGAGGTTGGAATCCTCATCCCACATATGTTTAAAACTTTATATATTAAAAAAAAAAAACAGTTCATACAGTGATTGGACAAAATTATATGAACACTTTAGAAAATTTTAACAGGGTCTGATTGCATGCAAGTAAAAACTTTTTCTACAATTTTGTTAACTCATTTAATATCATGTCTAGTGACATTTTTTTTTCTCAAAAAATTAAAAATTAGAAAATAAAAATAAAAAATCAAAACATAATTCAGAATTCGTAAAAATTAAAACATAATTCACCATTCTTTAAAAATAAAAATAAAAATAAATAAATAAATAAAAGACCTACATCTCATCTATGAAAACAGAGAGATTTTACAAATTTAAGAAGTTACTTAAAGAAAGCATTTGACGGAGCAAAGGGGAGGCATTCGACCGCGGAAGCGATCAACGAAGCAGATCGAGGGGAGAGGTAAAAAAGATGAAAGTTGGAAGCAGTATTTCAAATCTGACATATTGGGGGTTACTAACTCTCAACGACATAAAGTAACCATCGGGAGTTAGATCAAGTTAATGTACCCATCGGGAGATATTTTAACTTCAATTTTGATGTGATGTGAAATGTATCTCCCCACAACGAACAATTCATGTCTGTAGATAGGACATATTAAACTCAATGCCCACGCATATTTTTCGAAGCCTTACAATGGTCGTTAGGAGTTGTGCACAACTTTAATTAACCCATCGAGAATTTAGTCATATTTAACCGGAATGCCTGACGGAGTTACGTATATCTCTCGACGTCTATTGTACGGCATCAAGAGATACTCTCGACAGTGGTTTTTAACGTCAGGAGATTGCCTTCTTCTATAGTGGGTGTCACCCCATTCATATATTCCTTCATTCTATTTGGGTATCATAGAATCACATGTCAGTTCTAAAATTTTGTTTTTGTTTTTATAATTTAGTTAAGAATTCAAGCATTACCTTCAAATTCATATAGTAATGAAAATATAAATAACAAAGCACAATTTTCAAAAACATAAAACTAAAAAACAATATCGTCATCGAATAGGCTTAAGTTAATTCCAACAACAAAAAAAACACATATATTTCTATCAATATCAATTCATTAATTCAATGTTCTTCAAATAACAATTCGATGCTTAATTCCTTAATTTTTTGAAACCCAACATATTCGACGAACATCATTTTATTTTTAATTTGAAACGAAATGGAACCAAATTGTTTATCTATTGAAAAATGTACTTATCATCCTTGAGATGATGAACATTAGCAATTTCTAAATAACACATAAACTTTAAATTTAATTTCTCTAGATTTTACCTTTTAACTATTAACTATTGATGTAAAGGAACCACCCATTTATAGTAGGGTGAGTATAAGATTTACCAAAGAAAATCTACATAAAAATAGGAAAGATATAACAATATTTGAAAATTTGGTTACAACAAATTACTAAATCTAATATCCATCATCCAAAATTGACTACCAATAACAAAAAGTAGAATAAACAACACTTTCATTACAAACCTTATAAAGAAATTAATCAATGTCTCATCTCACCTACCAAACCAATGAAATTAATCCAATTGTAAATCACATGTCTCTCTCTTTGTATAGTCCATATTTTCTTGGCTATGGTCTCTTTAATAGATACAAAATTGATTCTAACTTGCACATGAAATATTATCATAGAATATTTATTAAAGCCAAGGTTGGATCATAAGTCATATAAAATAATTGGTAGAGATCTCTCTTTCCCAGTCTGGCATATACAAATCCAACCATATTGTTAATCACAAAAGCATATTTATATGTGTAGCAATACCAACCAACACTCCTCACTCCTTCCTATTTAATCTAACTTACTTGTTTGCTTTCAAATCTCAATCATTCATTTCTTCTATTCTATTCAACTTATAAACTAACACCAAATCTCCACCTACCCCTTTTTATTAGTCTTCAAGATTATAGTTAGTGTTGTTTTCCTCGTCGAATCAATCATAAGTAATCGGTATTTATCGGTAAATTATCACAAATAACACACTATCAAGTTTTTACTTTTCAAAACTAGCACGATTTTTTAAAACTCATTAAATTAGTTTTTCTCAGTTCATCGGGCGAGATCAACCACTAAGATTTACTCCTTTTCTAATTTATCGATGTTTTGAGCCTTCTTAATGAAAACTTGGGTAGTATTAACACTAATTTTTTCAAATATTATACAATATTTCTAAATCCTATATCAAATCTTATATTGTTTTTTTTTTTTTTTTCAAAATTTCTCCAAATTCGATTATTTTTACCAAATCTTATATCAAACTTTTACCTAATTTTTCAAATTTATAATCTAAATTTTATTTCCACGATTATTTGAATTTTCACATTTCCATTTTAAATTTTGTAACCCAAATTTTGCTAATAAAAAAAAATTTAAGGTTTGGGAAAACATAAACAATCTCAGGAGATTTCACCAAGAAAACCCAATTACATAAAATTTTACCTGAGATACATCGAGATTCTTTATATTTCCTAAATCTTC
The DNA here is from genome assembly GCF_009727055.1 of Benincasa hispida. Lineage (NCBI taxonomy): Eukaryota > Viridiplantae > Streptophyta > Magnoliopsida > Cucurbitales > Cucurbitaceae > Benincasa > Benincasa hispida. The sequence goes on along the minus strand of NC_052352.1, from coordinate 5,920,568 downwards.
ATTTTTGGCAAAATTTGATTTTTGAATGGAAATATTTTTAAAAATCAGGTAAAATTTGATATAAAATTTAGAAAGATTATATAATATTTATAAATTTGATAGAATTTTGGTGTTAACTGTTCGGGATTTCACCGAAAAAGGCTAAAACAATATGGTAAATTTTTATGTAAATCTTGGTGGTTGATCTTAGAAGAGATGGATCGAGAAAAACTATCGTAACTATTTTTTTTTCTTTTTTAAAATACTAATTTTGAAAGATGAAAACTCGACAAGACTATTTCTGACAATTTTTTATATCTATCAATGTCTTTCCCTGTCTATCACAGATAAATCATGACATTTTGTAAATTTGAAAATACTTAAGTAATTTTATCATTTAAAATAATTATCCTTTTAAAGTAAGTCTTTGGGATATATGTTTATAATTTGTCATTGATATCTATATATATATATAACTTTATAATTTGTTTAATATTCCTACAATATTTTGCACATTGAAACCAAAGTTTTGGTGGTTAGATTTAGCTTCAGTTAAATATATGTGCCCAATTAAGTAAAAGATCATAATTTTTTAATTAAACATTTTGATGGGAAGTTTTTATAGAAATAAAAAATCCAAGGGATTGATCCTCTCTGCCCATTAATATTTTGCACATTGAAATCAGAGTTTTGATCACTAAACTTCAACTTTTACTAATTGTAGATCAGATACATATATTACCTTCTATAAAGTAAGAAGAAAAAAAAAGAGGATAATTTCTTTATATGATATATTCTTATCGTCTATATAGACATATTATTCATTTGGGTTTATAATTAATATTGCTTTCTAAACTTTTTAATGATCTTATATATGTTTGAAAAAGAGTTTCAACTTACTTTCCAACTATTTTAATGACCTAGCTTTTCAATAATACGTGGACTCGAGAAATTTATTGAATGATATTTAATTTAGAGATGATGAAATTAAATTTAGGTTCTATTTGATAATTATTTTGTTTTTTTTTCTTTATTTTTTGTTTTTAAAAATTAAGCTTATAACATTATTTTCACGTCTAAATTTCTTTTTCGTTATCTACTTTCCACTAATAGTTTAAAAAACAAAGCAAAAGTAGATTTTAAAAAGTTGTTTTTGTTTTTGAAATTTGGCTAAGAATTCAACCATTGTACTCAAGAAAGATGCAAATCATTATAAGAAATGTGAAAAAAAAAAAATAGGTTTAATTTTTAAAAATGAAATGGTTACTAAATGGAACTTAACAATTATTTTTTATTTTTTGGAAAAACATCCTACTTAATAAAAGAACAAATTATCTAAGCGCCGTTTGATAACCAATTTGTTTGGTTCTTGCTTTTTAAAATTAAGCTTATAGATACTACTTCCATCTTCAATTTTTTTTTCTTTTTTATCTACTTACTACTAATAATTTAAAAAATCAAGCCAAAATTTTATAACTAAAAAAAATAACTTTTAATTTTTATAAAAAAAAATTGACTAAAAATTCAATCATTTTACTTTTTCAAAAATTACAAATCATTATAAAGCTGAAAAAGTTGCCAATACATAGAGTTAAAATCGTAAAATCTTGCCCCTTAGCAAATAAATAATTAATAAATATGGAACTCTCACGTATAAGAAAAATGTCAAATTATTTATAGAAATAGCAAAAAAAAAAAAAAAAATATTGATAGACTTCTATCAACTTTTATCAATGATAGACTGATAGACATTGATAAACTTTTATTAATCTCTATCAATGATAGATTTTTATCAGTATCTACTATTGATAGACACTGATAGACTTGTATCAGTTTCTATTACTCATGAACGTTGATAGACTTCTATCAATATTTATCACAATTACAATTAAATTTAATTAATTGTGTAAATACTTTTCCTTCTTTTTCTATTATTAAAATCCTTAATAATAATAATAATAATAAATAACAATAAGCTCCATCCTTGCTGGGTCCAAAGTGGAAATTTAGGCAACAAATAAATAAGAGCATCTTAGGTGCAAGAAGCATATGACACTCCACCGTCTACTCATCTTTCATGGAAAGACTTATTAGCCAACCTCACATGAAAATAATAATAATAATAAATTTTTTTTAAAAAAAACAATTTTATTTTTAAAAAAGAAAGAAAAAAAAAAAGAAGCATAAATGTCTTCTAAAAAATGATTCTCATAATGGTAATAAATAAAAAAGAAAAGTACTTTTCAAAGGCCATAATTTGAAAATTGCTCCCACGTTGTGACCACTTACCTTTTTTTGGGATAAACTTGGGACCTTATCATATACACACATATATGTGTCTAGAAAATTTTGGTCCCTACCCCTTTCTAACTAAGTTCTTTAATTACCAAAAAAAAAAAAAAAAAAAAAACACTTAATTCTTAACCAATTTTAAAATGTTTGAGGAAGTTAAATTGTTTTAAATGATAAAACTACTAGAAATATCTTCAAATATAGTTAAATGTCACTGTCTATTAGTGATAGACAACGATAGACTAACAGACATATATCCAAAAGTATAGAGTAAGAAGTATATTTTTTTATTAAACTTACTCACAAAATTTTTTTTACTGAAATTTGAATTTCTCACTCTTATTTATGTCGTAATATTTGAAAGAAAAATACTATATTGAATTATAAATTATAAATAAAAATTAAATGATGATAAGAAATAAGACCAATATATATGTGTATATAAAACTTACATGAATTTTCAAAGATAAGAAATTAAATTATATAAATCTTTTCAAAATTTTGATATATATTATGAATGGTTTTTGAGCCTATACATTTTGGAAGGACCACTTTTGATATGATTTATAAAGAGATGAAGATTTTGAGGTGGACTAACAAAAGTAATTGAAACCTAAATTATCAATGCAATCAAATCTATGCAAATGAAATATGTAGCTTTGAATCAATAATAAGATCTTTTCAGACCATTATATTTGCCTAATATTGATATAATGATAGTCTAGTCTATTTGGACCAATGGTCCTTTCCTCTTTTAATGGGAAGGGACAAATAATTAAACAGCCCTAGATTGATTATTATAAAAACAATCCTAAAAAATTATGAAACACATTGTTTTTAAAATATTTGGAGTTTTATCGATTAAAATTCTAAATTAATAATTGTATCAATTTAAATTCTAAACTTTCTTAAGTATATGAAGTTATACTTTTCATTTATTTTGTTTGGATAATAATCGTATGAGACTTATAATTTTATCAGTTAAATCTATAGATTTTCATTAGTAATCAATTTAAGCTTTCAGTTATAATCTCCTTTAAAATTGTCCATACATGAATGTTAATTCGATATATTTGAAGAAATTTACATGAATAAGAATCGATGCATAGACAATTTTCATATATGTAATCTTAATAAAAGAGACTAAATTGATTTAGACAAATAAGGAGTTTAAAACAAAACAAGTACAAGTCATATGACACTTTTAGAATGATACCTGAAGGTTTATATTCTAAATTGATCCAATTATTAGTTCATGAATAAATTGATGCAATCTTCAAACTTTATTGATACATGTAATTGATATTCCCTTTAAACTTATCATTAATTAAGGGTAAAAAATGAAACTATTTAAAAAAAGTATCATCTTAATTAAAACCGGATATTTTTGCACAACTTAACCTAAAAGAATAAATCTAGTACAACTATTCAAGTTTCCACGAGATAGTAAGAATTAACCTAAAAATAGTTGAGCTAGTTGAGACATATATATATATATAGAAAAGAGATGAATTGTGGGTAAAGTGGAAAATGACGTAATTAGGCTCCAAGTAAAAGGTGGGATTGGCTTTGGATTCTCCTATCAATCCATACCATGATCTATGAAAATCCTCAATCCAAAACTTGGTATCTAAAAAATTCCTTATTCCATAGATTACTTGGGGGAGATAGTGGGTAGAGAAATCAAAGGTTTTGATTAATATAATCCTAAAGTTGGTGGGAAATGATTATTGAAGATGGGACCTGTTTGGTTTGGTTGATATTTGTAGAGACACAGTGTTGAAAGTAAGGTCAGTTATTGTTGCAGCTTGAGAGCTACTGATGCTTACTCCCAAACTTTTCAAAGCTTCAATTTTTAAGCAAAAATTATATCTGGTCCCACCTCCCAAGTCCCAAACATACTCTTTATATTGATATATCATTCTAAAGGGGATTTTTTTTTTTATTTTTTTATCCATGCTAACCTCTCTGTGTACTCATTGTAGTGGCAGACTCTAACTTCTTCAAACTATGTATATTAGTTTCATGGTTAATTATCAATTACGCTTACATTATTAGCTGATATAACACGATGCAAAAAAAATTACAGATATAACAAAATTTAGTTTCACTTCCCGTACTCTATCGGTGGTAGACCATATCACTGAAAGAAGTTTATAACAGATTTTGCTATATTTGTAATTCTTTAAAAATCTTGTTATATAAATAATTATTAACTCTAAAAGTGTTGTCCATCACAATTATCATTTTTTATTGATAAGTATAAACGGATGTATGGACCCCCAATTATAATAGTTGAAGTTGTTAATTATTATAACCTACAATTAACTACATTTATTATTTCAAACTCCTATTTATTACGTTGTTTACTATTTCCTACTCGTCCCCTCTTTCCATTTTTGTTACAATATTTATTATTTTCTATTTAGACTAAAATAGTCGACACCCCAAACACAAACTACTATTATAATCTACAGACAATTATAACTTACTATATTAATTAATTCAGCGCCTCAAACACTCTCTATATATATTTATCAATTTAAATATAGTTCAATTAATATATACGTTGTCGACTATACAAGATCAAAAGTTTGATTATCTCAGCCTCAAATGATGTGTTTCTTATATATATGTGAAGCACCCACTAGTGTGGGTCTTAGTTGTAAGAGATTTGAAAGACCTCCAAACGAAGTTTGAATCATATTGGATCCTTAAGAAGATGGAAATAGGATGGGGTGGTGGATGTCTCTCCCATTCCTTTGAGAATTTCAATTATTCCATCCCATCAATTGAATTACAAAATTTCTACTCATTCAAACATCAATCGATTACTTTCATTAATCATTTATCATATGTCCTGGTTGTTGTTGTCGCATTTTCGATAATCATTGTTTCACTCTTGTTACAATGTCTCCATCTATTTTTTCAATACATACAATAAATGGAGTTGTACGATCATAACGGTATTTCGATAAAACGAGTTCTATCAATTATTATTCACTATCACTAGTTAGTGAGAGTACTGAGTGGGCATCAATGCATACATTCACATTCATGAATAAGATAAAGGATCGTCAAAAGTATCTTAGTCTTGAAAAAATTTATAGTTCTAAAATAGTACCTACTACTCACATTTATTGTTTGATACATCATTAAATGATTTATAAATTTATTATTCATTTATTTCACAGATTCCACGTCATTGCTAAATACTATTTTCATGACAAGTCACTACGTAGTACTAAAAATTTTCTTAGTCCCAACTTTGTGGCTAACCATCTAAAAGGCTAAAATCAATGAACGTAGCTGGGCCCAGAGTCGTCAGTGGCCCATAATTAATCCTTTTCGGCCCAAAAGCCCAAACTATCAGGCCCAGAGGAAGGGGGGAAAAGCCTCGACCTCGAGTCATGCACGTGACATACAGCGACTACGTGTTCGAACATAATTCGTCGGTGACACAAGTTCCCTCACCGAACCAACGTATCTACACAAATATCGATCGAGCCGCAGGATTTTCCTCTACAAATCACGGCCGTCCAAATTTCGATTAAATTTCCTTCCCACAATTACCGGGTAGAACGGTTATAAAACCTCCAATCTGTTTCTTTTTCTTCTCTATCCAAAACCCTAGGCCCATTGTAGAACGCCGCGAACGCCGCTTCTTTACAGCTTCCGTAGCCGCTTCGATTTTGTTTCAGCTCTGCTGATCTTCAATTCATTTTTCTCTTTTTCACGTTCACGTTGCGGAACTCCTAGATTACATCGCCGCGAGTAGTTTTTTTCTTGCGATTTCTGCAATTGATTTTGAGTTCGTACTCAGAAGAGGGCAAATGACGAACTTACGAATGGTAGAATGCTCTAGTTTACGAACTTGGAGCATTATGATCAACCACTTTGTATAGGAAGATCTGATGCCTCTCCTAATCTAATTCGTCTAGTTTTCTTTCGTTCTCGATCTTTCTAGTTCTTAATCTCAGATTTATGGATCTGAATTCGCTGTTTTCTTTTGAACGCGTTTTTCTTCTTCTGGATGATGAGAAAACATGAAATGTACAGTTATCCCTGGCTGATTTCTAAGTGCTGATATTTCACAATCTCTGACAGTATGGAATATTGTTCTTTTAGTTCTTTTTTCATCGACCATTTTCGGTTTGATTTACTTTTTCTTGTCCCCTTTGCTCTTAGGTGTGGCCAGTGATGAAGAGTTTTTTGGTTGACTGAGATGCAAAAATTTAATATTTGCATTGGTGTTGAAATTTTTTGAACTAGGACGGTCTGAGGCTCACACCCTTTTGCTTTTCCTTGTATTAATAATATACACTGAAACCCATTTTATCAGTTTTTCATCAAATGTTTTCTCGGGATTTTTGTATTTTCCAAGGCTATTGGAACGAATGGATGATTTTAAGTGATGGTGCAAGTTCTTTTTGACAAAGTTTTGGTTTTTAATTCTAGTTCAAGTGATGTGGATGATGAAAACATGAACAATCAGTTATCCCTGTCTGATGCTTTGATGCTGATGATTCATGATCTGACACATACTTGATTCAGCAATTTTCAATCTCGACTGTCCAAAGTATTTTCTTTCCTCTAGCTTTAATCTTTTCCCTTGATTCGCGACCTCTCAACCCTAAGGATCAATAATGAAATGCCTTAAAACAATCAATCTGCTCGGATAATCTAATTACAAGATTGATTAATTGTTTAGTGGCTGTTTTTGTTCAATGAAATAATGATGGTGGAAAGAGTTTGTGGGCTGCTGATTAATGGGATTGAGTTTCATTGAAGATGCATAAACAAGGCATACCGTACCTAATGGGATTGAGTTTCATTGAAGATGCATAAACAAGATATGCATCTTGAAAGATGATACAAAATGATGACGGTCATATTCTGATATTTTAAGTACAACCTTGAACATAAAAATAAACACATACCTTTACAGTTATTTGAAGCAAGTACGATATCCCCAAGGCTTTACAGAGAAGGGCACTTCAAAAAAAGAGGAAAGTAAAGAATTGCCTTGGCGTTGGAGAACTTGACTCTGCCCTTGCTTTCGAACAAACGTAGTGAAAGTGAGAGGCTGGAGATAGCTTCTAACTCCTCTTTATGGATGTTATGCTATCCTTTATTCTTTTGCTGAAAGTGGAAGGAAATTCCGAGGCAGTATGCCTTAGCTAGTTTGGGGATTCCCTCCATTTTTTCTACTCTCTGTGCGCTACTTCCTTAATAAGCTAGTGACTACTTGATGGTGATGTAACGATTTGTTCCATGCTTTGCCCAGTGATTTTTAAGATCAACTGGAGCGGACAGATCGTGGCCTTCAGCTGCGAGGCGGCTAAGCAGCTTGTTGAAAGCGCTCCCACTCATTTTCCGACCACCCAGCCGTGCGTGTCGTTTGTTGGGAACAGGGGGTAATGGATACATTGAGATGGTGGTAGTACAACATGCAGACTGCCATCCACCATTTCCCCATTTGTAGCATTGTCTTATAACTCCTGTGCAGGAGCATATAGGAGCTGGCATCGTTGATTCATCAAAGGCAACCTGGTTCAATCCTAAATCCTGTCCCTTCCAATCTGATTTTGATACCAACTGTTTATTAAGATCATCACCTCCACCCATGATACCAATTCCATCCTTCCATTCTTGTGACTTTCCTAACATTATCTTATTCAAGTCTTCAGTCTCTCTTTTGACCTTCCTTGGACCTCTTGGAACCTTCTTGTCTGGTGTTGTAACTGTCTTTCCCTCCTTTGCACGCTTGTTTCGCCGTGCCTTTGTTGATTCAGAAGCAACGGGAGAGACCGGGCAAGGATCATTTGAAGCAAGCATTTCTCTGGAATTGTAATTACTCTCATTCATGTGGGGCACATGATGCGTGTGTTGCTGCTGTGGATGATGTATATGCTTCACTCCCCTAGCAATTTGGCATCCTGGTGGACATGAAACATTGTTGTTATTTGTTAGGGAGTTTTCACGATACTGAAGAGTAGCAATGGCATTGTCCCTTTCCAAAAGAGCGTTGTTCCTCTCTGCAATTGCAGCATCTCGCTGTAGATAAGCCATGTCTCGCTCCGCTAGTGCAGCCTTTTTCTCGGAAAGGGCCAGATTTCTCTCTTGGATGGCTGCATCTCTTTCAGCCATAATTGCCATTATCTGCTTCATGGATGGCTGATGCTGCATCATCCACTGCCAAAGACAAATTCAAATGAATTGAATCGAAGTTTACCAAATTGTTACAATTTGAATTACTTGAAAGAGATATAAGGCATTATATATATAAGCTTTTATTCATTTTGATTACCTGACCCTGAGCTGGCTTATACTGATCTGGTTTGTGCCTTCCATTCTCACGGTGTCCACTGTCATCCATTTGTGACTCCAAAACTAATAACCAACACAAACACAGTAATAAAAAGGCTCCACTGCAAGCAAAATAGCAATCATATGCTAAATGTTACCAATATGTTACCTAACTATGATAAAAAATGAAGGAGAAAAGAATTGCCAGCCTAATAAAATGCTGTCTGAAATAAAATATTCACATATTGGTGAATCTCGATAGAAATGCATCCATTCAACTGTGAGTCAATGCACAGGTAAATCTGTTCCCATGTCACTAAAAATAAATATGAACACAATTCAGACAAAACTATAAGCCAAATTAACCCCTTAAAGAGATCAAGAAGATTGGTAATCAATGCAACATTGCAACAACTGATGCCTTATCATCACTCCCTTTATAATATTTACACAAGTTGTGATTTCTACTTAGAGAAGACATTAAAAAATTTGACTAAACAAATAAATACTACAAAAAAGCGGCAATACAAGACATTAACCGACCTAACTTACTAGGGTTGCAAAATAATATATACAGACACCCAGAAAAGGAATTTGAAGGAGAACACAAAAGGGAAGATCTAAACTCTGGAACTTGTGGGCAATAACAAACAATCAGGAAAGAGAAACAAAATTAAAGCTCAGATACGAAGTAATAGACTTAGGCAGCACAGGAGAGCACATTTCAATCCACAGTCTAAGCAAGCAATCATAAGCAAAAATAAGATGTGCAAACAGTATGCAAAACAGAAAACTAAAGTCTAGAGTAGTAGATAGATAATTCACCTGGCATCAGAAGACCAAACAAGGATTCACTTAAGAAATCATCGTTAGAATTTTTTACTTCCAGTCAGCTCAAATGGCTGACCCATCTTCCTCATCTCGTCCTCCATCAGATCATCTGAATAATGCAATTCAACATAAATTACACACACTAAAAAGTAACTAAGCCCAAACAACGTTTCTGTAATTTTTCTCTTGCCTGCCTCAGTTTCCAGTACAAAATGTAGTGTAGATATAGCAAAAACGATCAAGTCAAAGTAGCTACAAAAAAAAGCGTATTCATCGGTTTCAGCTGAAAAATAGGGTTAAAAGGGCTAAAAGATTACGAAGAAAGCAAAAACCATAAAGATCCGATTCCTTTACTATAAGTAAACGGGAGTGAACTTTTCAGCTTCGAGTCCTGAGCTTAAAGCAAAACCTTCAACTTAAAACGAAAAAATAAGACATGCCCACATCAAATTCCTGAGCTAAAAAGAAGAATAACAGCCAGAAACAAACGAAACCCTAGAAAAACAAAACCCCCCAAATTCATACAGAAAGCTTCAACTCAACAGCAAATGACCACTAAATGGAAGCAGATTTCACATAAATTGGAGTGAGAATAAGCACGAGAACGGTAGAAGAAGGAAGAAGTAAAAGAAAGAGATATGATTCAAAGGAGTAAAAAGCAGAAAACGAAAGTAGAGAACCAAAATAGAAAGTGGATTAAGGGAAAGAGGAAAAACATAGAAGAAATCAAAGAGGAAAGAGAAATCGAAACTTACCAGTGAGAAGGAAAGAGAAGGAGAGATGAAGAAGAAAACTGGGGAAAGGAAAAAAGAAAAAGAGAAGAAGGAGGAGAAAAAGATTGAAAATCTGTGGAAACAACAGTTGTAAGCACAACACAGGGACAAAGGAATCTCTCTCTATTTTTCTTTTTCTTTTTCTTTTTTTTTTTCTTTTTTACCTTTCTGTCCTTTTCAATTTTTCTTATGCAAAATTTCTCCATTCTTTTCGGTTAAATATTTTTTTAGGGTCAAATTATATAAATTTCCCTTACACTTTTGGGGGTTTCATTTATATTCATAAATGTTGATTGTTATTATTATTATTATATCAAACAATTTTGCAAATTCATAAACTGTCTAATGAATTTAAACAAATGAGTTTTCAAATGTCAATCACTTTCAATTCCGACACATTAATGCAATGAATTTCTAAACCTATTTTTAAAAGGTCGGGACTAGAAAGGTATACTTTGAAAACTTAAGGACCAAATGAACTCATTCTAAAAAATTTAGAGACTAAAATGGTACGTTTGAAAACTCATGAACCAAATGTACATATTCTTCAAAACTCATAGACTAAAAAGTAATTTTCCTTTTTAATTTTTATGACTAACGTGCCTCAAAAAGTTATAATCTTTTATACAAATAAATTGGTTTATTATATATAAATTTGAATTTCATATATAAGTAAGAAACCTTAAATTTATTTTGTGTCTCATAAATTTGTGACTCTTAAACAAATAAAAGTCTAGAGATTAAATTTGTATTTAAAATAAAATTTAAGGTAAAGATATTTGTGATTCTTGAACAATTATGTATGTATCAATTTAGCATTATTTTATAATATATTTGTAACAAGCTAGTATTTGTACTTAATTTTGTAAAGTTTAGTCCTTGATGATATTATGAGAAGTATTTGTTATAATCTAATGGAAGTTCTTACATATTTTGTTGAATTGATCTTGTTGTTTTGATGGAATTTATTGTGGTAGGAATAAGGTTCTCCTTGTGCTTATTCTTTTTCTTGTCTCTTCTCTCTCGAAGATGAGTTCCTCTAAAATCAGTTCCTCTTCTACTACTTCAATTGAAACTCATCCAATTTCTCTTCTATCAAATATATGTAATTTGATAGCCATCCGTTTCGATTCTATAAATTTTGTTCTTTTAAAATTTTAATTTTCCCTATTTTGAAGCTTGATCGTTTGTTTGGCTTTGTTGATGGATCCATTCCACGTCTGACTACCACAATTCGAACTATTATGTCTTCTTAATCGTCTTCTACCTTCACGGTTACTGTTTGCCCTAATCCTCTCTATGAAGACTGGGTGGCAAAGGATCATATTCTTATGACCTTGCTAAATGCTACTCTATCTGCAGGAGCACTTGCTTATATTGTCAGTGCAACTTCTTCAAAAGAAGAATGGGAGATTCTTAAAAATCATTATTCCTTTGCTTCTTGTGCAAATATAGTCAATTTGAAGTTTGAATTACATACTATCTACAAGAAACTAGGTGAGACTATTGATTCTTATATCAAAAAAGTAAAAGAAATTAAAGACCGTCTCTCTAATGTCTCTATTATTCTAAACGATGACGATCTTCTCATATATATTCTAAATGGTTTACCATCCGAGTTCAACATCTTTCAAACTTCTTTACGAACTTGCTCTTAAACCATTACTTTCTCAGAGCTTCACGTTCTTCTCAAGGTTGAAGAAGATGTTCTAACTCTTCAAATATGGAAGATGAATTATAGGTCACAACACTGGACGTGGCAAATTTCCTTCTAGTTTTCAAAATCAAGGTTGTGGTCAAGGACACGATAATTCTTCACTAAATTCTGACCAATGCACTGTTGGGTTTTATGTCCTAAAACTCATGGTTTTTAAACAATAAACTCATTCTGTAAATCAATTAAGTTGTTATTAAATATATGAATTGCTTATTTCATTTTGAAAATAAATCCAATAAACTAAAATATTCATAAAAGTAGATCAGGTTCGAGTAAATAGTCAAAATGATCTATAGTATACGAATAAGGTTGGGTGCCTTATTCTGGTAACACTATCGGATGTGTCCCACTCTGTAGTTGTTACAAGGAGTTGTAAAGTGTTACAAACGAAGTGATTCTGATTCGTTCATATGGTGACATGAAGAGTGGGCATTCATGTGGTGACATGAGGAGTGGGGGTGTCCTGTGCAATGTGTTTGCATAAGATCAGACCAATAAATAAGTCATTTAAACAGTTTAAGACTGACTATTTCAAAATGATGACCTAGGTAACTTGACCTTAATCCTAAGTCAACTATAAACTCCTATTTATTTGGGGTTATCCTTAGATTTTCATGGGTGAGGGTTGACTCAACAGTGCTGACTCAATAAGCCTCTCATTTTAAGGGTAAGACCGAGTAGATAGTTGCAAGACGAAATTCATTCCTACCCGCTTTTAGGAATAGTAGAGAGCTTGTTCCCTTAAATGCTGACTCTGGGTCTTGAACAAGGGGCCCCAGCTTCTCATTGGTCCGAGAGTTACTCGATTTGATGATCATATCACAAACCTATTGTTCATTAGAGGATCAGTGAGACTTAAAGAACAAAAGGTGATTTCTGAGGTAACCTTTTGACCCAACCATAAACAACTTGTGAAAGGTTAACTTACTAATTATAGTTATATTGAGTGGATACAATATATCTAGAGTGAGGAGAGTGCAACTAATGGGCTTTAATGGAGTGACCTGGTAGTTTACGAATGGGGGTTAATTTGGTGTAAAGAGTTTAGCCAATTAATTTCGGATCGTTAGAGCCCATGATTTGTAAGTCCATTAGGTCCTCTACTAGCTCACAAACGAAATTAGCCTTTGAATAGCGTGATAAATTGATCTTAAACGTTCAAAAGCGAATTAAGTGAATTAGTAATTATATGTGATATAATTACACGTTTAATTTTGGAACAAAACGTAATGGAGAATCGATTAATATATAAAATGATTTAAATATTAATTTCATGAATAGGGATTCATGGTAATAGAATTGGTAAAAATTAATTTAATAGTTGATATTAAATCAATAGAATTAATTAATTTAATTATTAATTTTATTAGAAAGAATGATTATTGAATTAATTTTTATAAAGCTAATAAAATTTCAATTTTAATTAAAGAATTAAAATTGGAAAAAGTTTTGATTTTGAAAATCAATTTCAAAATAAAAAAAGAAAAATTGAAAAATGAGAAAAATCTTTTCCTACTTTCAAGTAAGAAGGTTAGTCACGTTTTTTACACATAATTACATCACCAAATTTAAGGAGTAACTGGAATCACTTCAAATGATCAGTTTGCATGAGAGTCATGTAATAAAACTACTATTGATTGAGTGGAAAAGGACATGCAATTGCTGAATTGTTGAGTTTTAAAAGTTGAAGAAGTTGTTTTTCAATAAGCTGAAAAACTAGAAAACTTCTCCTCCAATTTCATTAAGTTCAGGCTTGCTTTGAGTCCCACAACTCAATCTAAGGCTCCTAGAAAATAGTAGAGAAGCTCTAGTGGTGGTCCACGGCCTGAATTGGAGAAGATTGATGCTGTATTTCATTGAAGAAAAGAATCTTCAAAGGTATGTAATAAAACCGTCTTGATATCCCATGAACATGCTTAATTTGATGTCAAACTGAGGAATTAGAATGTTTAATGAATTTGTTCTCTTCTACCGCATGTTTCTATATTCCAACACGCACAATTTCTCTTGGCTTACAGATTGGGGCTGCAATGCACACATGACTGTTGATATGAACAATTTGAGTTTGACAACCGAATACAAGGGTGAAGATCAGATAGGTATTGGTAGTGGTTAATCTTTGCCAATTACATATACACGTTGTACTTCTATTTTCACACCTCTTTCTAAACTTTCCTTAACAAAAATTCTTTTGTGTTCCAAATATTTCCTCCTAACGTTGTTTTGAATGAGCACTTGAATAATGATGAAAATGGTGCTACTGTGCTGATTCCATCTAATGAACAACACATTGCCGTTGGAAATAATATCGTTGGTGTTAGTCCTAATGTTTCAGCTGCCTTGCTACCTACTGAAACCCATACTGCTCCTCTTGAAAATTGGATTGTTCTCAACCATTATCCGATGCAAACTAAAGGAAAATCAGCCATTTCTAAGAAGAAGGTTTTTGGAGCAGTATCCTCAATACCTTCTTCCTTTACAAAAGAAATGTTATATATATTGAAAACTTTATACAAACTTACCTAGTAAAAGACAACTATTTATATTTTATACTATTTTTAATAATTCAAACTCAATTTTAATATGCTATGGAGAGTATAAATTACATATTTAATTGATTATATCTAAGTGATTAAAAGTGCGTTTCAAAATATTTTTCAACATAATGTTTAATTTTAGTCATTTTACTTTTAGTAAATCTTAAATTTAATCTCTCTTTATTGATATTGCTTAAATAATCTTAATATTTTTCATTAAAAGAAACACAATATTTGAATATGTTTTCAAAATTTATAATGAAAATACTAATGTTAAAATCTATAATAAACTAGTAGTGAGGACTAAATTTAAAGTTCACTTACTAAGATGGAACATTTGAAAGTATGGAAACTAAAATCGAACAAACTCCAAAATATTGGAATCAAGATGATATTTTAAACCTAGTTTTTATATATAATAAATCTTTGAAATTTCTTAAAATTGATTGAACAAAATTTAAAACTTTATAAAAAAAAAAAAAAAAAAAAAATTGATGGGGGACGGATCGGAGTTAATCTGAGCCGTCGAAAATGGAAAAGGGGGGTCAGGATCTTGCCGCCATCGGAGAGAGACGTTGTTTAAATGGAATTTTCAACTTTTCCCCCGTCTACATATCGACACATCAAATCCAACACATGTGACGACGATATGTCGTTTCTCCATTTTATTATTTTATAGAAATATAAAAGCATTTTTTTTTTAAATAATACTATGTATAATTTTCATTTAATTCATATATTTTAAAATGCTATTCTTTTGCCACTAATTACGTTTTAATTTTGAAAGGATTAAAAAAAGTTTATTTTCTAGTTCTCATTGTCCACTTTTTTCTCTTTATAGTAGAACAAAATATTAATTTGACGTACATTGAATGTGTTATAGCTAGTTAAACCAAGGCCATGTTTACCCTATGTAAAAGGTAATTCATTAATTGGCTTCGATTGATTATTTTTGTATTGTTTACTTGCGTTCCGTAATAGTAATGAATTGTGGAGTCTACATCGAAATCTG
Source organism: Benincasa hispida (assembly GCF_009727055.1). Lineage (NCBI taxonomy): Eukaryota > Viridiplantae > Streptophyta > Magnoliopsida > Cucurbitales > Cucurbitaceae > Benincasa > Benincasa hispida. The sequence goes on along the minus strand of NC_052352.1, from coordinate 5,905,118 downwards.
TGATCAAATCATGCAATATAATTGAGGAATGGATGGTGTTTAATCTCATTGAGGTTAAAAATTATGTGGGACCCATTATCTTTACTATTACTGTTATAGATATTGTTATCGTAATAGTATGAAAATTATGATTATGTCACATTTATTTATCTTCATCGTTACCGTTAAGATTAAGCAGTAACTGTAACGATAATACTAATTATAAATTGTGACATATTCCTAACTTAAAGCAAAAATGATTGAAAAAACAATCCAATTAGGTTTGCGATTCAGGCTTATTACGATTCTATAAATAAAATCTCATTCTCTTTACACCAATTTTCATTATAGTTTGATAAACGTGACCTAAATAGAATCAAACAAAATTTATTATAAATCACAAATGGAGGGTCGTTTATGTTAATTTAATTATGAAAGTTTAGAATTTAAATAAAAAAAATTATTAGTTTGAGGATTTAACACAAATTCGATTTTATTTCAAAACATTCCTAATAATCAATTTTGGTGTTGAAAATTCTGAGTTTTACACCGTCAAATGTTTGGATCGGAGGGGATAAAAAATAGAATGGGAAAAGGGGGAAAAAATAATCGGTCAGTTTTATTTATTTATTTAATATTATTATTAATGGAAAAAAGCTGTGACAATTTCCGAATTTCCACCTTGAATATTGTAATTGTCCTCGAATAAGAAAAAGAACATGCACATATTGGTGCAAAGTCTTCGATCAATTATGAAAGTAGGGATATTTCTAAAAAGGGAAAAATATATTTTCGGTGCTTTAACTATTGAAAATTTGGTTGTTACTTTTTTATTCGGGTTTTTTTTAGTTTAATTTCAAAATGTTAGGCTTCTCTTTGATAATTATTGTGTTTTTCGTGTTTTGTTTTTTAAAATTAAGTATATCTCCTTCTCATTTTTTGCAATAATTTGTTTTTTTTTTAAATATAATGATCGAATTTTTAATCAAATTTAAGAAACAAAAATAAGTTTTTGAAAGTTTTTTTTTAAAAAAAAAAAATTCAAAATGCGACTTGATTTTTTAAACCATTGATAAAAAGTAAATAACAAATGATGAAATTTGGAGGTGGAAGTTATTGCAAAATATCAAAATAAGCATTAGGGAATCTCAAGGTAAAAGTGTAAAATGCTATAACTTAAGGATCAAATTAAAACTAAATTCAAATTTTCATAAATAAAAAAAAAAATAACATTTTGAAACTTAGAAACTAAATGAAAATTAAACTCGAATCTTAGAGGTAAAAATATAACATTTTAAAATTTAGAAACTAAATAAAAATCTAGAGCGAAATATGTATTTTTTTCGACTGTATTATTTAATAAACTTTTCGAAGAAAAAATAAATAAATTTCATCAGGTTAGACCTCTCACACTTAGATAAATGATGCGATTTTAAACTGGCGGTTGGGCTTGGATGTGTTAACTTTAACTCAACAATCATTTTCTGTATTGATCTAACTTAATTTTCTATAAATCTTAACTCACGTAAAAATTTGTAATTTTTTTTAAAAAAAAACTAATTGTCCTTTTATGTTGAAACTAAGAGGGTAGATTTTGCATACATTGTACAAAAGGTAAAAATTGTAACTCTTGAATAACCTTACAGCTCAATTTGATAAAGTTAAAAATTTAGAGTTAAAATTGATACACATTATCGCCCCACCTACTTTACTCTGAAACAACTATTTAGACCTAAGCTTCAATTTTAAAGATAAAACATAAAATTCCAAAAGTTTAATTACAAATTTGGTTCCTATAGTTTGGAAAAAAGTTAGAAGTTAGTCTCATGATTTAAAAGTTAAAACTCAGTCCTTTTGATAAAACCTCATAAATGATCTTTATGTTTTGATAAAATTATTGTTCATAGTCCCTAGCATAGGGACTATTATAAAAGTTTTATAAATTATAAGGATAAAATTCCAATTTTCTTCAAACTATAGGTTCCAAATTCGCAATTTAACCTATTCCAAATTTTGGTAATATTAGTTCTAACATTGGGCTAATTCTATTTTTTCAAGGCAATTTTTTTTAGTACAACAAATATGGAGATTGGATCTCCAACTTCATGAAAGATCCGAGACATTTTGATGTATTAAACCCTATTGTAGCAATTTTGAAGACCTAAATGGTAAAAAATAAAAATAAAGTAATAGTTGTAAACAAGCATAAATTTTGAAGATATAAAAAATGAAACCAAATCTTCATCAAATGCATTCCTACAAGTAGATAATTATTTGTGCATCAGAATGAAGAGCATTCTTTAGCAAACAAAACGTCAGCAATTCTAAATTATAAACTGAGAAAACTTGAGCAGATAGATGCTTCTTTAACTCATCTCATTTGCTAGAACCATAAGAAACTAACTGATTATTTATTAATCTACCTGCACGTCGAGAACAATGTCCGTCGTTGATAGAGCTGCCCGCCCTGGTATAATTTTGAATGGCTTGATTCCGTACACGTTGCAAACCGATCTCCCATCTCTTTCGAGAACCAGAGAATAATTTTCATGTTCAAAGGCAAGGCTTAACGAAATTGACTGATGACAAACTAAGACCTAAGTTCAGTCCTTGCTTTCCTTCTTAATGCTCGACTTATTCAAAATCAGGACGCCGATTACAATCAATAAGGCGCCTACAAACCACTGGAAAAGAGTACATTGGTGTTAAGAGATGCAAGTTTGAATTTGTTAAATGGTTGAAACTATAATGGCTATAGCAACTTTTGGCGAGTGGGAAAATATAAAACTAAAATATAGGCAAATAACTGATACTACCACCGATAACATTTAACAAAATGGTAACGATCGACAGTGCGTTAGATTACAAAAAAAACGACCATGCAAAGAGGTCTGTCATCTGCACCAATAGCTGTTTTTTTATTCGACTCTGCAAATGCAGTAATCAGAAAAGATCTTGCAGCCAACATCTCAAGTGAACTAAAATAAGATGAAAGAAGTTTCTAGTTTGTTGGAGAGTAAGAGACATGAGTAGTTACAGAGTATACGGAAAGACTCCAGGAAAAGGGAGATTAAAGGTTGTGAAACTTGGACCGATCTCCTGAACTGCCGCAGAATATACTATGTATCATTGTCAAGCATGTAAAATCCAACCAATATTTTTACTAAAACAAGCCAAAAGTGTATTGTGAATAAAAACTTGGCCATAAACTATCTTGTTGTTAGGCAAATTGATAAAGAAATAAAGAATAAATTACAATTTTTGAATTAGGGAACAAGCAATGGATATGATCAAGGATTTACCTGAAATGATAACATTTCTTCGAACAAAAAGAAACCGGCTAGACCAGAACAAAGAAAGTTAGCCGAAAAGTTTGTTCCTGTGGCTTGTAATGATGAGAGAGTTTTTAAGCTATTGACATAACATCCCCACATTGCCAAGTTGAATGCAACTACCAGTCCGTACCTAATTAACTGTTCATAAAAGAAATGCTAAAATCAGAACAAAGGTAAGAGGGAAACTCAGTATGTCGGTTTCCAGCTTATAGCAGCTTCCTCTATATAGTTGCAACAAGAGATCTTCTAGTTGATGTATTGAAAATTTAGAACAAAAATTTATATCAACACCAATCAGGTTTATGTAGAAGTACCTCAATTTCAATTAGAACTAATTATAATTTACAAGTGAAGTGTAATTATAGAAAAGGCTAGGTAAAGCACTCCAAGAAGATGCATGAAGTTTCGCCAGATCTACTCTCTCCTTCCAAGCAATGCATTTGCCTTAGAGAACCTTTTGATTTCCTCTGTACCACAATTTCTTTTGATTTCCTTTGTACCACAATTGTAGATTATAGCTTTCATCCACAAAATTTTGACCCAGTTCTTTAATATATGCCGGTCAAGCGAACTGACAGATATTTTCAATGAGGGAAGAATGAATACCCATTATCATTGAAAGAGGTGAAATATTCCCTCCCAACATTGGAAGTTGAACCAACCATGAGAAAAGTGGAAGAATAGATGAGCTTGATCCTTCCCTATTTGCATACCAAGCACACGGAATAACTAGGACTTCAAAGAGTTGCAACGACACTTTCTTTATACTTCACCAGTCTTATTTAAGTGTCCTAGAAGACAAATGTACATCAAAACATCGGATTTTTCATACTTCACAGAGCCTAGGAAGGCCCCTGGTCGCAAAGATGAGTTTATCCTTCAATCGAGGATTTTATCAAAAAAAATTACCTGCCTGAGGGATCGGACTGTCAATGTCTCTTGTTTTCCCACCGAAAAGTAACACTAACAGAAACCAATTCTTATCGATAATCAGAGAGGTACAAGTGCTAGGGAGAACACAAGAGCTTCCCTCTCTCCAGACGAGCTCAAGGTTATACTAACCAAAAAGATACCTCCCTATTCCTGATAACACATAAATGCCCCCAAATAAACGCACCGTGCCCATGTTATAACTAACTCATGGCTCACTCACAACATCCTCATTGCATTCCAATGTTTCCAATATGCAAAGGCACACCCTAAGGCGACAAGTCTCCCAATCCTTAAGGCGAAGCTAGATACACCTTAATAAAATAATAAATAAATACTATCTAAAACTATAATAGGTAAAACAAAAGAGTATTTAATTTTCAAATTACTAAAATATCGATCAAGCTATTAAAATTTAAATAAAAATTGACGTACATAAATATATATATAATATATATAATATATATATTATATATTATATTTATATATTATTATTTATTTATAATATATTTATTTATTTTATTTATATTAATTTTAGAAAGAAAAATAGTTCTGTGAGTTTATGCAACTAAAACAGAACATGTTTGTTAATACATTCATTTTCCTTTTTTCCAATTCTCTTCCTAATAACAATAATCAGGGGTCTATGATCATCGACCACAACTCACAAGGAGATCCAACAACAAACCTTGTAGCTCTCCCATTCCCTCTTCCTGTAGCAACAACAATATTCCAAAATTGAGATGCCTCTTGCCAAACATCTAAGACCAATGGATGACTTCAGACCAAGAACAGTGGGAACCTAGTTGCAAAAAGTAACTTACCTAAACATTTCTCCTTCCAAAACGAAGCCTTCCTCCCATTACAAACATAGTTGAACAAAGATCTCCATATGACTGCTGAATTTGGACATACACCAAGGACTTCACTTCCACCCTTTCTTTCAGTGGGTAAACCACCCCAACTCATCTTTGCCATTAGTGTGCCACAACTCAGTTGACCCTTTTGAGAACTTCCACAGCCACTTATTTTTCTTCCTTAAACTATTTTTTTTTTTTTTTTTTTTTAATATAGAAACAACAACTTTCGTGAAGAAATAATGAAAGAATGCAAGGGCATACAAAAAAAAATAAGCCCCCCAAAAATAAACCCTCTACAAAAAGAATTTTCAACTAAGTAGTATGTTACCTTAGGAATAATTACAAAAAAGCTTCAAAACTAAAACTCAGAGTGAAACATGAAACCTCACTAAAGATCAAACTTCACTAGGGTCCCTCTCCAGACCTCTGAACACTCTCTTATTTCTCTCACCTCAAATATCCCACAACAAACTACCTATGGTCAACTCTACACGTTATAGAAAATTAGACACAATAGGCCAACCCAAAAATTCCCCAGATATTGATGGATGCTCTTTTGAGCTCAATAATCGCCAGGTGGGATCAAACAATCTACTTTTGAGATAATAATAATGTGCCTTATCCGCCTGTCTATGCTCGGATTAGCAAGTATTGATGGACGTTATAATCATACTCTAGAGCTAACTTGAATTGACTAGGTGGTGGGGAAATGTACTAAGGTTACTAACTGTTAGATGATATATAATTAAATCTAACTTTATTCATCAACTAAATTTTTGGGTCAATTTGTAATTTAAAATGGTATCATGAGTGATTTAAGACTAACTTGCACTTCCAACAGCTATGATACTAGCCAAAATTCAGTGACATTTTCCAGAAGGCAGAGGCGATTGCCATATGATTGGAACAAGAATGATGAAGAACCGATGCATTCGAGAAAAGTAGGTCGGAATTGTGTTGATTCATAAAAAATAGGGCAAATCGTCGCATCTGTGAGCTATTGTATCTGGTTTGTGAGTGAAACCAAAGAAATGGATAAAGATTACCGTATAGGAGAAAAGCTTGGCTGCAATGGCGGAAAAAGCAGCGTTGAGACCAGCTGCAATCGCCCACGCGTAACCCTTATTCCCTTTCTTCCCTTCCATTTTACGGAATTAAAAATCATCCTCTTTGTGTTGTTATTGTGTTGTGGCCTTGTGGGCGAGAAGACGAAAGCCTCCTTCAGTGGCGAACCGGTTTTGACCGGTCGCGGTCGGTCATGCTTGGGCCAACCGGTTTGGATTTATTGTGTATTCAGATTTTTCATTTCAAGGAACATGCTTTATTAATTGTTTTAAATGACAAAATTATTTGAAATGTTTTTTTTGGAAAAATTATCTTTTATCTCCAATTTTGAAGAATATATGTGTTTGATTCCTAAATTTTTAAAACATACTTTTTTAGTATCTGAATTTTTTAGAATAGGCTCATTTGGTCCATAAATTTTCAAAACATATCTTTCTAGCCCCCAAATTGTGATCGGCAGCTTGACATATCACTTCTAGTTTTCCTTACCTTCTTCTTGTCATCTTTATTTGTATTAAGCTTTTAGGGATTGAAAGACTCTTTCATCTTGATATGAATGCTCTTTCTTCCATGTTCTTTACATCCTTGTCTTTTTTCATAAACACGAGCAATTAAAATCTTAATGAACTGAGAAAGATAAACTAACATTTTTTACTAAGTTATGCATAAGTAGGTCTTCATCTTATTTAATGCATGCAAGATGAGTACTGAGATCAAATCGAGAGATTGATCTAGGTAGGAAATAAAGATCAAATTGAAATATTGGTCTAAATATGTAATAATCATCTACTTGAGAAAGTATGAGATTATGGAACTCGTTAAATAGTAACAAAAGTAACTTCAGAGATAAAATTCCTATCGCAATCAAAACTCATCGCATGCATCCTATAGATAAGACACTGTGGCTCAAAACAACGAGAGGTGAAGTTGATTATTTGATGAGTTTATCGCATAAACACATGACTTATGCACTTCATAGGAAAATGTCAGTGAACCTTTCTCTAACCCTGTCTACTCATTGATATTTGTCCATTCTCAATGCATATTGCTTCATTTAGTACACGCAATTGCTATCACATCTATATCACCATCAATTCCACCATTAGTGTAAGTATTCCATTAGTTAGTAAATATTACTTTCATCACATACTTGAAAAACAACCTACTAGGGCAAAATCAAACAATTATTTTATCATCTTTTAGTCGTAAGTTCCTGTGATCGATCTTGAATCTTGCTGAGAATACTCTAATTAGGTTTGCACTTATGTCTGATTAGAGAAAATATTGCGTTTAGAGCAATAGATTCATCTGATTTAAGAATTAGAGTACAACATAAGACAACATTCATCATATCTCTTAGAAAACACAACATTTACCATTCTTAAATTTTATGGTTTAAATAGATATAGATCTTAAAATTTAAACCTAAAAAATTGAATTTAACTAACAATAATTTAAACTTTGTAAGTTTGAATATAAATCAAAAGTAAATCACGTTGAAGGGTGATCCGTGAATGTCATAGGCTATGGACCTTTGGTTGGATAAAGTGTCGTACGTGGCACGTGCATATGGGCAACAATGTGCACGTGATACTCTATTGTTTTTTTGTGTAATAAATTATTTTTTTAGATCTTTTGTATATGACTCCAATTCAACAATCAAAGCCTTCGAATGTGATCGATTCAAAGGGAGAAAATGTCACTTTAAAGCCATTCCTCCTTTTTTTTTTTTTTTTTTTTTTTTTTTTTTTTTTAACTACTCTATCAATCGCTGAATTTTGAACATGAAATATATTTGATTCATGAGTTTTAAAATACATTTTTTTTTAATTTTCGTATTTTTAGAACAAGTATTATTTGATCACTAAAATTTCTAATGTATATTTTTAGTTTTCAAATATTTTAATAACATGTTTTAAAAGGTCTTTATATTGTTTTTTAAAATTTTCGTTTCGTATAATTATATGAAATTTGAATCACAAAAAATATGTTTAGAAATAATTTTAGACAGAAGAGTCATTTAAAAGAATCTAATTTCAAATAACAACAAAAAAAAAATGCATTGACTTTTTAAATTTATTTTAAAATCCATGGACTAAAAATGTATTTTTTTTGGAAGCTTGAGGACCAATGAACCTATTATATATATATATATATAATATAATATATATATATATATATAATATATATATATATAAGACTAAAAATGTATATTTTGAAAACTCGATATTTTTGAAAATTCATTGACCAAACACATATATTCTTCAAAGCTCAATCACTAAAAAAGTAATTTCTTCTTTTTATTTTTTTAATTAAAAAAGTTGTAACTCAATTACTATTTATTTTTTAAAACATCAACCCACAACAACTATTATATTTCAAAGCCATATTGAACAAATAGTGAATAATGAACCATAAATTCTAATAATTATAAGCGATTGTCTTGTTTGATAGCTCTTTAATTTTTGTTTTTTTTCCCCTTATAGCCTGTAAACCAAATATATAAACGAGGCTCAAATTATTGTAAAACGGAGTCTTAGTAACTTATTTAACATTTTTTTAAGTTTAAAAATATGTTAAACACAAAATGACAGATGCATAGACTTTTGATCTAACCCTATTTTTACGATCATACTTCTTCCTTGCATAAGGTGGTCATTGCATATTTTATAAGATAATAATGAATTTGACTTCTATTGTATGTTTGCATGTTGCGTGACTTATTCTAAGATCAAGGTCAAATTAGAGTGTTTAACTCTGAACATAGGATGCTTAGGTTGTGTTTGTATAGACGAGTGCTATAGTTTTAAAACGAGTTTATAAGTCAGTGAAATAAACAATATCGTCTACTTATGAAAGCACAATTACACTGATTACTATTTCAAACAATCAATTATTTGATTTTTCAAACATGTGACTGTGTCGAGCTAAAGGAAAAAAATGTGCATCTTATAAATATCATAGATATTTGATTTTTAACATTTGAATTATATGGGATTTTAGTTATTAGACTTAGTAGATAATTTTACATATTTTAAATCAATAAGAAAAAAAGTCATAGCCCAACAACCCTTAGGGTTGATTGGAGATTTTGTTAAGTCTTTCTGAATTTTCGGATTGGTAAAAAAGATCCCTTCAACTCAACCCAACTCAACTCAACTTAATTTGCATGCAAGAAAATGTACAAAGTAGTTATACGTTGAAAATACAAAATATAAATTTTAATTTTAAATAACAATAGTAAAGATATAACATGTATTAAACATACAAAGACTACATTTATACATCTTAAATTAAAATAGAATCACTACAAAAATATTGGAAAAGTAGTTTACTATTTTATTTGTGTTTTTTTTTAAAACCTTATAAATAACAAATGAGTTGCTTTTCATCTACTTACTTTTTACTCTTTTTATAAATTATTTGGAGTTAATTAATGTATTATCCTATTTAAAAATGCAAATAAAAGTTTATCATCTTTCATATGAATAACCATTAGTTGAAAAAGTAGATTAATCCAGAGTTGCTTTATGTATGAGAATCTGTTGTCATATTGTTTGTTTTCTTGTTGTTTTCATTCATCTCTTTTGCACGTTAGACACTTAATTACTTCATTAATTATTGATAAAAATTAAGAAAACATCATTTTCAATCCTCAAATATTTATATATTTATTTATTATTATTATTTTGACACTACGTCGATGAATAAATTAGTACCAACATTATGTAAGTTGAACTATACTATCTTGACTTTAATTTTAAAGACCACTTCTGATATATAAATATTTTAAAAATAATTTTCTAGCCCCAAATTTTTAAGAATATGGACATTCGGTAGTTAAAATATACATTTTTAGGCTTCAAATATTATCAAATAAGTTTAAAAAATTCATGCGGTAAACTTTTAAATTTTTTATGATTAGAAAAATAGTTTAAAATATTATTTATTACCTCTAAAATTAATTTTAAACTTATTTTTTAATTAAAAAATTAAACCAAAACACACCCATACTTATAATATAAACCAAAAGGTTACAAGCTCAAGAACTAAATTGAACTCATGTTTTTTTTTAAAGAGTAATTTAAAATTTAAAAGAAAATAAATGTTAACGTAGTTTCTAAAAATGATAAAATCAAATGTTTAAAATAATGGAATGAAAACAAAATTTAAACTTTCAAACAAATAAGAAAATTAAAGTAATTTGACTTTAGTGAGTGAGAACTCCGAGTTCGATCCAACTCGGTCAGAAGAACTCACCGCTAGACATATTAGAGGCCGCATAATTTCCTTCTATTTTTCCTTTTTTTTTTTTTCCCTTTCATTTCCCCTTTTTATTTGCTACTTTTAATTTTTTATTTTTATTTGTAAAAGATGACAACTACAGATTATCCTGTTTTTCACGTGAAAGTAGTAGGAGGCTTGAAAATAATAATAATAAAATTCCCAAATGGCTAGATTAATGAACTAAATTACTAAAATGCCTTTTGTTTTTATTTTTTATTTTTACTGTTTTTATTATATGAACAAACAACCCATTAAAATCATAGCTAATTTTGAAGCACAGGTTTTTCCCCCGGTTAACTTAGTCTAAAGATTTCGAGCTTTTATGTCAATTTAATATCATCCATGAAGTCTAATAGGGGACGTTTGGGATAAGGATTATCCTAAGACTATAATAACCACTTATAGTAAATACCATTTAAAAATCCCAAAATAGCTACCATCAATACTATTTCAAAATCCCAATTTGCTACAATATTTATTATTTACTACATTTTTTACTATTTTACATTCATCAATTTGTATTCTTTGCTATTCATCATTTTTTATTCTTTGTTATTCTTTACTATTCATTATCTAACTAAAATAATTTATGCCTCAAGCACATACTATTATAATCCAAACTAAAATAATCTACGCCCCAGATACAACCTATTGTAATCAAACTATAATAACCAATCCTTTGCCCCAAAGAGCCCCATAAAATGTTCAATATGTTTTTGAACTTTCAATAATATTGTCAAAATGGACATAACTCAATTAGTAGAATATATTATCAATTTTAAAATCAAATATTCCATTTTCCAATCTCGAATATTGTTAAAAAGGAATTAAAAGGAAAAAAATATATAATATGTTATTTGGCAAAATAAGTATGAGAAAAATGTATGTTTCCATGTGAAAGTAAAAAGGAAAATAAAAAAAAAAATATATAAATATAAATAAGAATAATTTTCTCTAAAATTCTCTGCCACATGCAGTCATGCACCATAAAACTTTATGTCGGATCTTCCCTTTTTACCCTCACGCGATTCGGATCCAAATGCCATTACTGGGAATCTCCCGATGAACCACAAACAGAAGGTAATAGCCGGATGGAGCAATTGTGCCCGACCCGGGTATGCTGATGTGGACATCCCACGTGTCATATCCCAAATCCGTCACATTCTCGCCGCCGATCACCAGTAGCCTCTGACTCATGGAAAACGAATGCGTGTTGAACGGCGGTGCCACCATCGTCACCTCCACCGTACCCAAAGTTGCACCGTCGCCAGTAACGTTAAACCGAACTGCCAACTGTTGCGCGTGTCTCACGGTGGTTTGAGATGATGGCGACAATATTTTCGGCCGCAGGTTTTCAAATTCTGGAGCCAAATACGGCGGCGAAAACGCCTCCAGTCTCAACTCCGTCGGAAATGGTACGTTGGTGAAGTTGTAATATGCATTCGGATTGCTCCCGCCGACCAATACGCGACCGTCACGGAGGAGCACCGCCGTGGAGTGATAAAGACGGGGAATCGTACTGGGGTTCAGCAACCGGAACCTCGAACCGGGGGAGTCTTTGGGTCGGTACAGAACCGGGTTCAAAACCGGGTCCCGAGCGTTATCCCACCCGGCCGTTCCCGCACCGGCACCGTTTATAATCAAAATGTCACCATTTGGAAGCAAAACCATGTCTCCCATGACTCTGCCCACCGGCATGGTTTCCATGACCCATTCGGGTTTCGGGTCGGTTATTTTAATTCTGGCGCAGGTATTTAAAGCTCTGACGAAGGTCCGATTCACGGCTTTGGTAAAAGATCCTTTCGGGGCTCCGCCGCAAACCAAAACCTCCACTTCAATCGTTGCCGCCTGTAAATTCCTCAACGGGAGAAGCGCAGCCGAGCCGGTGCTTGGATAACACCGTGGATCACCGCCGGGGATCGCCGGAAAAGTCTTCAACACCTCGTTTCTTGCGTAATCGAACAGAATCGACCGATTGTTCGCGAAGACGAACAAATTCCCGTCGACGTTCAGAAATACGAATGGATACAAATTGTTCTCGATCAATGGATCATTCGTCTCCACCAAGAACGGAAAGCTATACGCCTTGGAAGCTCCGCCGGTTTTCGGGAAAAACTCGTAGTTGAACTGTCGTCGTCCGCCGATTACAATTTGTCGTCCGTCAGGTAGAATCTGGTTCGTCGGGTACCATCGGCGGACAGTTAGGGCTAACGGAATCTCCTCCCAATCCGAGCCATTAGGATACGGCTTGAAGATTCTTACCCTCCGATCGCCATCGTTGAATCCACCAGTCTGAACGAGTGTTCCGTCGGTCACGGCGGCACCGGCGGAGCACCAGACGTCAGTCTGGACCATGAGTGGACGAAACGAGTTGGATGCGACATCGTATTCAAGAGAATGTGCAGTGCAATCGAGTTTAAGAGCGACGTCGTCTGGATCCATTCGACATTTCCCGTCCGGCAAGGGCAAATTGGAAGTGCCGAAGTCGGTTCTGTCGAAGATGACGACTCTGTCACTGTGAAGTAACTGCATGTGCATTGGAAGAACTCCGATGTCGTTCTGAAGAAGATGCCACCGGCCGCCATCGTCGGCGCGCGACGGTGACAGCGAAGTGAGGAGGAGAATTTGAGCGAGTTGGAGAATTTGGAGAAGCATTGTTGCAAAGTAGTAGGTGACAAATCATGAAAAAGTGGTTTTTATTTGTCATTCAATTTTTTTTAGAAAACGCATTAAACTGCTCCGATTTATAGCACCCATTTAAACTTTTGACTGAACAGCAAATGGCCACTAAATGGAAGCAGATTTCACATAAATTGGAGTGAGAATAAGCACGAGAACGGTAGAAGAAGGAAGAAGTAAAAGAAAGAGATATGATTCAAAGGAGTAAAAAGCAGAAAACGAAAGTAGAGAACCAAAATAGAAAGTGGATTAAGGGAAAGAGGAAAAACATAGAAGAAATCAAAGAGGAAAGAGAAATCGAAACTTACCAGTGAGAAGGAAAGAGAAGGAGAGATGAAGAAGAAAACTGGGGAAAGGAAAAAAGAAAAAGAGAAGAAGGAGGAGAAAAAGATTGAAAATCTGTGGAAACAACAGTTGTAAGCACAACACAGGGACAAAGGAATCTCTCTCTATTTTTCTTTTTCTTTTTCTTTTTTTTTTTTTTTTTCTTTTTTACCTTTCTGTCCTTTTCAATTTTTCTTATGCAAAATTTCTCCATTCTTTTCGGTTAAATATTTTTTTAGGGTCAAATTATATAAATTTCCCTACA